>NW_027099218.1:0-300000 GCF_037042795.1 Molothrus aeneus | reverse complement strand
TTCCACCATATCTTGCAAAGAGAAACTCTGCCAGGAAAGAAAACATCCAAAATCTTGTTCTAAAGCTTGCACGGAGGTCTGCAAAGAGTTTGGCAAGAATGAAAGGTAGTTGTCCAAAACTCGATCTTTTCCAATAGAATAACCATGGAAAAGGCAGGAGAGTGGTAAAGTACTGGTTTCTATAAGTCTGAATGCTGCCCACACTGTGCCTGTGTGGTGCGGCTTGCATCTTCGCCTTTGGGAAGCTGCCGCTCGCCGATTCTCCCGGATGCAAAGAAGCGGCTTCTTTGCTCACAACATTGTGGAGAGCGCAGGGAGCTCCTGAGAGCGGTTTGTGCCGAAAGATGCCTGGGACCGGCACTTAGCTTCGGAGAGCTGCGTATCGGCGTCTTCTGCGTGTCTTGCCACTCTATACTCAGCCAAAAGCTTTTCCACCATATCTTGCAAAGAGAAACTCTGCCAGGAAAGAAAACATCCAAAATCTTGTTCTAAAGCTTGCACGGAGGTCTGCAAAGAGTTTGGCAAGAATGAAAGGTAGTTGTCCAAAACTCGTTCTTTTCGAATATAATAACAATGGACAAGGCAGGAGAGTGGTAAAGTAGTGGTTTCTCTAAGTCTGAAGGCTGCCCACACTGTGCCTGCAAGGTGCGGCTTGCATCTTCGCCTTTGGGAAGCTGCCGCTCGCCGATTCTCCCGGAGGCGAAGAAGTGGCTTCTTCGCACACAGAGCATTGTGGCGAGCGCAGGGAGCTCCTGAGAGCGGTTTGTGCCGAAAGAAGCCCGGGACCGGCACTTAGCTTCGGAGAGCTGCGTATCTGCGTCGTCTGCGTGTCTTGCCGCTCAACACTCAGCAAAATCTTTTCCACCATATCTTGCAAGGAGAAACTCTGCCAGGAAAGAAAACATCCAAAATCTTGTTCTAAAGCTTGCACGGAGGTCTGCAAAGAGTTTGGCAAGAATGAAAGGTAGTTGTCCAAAACTCGATCTTTTCCAATAGAATAACCATGGAAAAGGCAGGAGAGTGGTAAAGTACTGTTTTCTCGAAGTCTGAAGGCTGCCCACACTGTGCCTGTGTGCTGCAGCTTGCATCTTCGCCTTTGGGAAGCTGCCGCTCGCCGATTCTCCCGGAGGCGAAGAAGCGGCTTCTTCGCACACAGAGCATTGTGGCGAGCGCAGGGAGCTCCTGGGAGCGGTTTGTGCCTAAAGATGGACGGGACCGGCACTTAGCTTCGGAGAGCTGCGTATCTGCATCTTTTGCGTGTCTTGCCGCTCTACACTCAGCAAAAAGCTTTCCCACCATATCTTGCAAAGAGAAACTCTGCCAGGAAAGAAAACATCCAAAATCTTGTTCTAAAGCTTGCACGGAGGTCTGCAAAGAGTTTGGCAAGAATGAAAGGTAGTTGTCCAAAACTCGTTCTTTTCGAATATAATAACAATGGACAAGGCAGGAGAGTGGCAAAGTACTGTTTTCTCTAAGTCTGAAGGCTGCCCACACTGTGCCTGCATGGTGCGGCTTGCATCTTCGCCTTTGGGAAGCTGCCGCTCGCCGATTCTCCCGGAGGCGAAGAAGCGGCTTCTTCGCACACAGAGCATTGTCCCGGTCGAGGTTTGCACCTAAGAGCGGTTTGTGCCGAAAGAAGCCCGGGACCGGCACTTAGCTTCGGAGATCTGCGTATCTGCGTCTTCTGCGTGTCTTGCCGCTCTACACTCAGCAAAAAGCTTTTCCAGCATATCTTGCAAAGAGAAACTCTGCCAGGAAAGAAAACATCCAAAATCTTGTTCTAAAGCTTGCACGGAGGTCTGCAAAGAGTTTGGCAAGAATGAAAGGTAGTTGTCCAAAACTCGATCTTTTCCAATAGAATAACCATGGAAAAGGCAGGAGAGTGGTAAAGTACTGGTTTCTCTAAGTCTGAAGGCTGCCCACACTGTGCCTGCATGGTGCGGCTTGCATCTTCGCCTTTGGGAAGCTGCCGCTCGCCGATTCTCCCGGAGGCGAAGAAGCGGCTTCTTTGCTCACAACATTGTGGAGAGCGCAGGGAGCTCCTGAGAGCGGTTTGTGCCGAAACATGCCTGGGACCGGCACTTAGCTTCGGAGATCTGCGTATCGGCGTCTTCTGCGTGTCTTGCCGCTCTATACTCAGCAAAAAGCTTTTCCAGCATATCTTGCAAAGAGAAACTCTGCCAGGAAAGAAAACATCCAAAATCTTGTTCTAAAGCTTGCACGGAGGTCTGCAAAGAGTTTGGCAAGAATGAAAGGTAGTTGTCCAAAACTCGTTCTTTTCGAATAGAATAACAATGGACAAGGCAGGAGAGTGGTAAAGTAGTGGTTTCTCTAAGTCTGAAGGCTGCCCACACTGTGCCTGCATGGTGCGGCTTGCATCTTCGCCTTTTGGAAGCTGCCGCTCGCCGATTCTCCCGGAGGCGAAGAAGCGGCTTCTTCGCACACAGAGCATTGTGGCGAGCGCAGGGAGCTCCTGAGAGCGGTTTGTGCCGAAAGAAGCCCGGGAGTGGCACTTAGCTTCGGAGAGCTGCGTATCTGCGTCGTCTGCGTGTCTAGCCGCTCTACACTCAGCAAAAAGCTTTTCCACCATATCTTGCAAGGAGAAACTCTGCCAGGAAAGAAAACATCCAAAATCTTGTTCTAAAGCTTGCACGGAGGTCTGCAAAGAGTTTGGCAAGAATGAAAGGTAGTTGTCCAAAACTCGTTCTTTTCCAATAGAATAACCATGGAAAAGGCAGGAGAGTGGTAAAGTACTGTTTTCTCTAAGTCTGAAGGCTGCCCACACTGTGCCTGCATGGTGCGGCTTGCATCTTCGCCTTTGGGAAGCTGCCGCTCGCCGATTCTCCCGGAGGCGAAGAAGCGGCTTCTTCGCACACAGAGCATTGGGCCGGTCGCGGTTGGCACCTAAGAGCGGTTTGTGCCGAAAGAAGCCCGGGACCGGCACTTAGCTTCAGAGAGCTGCGTATCGGCGTCTTCTGCGTGTCTTGCCGCTCTACACTCAGCAAATAGCTTTTCCAGCATATCTTGCAAAGAGAAACTCTGCCAGGAAAGAAAACATCCAAAATCTTGTTCTAAAGCTTGCACGGAGGTCTGCAAAGAGTTTGGCAAGAATGAAAGGTAGTTGTCCAAAACTCGATCTTTTCGAATATAATAACCATGGAAAAGGCAGGAGAGTGGTAAAGTACTGGTTTCTGTAAGTCTGAATGCTGCCCACACTGTGCCTGTGTGGTGCGGCTTGCATCTTCCCCTTTGGGAAGCTGCCGCTCGCCGATTCTCCCGGAGGCAAAGAAGCGGCTTCTTTGCTCACAACATTGTGGAGAGCGCAGGGAGCTCCTGAGAGCGGTTTGTGCCGAAAGATGCCTGGGACAGGCACTTAGCTTCGGAGAGCTGCGTATCTGCGTCTTCTGCGTGTCTTGCCGCTCTACACTCAGCCAAAAGCTTTTCCACCATATCTTGCAAAGAGAAACTCTGCCAGGAAGGAAAACATCCAAAATCTTGTTCTAAAGCTTGCACGGAGGTCTGCAAAGAGTTTGGCAAGAATGAAAGGTAGTTGTCCAAAACTCGTTCTTTTCGAATATAATAACAATGGACAAGGCAGGAGAGTGGTAAAGTAGTGGTTTCTCTAAGTCTGAAGGCTGCCCACACTGTGCCTGCAAGGTGCGGCTTGCATCTTCGCCTTTGGGAAGCTGCCGCTCGCCGATTCTCCCGGAGGCGAAGAAGCGGCTTCTTCGCACACAGAGCATTGTGGCGAGCGCAGGGAGCTCCTGAGAGCGGTTTGTGCCGAAAGAAGCCCGGGACCGGCACTTAGCTTCGGAGAGCTGCGTATCTGCGTCGTCTGCGTGTCTTGCCGCTCAACACTCAGCAAAATCTTTTCCACCATATCTTGCAAGGAGAAACTCTGCCAGGAAAGAAAACATCCAAAATCTTGTTCTAAAGCTTGCACGGAGGTCTGCAAAGAGTTTGGCAAGAATGAAAGGTAGTTGTCCAAAACTCGTTCTTTTCCAATAGAATAACCATGGAAAAGGCAGGAGAGTGGTAAAGTACTGTTTTCTCTAAGTCTGAAGGCTGCCCACACTGTGCCTGTGTGCTGCAGCTTGCATCTTCGCCTTTGGGAAGCTGCCGCTCGCCGATTCTCCCGGAGGCGAAGAAGCGGCTTCTTCGCACACAGAGCATTGTGGCGAGCGCAGGGAGCTCCTGAGAGCGGTTTGTGCCGAAAGATGGACGGGACCGGCACTTAGCTTCGGAGAGCTGCGTATCTGCATCTTTTGCGTGTCTTGCTGCTCTACACTCAGCAAAAAGCTTTCCCACCATATCTTGCAAAGAGAAACTCTGCCATGAAAGAAAACATCCAAAATCTTGTTCTAAAGCTTGCACGGAGGTCTGCAAAGAGTTTGGCAAGAATGAAAGGTAGTTGGCAGAAACTCGTTCTTTTCCAATATAATGACAATGGAAAGGAAGAGAGAGAGGTAAAGTACTGTTTTCTCTAAGTCTGAAGGCTGCCCACACTGTGCCTGCATGGTGCGGCTTGCATCTTCGCCTTTGGGAAGCTGCCGCTCGCCGATTCTCCCGGAGGCGAAGAAGCGGCTTCTTCGCACACAGAGCATTGGGCCGGTCGCGGTTGGCACCTAAGAGCGGTTTGTGCCGAAAGAAGCCCGGGACCGGCACTTAGCTTCGGAGAGCTGCGTATCGGCGTCTTCTGCGTGTCTTGCCGCTCTACACTCAGCAAAAAGCTTTTCCAGCATATCTTGCAAAGAGAAACTCTGCCAGGAAAGAAAACATCCAAAATCTTGTTCTAAAGCTTGCACGGAGGTCTGCAAAGAGTTTGGCAAGAATGAAAGGTAGTTGTCCAAAACTCGATCTTTTCCAATAGAATAACCATGGAAAAGGCAGGAGAGTGGTAAAGTACTGTTTTCTCTAAGTCTGAATGCTGCCCACACTGTGCCTGTGTGGTGCGGCTTGCATCTTCCCCTTTGGGAAGCTGCCGCTCGCCGATTCTCCCGGATGCAAAGAAGCGGCTTCTTTGCTCACAACATTGTGGCGAGCGCAGGGGGCTCCTGAGAGCGGTTTGTGCCGAAACATGCCTGGGACCGGCACTTAGCTTCGGAGAGCTGCGTATCGGCGTCTTCTGCGTGTCTTGCCGCTCTACACTCAGCCAAAAGCTTTTCCACCATATCTTGCAAGGAGAAACTCTGCCAGGAAAGAAAACATCCAAAATCTTGTTCTAAAGCTTGCACGGAGGTCTGCAAAGAGTTTGGCAAGAATGAAAGGTAGTTGTCCAAAACTCGTTCTTTTCCAATAGAATAACCATGGAAAAGGCAGGAGAGGGGTAAAGTACTGTTTTCTCTAAGTCTGAAGGCTGCCCACACTGTGCCTGCATGGTGCGGCTTGCATCTTCGCCTTTGGGAAGCTGCCGCTCGCCGATTCTCCCGGAGGCGAAGAAGCGGCTTCTTCGCACACAGAGCATTGTGGCGAGCGCAGGGAGCTCCTGGGAGCGGTTTGTGCCTAAAGATGGACGGGACCGGCACTTAGCTTCGGAGAGCTGCGTATCTGCATCTTTTGCGTGTCTTGCCGCTCTACACTCAGCAAAAAGCTTTCCCACCATATCTTGCAAAGAGAAACTCTGCCAGGAAAGAAAACATCCAAAATCTTGTTCTAAAGCTTGCACGGAGGTCTGCAAAGAGTTTGGCAAGAATGAAAGGTAGTTGTCCAAAACTCGTTCTTTTCGAATATAATAACAATGGACAAGGCAGGAGAGTGGCAAAGTACTGTTTTCTCTAAGTCTGAAGGCTGCCCACACTGTGCCTGCATGGTGCGGCTTGCATCTTCGCCTTTGGGAAGCTGCCGCTCGCCGATTCTCCCGCAGGCGAAGAAGCGGCTTCTTCGCACACAGAGCATTGTCCCGGTCGAGGTTTGCACCTAAGAGCGGTTTGTGCCGAAAGAAGCCCGGGACCGGCACTTAGCTTCGGAGAGCTGCGTATCTGCGTCTTCTGCGTGTCTTGCCGCTCTACACTCAGCAAAAAGCTTTTCCAGCATATCTTGCAAAGAGAAACTCTGCCAGGAAAGAAAACATCCAAAATCTTGTTCTAAAGCTTGCACGGAGGTCTGCAAAGAGTTTGGCAAGAATGAAAGGTAGTTGTCCAAAACTCGATCTTTTCCAATAGAATAACCATGGAAAAGGCAGGAGAGTGGTAAAGTACTGGTTTCTCTAAGTCTGAAGGCTGCCCACACTGTGCCTGCATGGTGCGGCTTGCATCTTCGCCTTTGGGAAGCTGCCGCTCGCCGATTCTCCCGGAGGCGAAGAAGCGGCTTCTTTGCTCACAACATTGTGGAGAGCGCAGGGGGCCCCTGAGAGCTGTTTGTGCCGAAACATGCCTGGGACCGGCACTTAGCTTCGGAGAGCTGCGTATCTGCGTCTTCTGCGTGTCTTGCCGCTCTATACTCAGCAAAAAGCTTTTCCAGCATATCTTGCAAAGAGAAACTCTGCCAGGAAAGAAAACATCCAAAATCTTGTTCTAAAGCTTGCACGGAGGTCTGCAAAGAGTTTGGCAAGAATGAAAGGTAGTTGTCCAAAACTCGTTCTTTTCGAATATAATAACAATGGACAAGGCAGGAGAGTGGTAAAGTAGTGGTTTCTCTAAGTCTGAAGGCTGCCCACACTGTGCCTGTGTGGTGCGGCTTGCATCTTCCCCTTTGGGAAGCTGCCGCTCGCCGATTCTCCCGGATGCAAAGAAGCGGCTTCTTCGCAGACAGAGCATTGGGCCGGTCGCAGTTTCCACCTAAGAGCGGTTTGTGCCGAAAGAAGCCCGGGACCGGCACTTAGCTTCGGAGAGCTGCGTATCTGCATCTTTTGCGTGTCTTGCTGCTCTACACTCAGCAAAAAGCTTTCCCATCATATCTTGCAAAGAGAAACTCTGCCATGAAAGAAAACATCCAAAATCTTGTTCTAAAGCTTGCACGGAGGTCTGCAAAGAGTTTGGCAAGAATGAAAGGTAGTTGGCAGAAACTCGTTCTTTTCCAATATAATAACAATGGAAAGGAAGAGAGAGAGGTAAAGTACTGTTTTCTCTAAGTCTGAAGGCTGCCCACACTGTGCCTGCATGGTGCGGCTTGCATCTTCCCCTTTGGGAAGCTGCCGCTCGCCGATTCTCCCGGAGGCGAAGAAGCGGCTTCTTCGCACACAGAGCATTGGGCCGGTCGCGGTTGGCACCTAAGAGCGGTTTGTGCCGAAAGAAGCCCGGGACCGGCACTTAGCTTCGGAGAGCTGCGTATCTGCGTCTTCTGCGTGTCTTGCCGCTCTACACTCAGCAAAAAGCTTTTCCAGCATATCTTGCAAAGAGAAACTCTGCCAGGAAAGAAAACATCCAAAATCTTGTTCTAAAGCTTGCACGGAGGTCTGCAAAGAGTTTGGCAAGAATGAAAGGTAGTTGTCCAAAACTCGATCTTTTCGAATATAATAACCATGGAAAAGGCAGGAGAGTGGTAAAGTACTGGTTTCTATAAGTCTGAATGCTGCCCACACTGTGCCTGTGTGGTGCGGCTTGCATCTTCCCCTTTGGGAAGCTGCCGCTCGCCGATTCTCCCGGATGCAAAGAAGCGGCTTCTTTGCTCACAACATTGTGGCGAGCGCAGGGGGCTCCTGAGAGCGGTTTGTGCCGAAACAAGCCTGGGACCGGCACTTAGCTTCGGAGAGCTGCGTATCGGCGTCTTCTGCGTGTCTTGCCGCTCTACACTCAGCCAAAAGCTTTTCCACCATATCTTGCAAAGAGAAACTCTGCCAGGAAAGAAAACATCCAAAATCTTGTTCTAAAGCTTGCACGGAGGTCTGCAAAGAGTTTGGCAAGAATGAAAGGTAGTTGTCCAAAACTCGTTCTTTTCCAATAGAATAACCATGGAAAAGGCAGGAGAGTGGTAAAGTACTGTTTTCTCTAAGTCTGAATGCTGCCCACACTGTGCCTGTGTGCTGCAGCTTGCATCTTCGCCTTTGGGAAGCTGCCGCTCGCCGATTCTCCCGGAGGCGAAGAAGCGGCTTCTTCGCACACAGAGCATTGTGGCGAGCGCAGGGAGCTCCTGAGAGCGGTTTGTGCCGAAAGAAGCCCGGGACCGGCACTTAGCTTCGGAGAGCTGCGTATCTGCGTCTTCTGCGTGTCTTGCCGCTCTACACTCAGCAAAAAGCTTTTCCACCATATCTTGCAAGGAGAAACTCTGCCAGGAAAGAAAACATCCAAAATCTTGTTCTAAAGCTTGCACGGAGGTCTGCAAAGAGTTTGGCAAGAATGAAAGGTAGTTGTCCAAAACTCGTTCTTTTCCAATAGAATAACCATGGAAAAGGCAGGAGAGTGGTAAAGTACTGTTTTCTCTAAGTCTGAAGGCTGCCCACACTGTGCCTGTGTGCTGCAGCTTGCATCTTCGCCTTTGGGAAGCTGCCGCTCGCCGATTCTCCCGGAGGCGAAGAAGCGGCTTCTTCGCACACAGAGCATTGTGGCGAGCGCAGGGAGCTCCTGAGAGCGGTTTGTGCCGAAAGAAGCCCGGGACCGGCACTTAGCTTCGGAGAGCTGCGTATCTGCATCTTTTGCGTGTCTTGCTGCTCTACACTCAGCAAAAAGCTTTCCCACCATATCTTGCAAGGAGAAACTCTGCCATGAAAGAAAACATCCAAAATCTTGTTCTAAAGCTTGCACGGAGGTCTGCAAAGAGTTTGGCAAGAATGAAAGGTAGTTGGCAGAATCTCGTTCTTTTCCAATATAATAACAATGGAAAGGAAGAGAGAGAGGTAAAGTACTGTTTTCTCTAAGTCTGAAGGCTGCCCACACTGTGCCTGCATGGTGCGGCTTGCATCTTCGCCTTTGGGAAGCTGCCGCTCGCCGATTCTCCCGGAGGCGAAGAAGAGGCTTCTTCGCACACAGAGCATTGGGCCGGTCGCGGTTGGCACCTAAGAGCGGTTTGTGCCGAAAGAAGCCCGGGACCGGCACTTAGCTTCGGAGAGCTGCGTATCTGCGTCTTCTGCGTGTCTTGCCGCTCTACACTCAGCAAAAAGCTTTTCCAGCATATCTTGCAAAGAGAAACTCTGCCAGGAAAGAAAACATCCAAAATCTTGTTCTAAAGCTTGCACGGAGGTCTGCAAAGAGTTTGGCAAGAATGAAAGGTAGTTGTCCAAAACTCGATCTTTTCGAATATAATAACCATGGAAAAGGCAGGAGAGTGGTAAAGTACTGGTTTCTATAAGTCTGAATGCTGCCCACACTGTGCCTGTGTGGTGCGGCTTGCATCTTCCCCTTTGGGAAGCTGCCGCTCGCCGATTCTCCCGGATGCAAAGAAGCGGCTTCTTTGCTCACAACATTGTGGCGAGCGCAGGGGGCTCCTGAGAGCGGTTTGTGCCGAAACAAGCCTGGGACCGGCACTTAGCTTCGGAGAGCTGCGTATCGGCGTCTTCTGCGTGTCTTGCCGCTCTACACTCAGCCAAAAGCTTTTCCACCATATCTTGCAAAGAGAAACTCTGCCAGGAAAGAAAACATCCAAAATCTTGTTCTAAAGCTTGCACGGAGGTCTGCAAAGAGTTTGGCAAGAATGAAAGGTAGTTGTCCAAAACTCGTTCTTTTCGAATATAATAACAATGGACAAGGCAGGAGAGTGGTAAAGTACTGTTTTCTATAAGTCTGAAGGCTGCCCACACTGTGCCTGCATGGTGCGGCTTGCATCTTCGCCTTCGGGAAGCTGCCGCTCGCCGATTCTCCCGGAGGCGAAGAAGCGGCTTCTTCGCACACAGAGCATTGTGCCGGTCGAGGTTTGCACCTAAGAGCAGTTTGTGCCGAAAGAAGCCCGGGACCGGCACTTAGCTTCGGAGATCTGCGTATCTGCGTCTTCTGCGTGTCTTGCCGCTCTACACTCAGCAAAAAGCTTTCCCACCATATCTTGCAAGGAGAAACTCTGCCAGGAAAGAAAACATCCAAAATCTTGTTCTAAAGCTTGCATGGAGGTCTGCAAAGAGTTTGGCAAGAATGAAAGGTAGTTGTCCAAAACTCGTTCTTTTCCAATAGAATAACCATGGAAAAGGCAGGAGAGTGGTAAAGTACTGTTTTCTCTAAGTCTGAAGGCTGCCCACACTGTGCCTGTGTGCTGCAGCTTGCATCTTCGCCTTTGGGAAGCTGCCGCTCGCCGATTCTCCCGGAGGCGAAGAAGCGGCTTCTTCGCACACAGAGCATTGTGGCGAGCGCAGGGAGCTCCTGGGAGCGGTTTGTGCCGAAAGATGGACGGGACCGGCACTTAGCTTCGGAGAGCTGCGTATCTGCATCTTTTGCGTGTCTTGCCGCTCTACACTCAGCAAAAAGCTTTCCCACCATATCTTGCAAAGAGAAACTCTGCCAGGAAAGAAAACATCCAAAATCTTGTTCTAAAGCTTGCACGGAGGTCTGCAAAGAGTTTGGCAAGAATGAAAGGTAGTTGGCAGAAACTCGTTCTTTTCCAATATAATAACAATGGAAAGGAAGAGAGAGAGGTAAAGTACTGTTTTCTCTAAGTCTGAAGGCTGCCCACACTGTGCCTGCATGGTGCGGCTTGCATCTTCGCCTTTGGGAAGCTGCCGCTCGCCGATTCTCCTGGAGGCGAAGAAGCGGCTTCTTCGCACACAGAGCATTGGGCCGGTCGCGGTTGGCACCTAAGAGCGGTTTGTGCCGAAAGAAGCCCGGGACCGGCACTTAGCTTCAGAGAGCTGCGTATCGGCGTCTTCTGCGTGTCTTGCCGCTCTACACTCAGCAAATAGATTTTCCAGCATATCTTGCAAGGAGAAACTCTGCCAGGAAAGAAAACATCCAAAATCTTGTTCTAAAGCTTGCACGGAGGTCTGCAAAGAGTTTGGCAAGAATGAAAGGTAGTTGTCCAAAACTCGATCTTTTCGAATAGAATAACCATGGAAAAGGCAGGAGAGTGGTAAAGTACTGGTTTCTGTAAGTCTGAATGCTGCCCACACTGTGCCTGTGTGGTGCGGCTTGCATCTTCGCCTTTGGGAAGCTGCCGCTCGCCGATTCTCCCGGAGGCGAAGAAGCGGCTTCTTCGCACACAGAGCATTGTGGCGAGCGCAGGGAGCTCCTGAGAGAGGTTTGTGCCGAAAGAAGCCCGGGAGTGGCACTTAGCTTCGGAGAGCTGCGTATCTGCGTCGTCTGCGTGTCTAGCCGCTCTACACTCAGCCAAAAGCTTTTCCACCATATCTTGCAAGGAGAAACTCTGCCAGGAAAGAAAACATCCAAAATCTTGTTCTAAAGCTTGCACGGAGGTCTGCAAAGAGTTTGGCAAGAATGAAAGGTAGTTGTCCAAAACTCGTTCTTTTCCAATAGAATAACCATGGAAAAGGCAGGAGAGTGGTAAAGTACTGTTTTCTCTAAGTCTGAAGGCTGCCCACACTGTGCCTGCATGGTGCGGCTTGCATCTTCGCCTTTGGGAAGCTGCCGCTCGCCGATTCTCCCGGAGGCGAAGAAGCGGCTTCTTCGCACACAGAGCATTGGGCCGGTCGCGGTTGGCACCTAAGAGCGGTTTGTGCCGAAAGAAGCCCGGGACCGGCACTTAGCTTCAGAGAGCTGCGTATCGGCGTCTTCTGCGTGTCTTGCCGCTCTACACTCAGCAAATAGCTTTTCCAGCATATCTTGCAAAGAGAAACTCTGCCAGGAAAGAAAACATCCAAAATCTTGTTCTAAAGCTTGCACGGAGGTCTGCAAAGAGTTTGGCAAGAATGAAAGGTAGTTGTCCAAAACTCGTTCTTTTCTTATATAATAACAATGGACAAGGCAGGAGAGTGGCAAAGTACTGTTTTCTCTAAGTCTGAAGGCTGCCCACACTGTGCCTGCATGGTGCGGCTTGCATCTTCGCCTTTGGGAAGCTGCCGCTCGCCGATTCTCCCGGAGGCGAAGAAGCGGCTTCTTCGCAAACAAAGCATTGTGCCGGTCGAGGTTTGCACCTAAGAGCGGTTTGTGCCGAAAGAAGCCCGGGACCGGCACTTAGCTTCGGAGATCTGCGTATCTGCGTCTTCTGCGTGTCTTGCCGCTCTACACTCAGCCAAAAGCTTTTCCACCATATCTTGCAAAGAGAAACTCTGCCAGGAAAGAAAACATCCAAAATCTTGTTCTAAAGCTTGCACGGAGGTCTGCAAAGAGTTTGGCAAGAATGAAAGGTAGTTGTCCAAAACTCGATCTTTTCGAATAGAATAACCATGGAAAAGGCAGGAGAGTGGTAAAGTACTGGTTTCTGTAAGTCTGAATGCTGCCCACACTGTGCCTGTGTGGTGCGGCTTGCATCTTCGCCTTTGGGAAGCTGCCGCTCGCCGATTCTCCCGGAGGCGAAGAAGCGGCTTCTTTGCTCACAACATTGTGGAGAGCGCAGGGAGCTCCTGAGAGCGGTTTGTGCCGAAACATGCCTGGGACCGGCACTTAGCTTCGGAGAGCTGCGTATCGGCGTCTTCTGCGTGTCTTGTCGCTGTATACTCAGCCAAAAGCTTTCCCACCATATCTTGCAAAGAGAAACTCTGCCAGGAAAGAAAACATCCAAAATCTTGTTCTAAAGCTTGCACGGAGGTCTGCAAAGAGTTTGGCAAGAATGAAAGGTAGTTGTCCAAAACTCGTTCTTTTCGAATATAATAACAATGGACAAGGCAGGAGAGTGGTAAAGTAGTGGTTTCTCTAAGTCTGAAGGCTGCCCACACTGTGCCTGCATGGTGCGGCTTGCATCTTCGCCTTTGGGAAGCTGCCGCTCGCCGATTCTCCCGGAGGCGAAGAAGCGGCTTCTTCGCAGACAGAGCATTGGGCCGGTCGCAGTTTGCACCTAAGAGCGGTTTGTGCCGAAAGAAGCCCGGGACCGGCACTTAGCTTAAGAGAGCTGCGTATCTGCGTCTTCTGCGTGTCTTGCCGCTCAACACTCAGCCAAAATCTTTTCCACCATATCTTGCAAAGAGAAACTCTGCCAGGAAAGAAAACATCCAAAATCTTGTTCTAAAGCTTGCACGGAGGTCTGCAAAGAGTTTGGCAAGAATGAAAGGTAGTTGTCCAAAACTCGTTCTTTTCCAATAGAATAACCATGGAAAAGGCAGGAGAGTGGTAAAGTACTGTTTTCTCTAAGTCTGAATGCTGCCCACACTGTGCCTGTGTGCTGCAGCTTGCATCTTCGCCTTTGGGAAGCTGCCGCTCGCCGATTCTCCCGGAGGCGAAGAAGCGGCTTCTTCGCACACAGAGCATTGTGGCGAGCGCAGGGAGCTCCTGAGAGCGGTTTGTGCCGAAAGAAGCCCGGGACCGGCACTTAGCTTCAGAG
This sequence comes from Molothrus aeneus, assembly GCF_037042795.1. Taxonomy (NCBI): domain Eukaryota; kingdom Metazoa; phylum Chordata; class Aves; order Passeriformes; family Icteridae; genus Molothrus; species Molothrus aeneus. The sequence continues at coordinate 286,713 of NW_027099218.1, read as the reverse complement.
AGCTGCGTATCTGCGTCTTCTGCGTGTCTTGCCGCTCTACACTCAGCAAAAAGCTTTTCCACCATATCTTGCAAGGAGAAACTCTGCCAGGAAAGAAAACATCCAAAATCTTGTTCTAAAGCTTGCACGGAGGTCTGCAAAGAGTTTGGCAAGAATGAAAGGTAGTTGGCAGAAACTCGTTCTTTTCCAATATAATAACAATGGAAAGGAAGAGAGAGAGGTAAAGTACTGTTTTCTCTAAGTCTGAAGGCTGCCCACACTGTGCCTGCATGGTGCGGCTTGCATCTTCGCCTTTGGGAAGCTGCCGCTCGCCGATTCTCCCGGAGGCGAAGAAGCGGCTTCTTCGCACACAGAGCATTGGGCCGGTCGCGGTTGGCACCTAAGAGCGGTTTGTGCCGAAAGAAGCCCGGGACCGGCACTTAGCTTCAGAGAGCTGCGTATCGGCGTCTTCTGCGTGTCTTGCCGCTCTACACTCAGCAAATAGATTTTCCAGCATATCTTGCAAAGAGAAACTCTGCCAGGAAAGAAAACATCCAAAATCTTGTTCTAAAGCTTGCACGGAGGTCTGCAAAGAGTTTGGCAAGAATGAAAGGTAGTTGTCCAAAACTCGATCTTTTCCAATAGAATAACCATGGAAAAGGCAGGAGAGTGGTAAAGTACTGGTTTCTGTAAGTCTGAATGCTGCCCACACTGTGCCTGTGTGGTGCGGCTTGCATCTTCCCCTTTGGGAAGCTGCCGCTCGCCGATTCTCCCGGATGCAAAGAAGCGGCTTCTTTGCTCACAACATTGTGGAGAGCGCAGGGAGCTCCTGAGAGCGGTTTGTGCCGAAACATGCCTGGGATCGGCACTTAGCTTCGGAGAGCTGCGTATCTGCGTCTTCTGCGTGTCTTGCCGCTCTACACTCAGCCAAAAGCTTTTCCACCATATCTTGCAAAGAGAAACTCTGCCAGGAAAGAAAACATCCAAAATCTTGTTCTAAAGCTTGCACGGAGGTCTGCAAAGAGTTTGGCAAGAATGAAAGGTAGTTGTCCAAAACTCGTTCTTTTCGAATATAATAACAATGGAAAAGGCAGGAGAGTGGTAAAGTACTGTTTTCTCTAAGTCTGAAGGCTGCCCACACTGTGCCTGCATGGTGCGGCTTGCATCTTCGCCTTTGGGAAGCTGCCGCTCGCCGATTCTCCCGGAGGCGAAGAAGCGGCTTCTTCGCACACAGAGCATTGTGCCGGTCGAGGTTTGCACCTAAGAGCGGTTTGTGCCGAAAGAAGCCCGGGACCGGCACTTAGCTTCGGAGAGCTGCGTATCTGCGTCTTCTGCGTGTCTTGCCGCTCTACACTCAGCAAAAAGCTTTTCCACCATATCTTGCAAAGAGAAACTCTGCCAGGAAAGAAAACATCCAAAATCTTGTTCTAAAGCTTGCACGGAGGTCTGCAAAGAGTTTGGCAAGAATGAAAGGTAGTTGTCCAAAACTCGTTCTTTTCCAATAGAATAACCATGGAAAAGGCAGGAGAGTGGTAAAGTACTGTTTTCTCTAAGTCTGAATGCTGCCCAAACTGTGCCTGCATGGTGCGGCTTGCATCTTCGCCTTTGGGAAGCTGCCGCTCGCCGATTCTCCCGGAGGCGAAGAAGCGGCTTCTTTGCTCACAACATTGTGGAGAGCGCAGGGAGCTCCTGAGAGCGGTTTGTGCCGAAACATGCCTGGGACCGGCACTTAGCTTCGGAGATCTGCATATCGGCGTCTTCTGCGTGTCTTGCCGCTCTATACTCAGCCAAAAGCTTTTCCACCATATCTTGCAAAGAGAAACTCTGCCAGGAAAGAAAACATCCAAAATCTTGTTCTAAAGCTTGCACGGAGGTCTGCAAAGAGTTTGGCAAGAATGAAAGGTAGTTGTCCAAAACTCGTTCTTTTCGAATAGAATAACAATGGACAAGGCAGGAGAGTGGTAAAGTAGTGGTTTCTCTAAGTCTGAATGCTGCCCACACTGTGCCTGCATGGTGCGGCTTGCATCTTCGCCTTTGGGAAGCTGCCGCTCGCCGATTCTCCCGGAGGCGAAGAAGCGGCTTCTTCGCACACAGAGCATTGTGGCGAGCGCAGGGAGCTCCTGAGAGCGGTTTGTGCCGAAAGAAGCCCGGGAGTGGCACTTAGCTTCGGAGAGCTGCGTATCTGCGTCGTCTGCGTGTCTAGCCGCTCTACACTCAGCAAAAAGCTTTTCCACCATATCTTGCAAGGAGAAACTCTGCCAGGAAAGAAAACATCCAAAATCTTGTTCTAAAGCTTGCACGGAGGTCTGCAAAGAGTTTGGCAAGAATGAAAGGTAGTTGTCCAAAACTCGTTCTTTTCCAATAGAATAACCATGGAAAAGGCAGGAGAGTGGTAAAGTACTGTTTTCTCTAAGTCTGAAGGCTGCCCACACTGTGCCTGCATGGTGCGGCTTGCATCTTCGCCTTTGGGAAGCTGCCGCTCGCCGATTCTCCCGGAGGCGAAGAAGCGGCTTCTTTGCTCACAACATTGTGGAGAGCGCAGGGAGCTCCTGAGAGCGGTTTGTGCCGAAACATGCCTGGGACCGGCACTTAGCTTCGGAGAGCTGCGTATCGGCGTCTTCTGCGTGTCTTGTCGCTGTATACTCAGCCAAAAGCTTTCCCACCATATCTTGCAAAGAGAAACTCTGCCAGGAAAGAAAACATCCAAAATCTTGTTCTAAAGCTTGCACGGAGGTCTGCAAAGAGTTTGGCAAGAATGAAAGGTAGTTGTCCAAAACTCGTTCTTTTCGAATATAATAACAATGGACAAGGCAGGAGAGTGGTAAAGTAGTGGTTTCTCTAAGTCTGAAGGCTGCCCACACTGTGCCTGCATGGTGCGGCTTGCATCTTCGCCTTTGGGAAGCTGCCGCTCGCCGATTCTCCCGGAGGCGAAGAAGCGGCTTCTTCGCACACAGAGCATTGGGCCGGTCGCAGTTTGCACCTAAGAGCGGTTTGTGCCGAAAGAAGCCCGGGACCGGCATTAGCTTAAGAGAGCTGCGTATCTGCGTCTTCTGCGTGTCTTGCCGCTCAACACTCAGCCAAAATCTTTTCCACCATATCTTGCAAAGAGAAACTCTGCCAGGAAAGAAAACATCCAAAATCTTGTTCTAAAGCTTGCACGGAGGTCTGCAAAGAGTTTGGCAAGAATGAAAGGTAGTTGTCCAAAACTCGTTCTTTTCCAATAGAATAACCATGGAAAAGGCAGGAGAGTGGTAAAGTACTGTTTTCTCTAAGTCTGAATGCTGCCCACACTGTGCCTGTGTGCTGCAGCTTGCATCTTCGCCTTTGGGAAGCTGCCGCTCGCCGATTCTCCCGGAGGCGAAGAAGCGGCTTCTTCGCACACAGAGCATTGTGGCGAGCGCAGGGAGCTCCTGAGAGCGGTTTGTGCCGAAAGAAGCCCGGGACCGGCACTTAGCTTCGGAGAGCTGCGTATCTGCGTCTTCTGCGTGTCTTGCCGCTCTACACTCAGCAAAAAGCTTTTCCACCATATCTTGCAAGGAGAAACTCTGCCAGGAAAGAAAACATCCAAAATCTTGTTCTAAAGCTTGCACGGAGGTCTGCAAAGAGTTTGGCAAGAATGAAAGGTAGTTGTCCAAAACTCGTTCTTTTCCAATAGAATAACCATGGAAAAGGCAGGAGAGTGGTAAAGTACTGTTTTCTCTAAGTCTGAAGGCTGCCCACACTGTGCCTGTGTGCTGCAGCTTGCATCTTCGCCTTTGGGAAGCTGCCGCTCGCCGATTCTCCCGGAGGCGAAGAAGCGGCTTCTTCGCACACAGAGCATTGTGGCGAGCGCAGGGAGCTCCTGAGAGCGGTTTGTGCCGAAAGAAGCCCGGGACCGGCACTTAGCTTCGGAGAGCTGCGTATCTGCATCTTTTGCGTGTCTTGCTGCTCTACACTCAGCAAAAAGCTTTCCCACCATATCTTGCAAGGAGAAACTCTGCCATGAAAGAAAACATCCAAAATCTTGTTCTAAAGCTTGCACGGAGGTCTGCAAAGAGTTTGGCAAGAATGAAAGGTAGTTGGCAGAAACTCGTTCTTTTCCAATATAATAACAATGGAAAGGAAGAGAGAGAGGTAAAGTACTGTTTTCTCTAAGTCTGAAGGCTGCCCACACTGTGCCTGCATGGTGCGGCTTGCATCTTCGCCTTTGGGAAGCTGCCGCTCGCCGATTCTCCCGGAGGCGAAGAAGAGGCTTCTTCGCACACAGAGCATTGGGCCGGTCGCGGTTGGCACCTAAGAGCGGTTTGTGCCGAAAGAAGCCCGGGACCGGCACTTAGCTTCGGAGAGCTGCGTATCTGCGTCTTCTGCGTGTCTTGCCGCTCTACACTCAGCAAAAAGCTTTTCCAGCATATCTTGCAAAGAGAAACTCTGCCAGGAAAGAAAACATCCAAAATCTTGTTCTAAAGCTTGCACGGAGGTCTGCAAAGAGTTTGGCAAGAATGAAAGGTAGTTGTCCAAAACTCGATCTTTTCGAATATAATAACCATGGAAAAGGCAGGAGAGTGGTAAAGTACTGGTTTCTATAAGTCTGAATGCTGCCCACACTGTGCCTGTGTGGTGCGGCTTGCATCTTCCCCTTTGGGAAGCTGCCGCTCGCCGATTCTCCCGGATGCAAAGAAGCGGCTTCTTTGCTCACAACATTGTGGCGAGCGCAGGGGGCTCCTGAGAGCGGTTTGTGCCGAAACAAGCCTGGGACCGGCACTTAGCTTCGGAGAGCTGCGTATCGGCGTCTTCTGCGTGTCTTGCCGCTCTACACTCAGCCAAAAGCTTTTCCACCATATCTTGCAAAGAGAAACTCTGCCAGGAAAGAAAACATCCAAAATCTTGTTCTAAAGCTTGCACGGAGGTCTGCAAAGTGTTTGGCAAGAATGAAAGGTAGTTGTCCAAAACTCGTTCTTTTCGAATATAATAACAATGGACAAGGCAGGAGAGTGGTAAAGTACTGTTTTCTATAAGTCTGAAGGCTGCCCACACTGTGCCTGCATGGTGCGGCTTGCATCTTCGCCTTCGGGAAGCTGCCGCTCGCCGATTCTCCCGGAGGCGAAGAAGCGGCTTCTTCGCACACAGAGCATTGTGCCGGTCGAGGTTTGCACCTAAGAGCAGTTTGTGCCGAAAGAAGCCCGGGACCGGCACTTAGCTTCGGAGATCTGCGTATCTGCGTCTTCTGCGTGTCTTGCCGCTCTACACTCAGCAAAAAGCTTTCCCACCATATCTTGCAAGGAGAAACTCTGCCAGGAAAGAAAACATCCAAAATCTTGTTCTAAAGCTTGCATGGAGGTCTGCAAAGAGTTTGGCAAGAATGAAAGGTAGTTGTCCAAAACTCGTTCTTTTCCAATAGAATAACCATGGAAAAGGCAGGAGAGTGGTAAAGTACTGTTTTCTCTAAGTCTGAAGACTGCCCACACTGTGCCTGTGTGCTGCAGCTTGCATCTTCGCCTTTGGGAAGCTGCCGCTCGCCGATTCTCCCGGAGGCAAAGAAGCGGCTTCTTCGCAGACAGAGCATTGTGGCGAGCGCAGGGAGCTCCTGAGAGCGGTTTGTGCCGAAAGATGGACGGGACCGGCACTTAGCTTCGGAGAGCTGCGTATCTGCATCTTTTGCGTGTCTTGCCGCTCTACACTCAGCAAAAAGCTTTCCCACCATATCTTGCAAAGAGAAACTCTGCCAGGAAAGAAAACATCCAAAATCTTGTTCTAAAGCTTGCACGGAGGTCTGCAAAGAGTTTGGCAAGAATGAAAGGTAGTTGGCAGAAACTCGTTCTTTTCCAATATAATAACAATGGAAAGGAAGAGAGAGAGGTAAAGTACTGTTTTCTCTAAGTCTGAAGGCTGCCCACACTGTGCCTGCATGGTGCGGCTTGCATCTTCGCCTTTGGGAAGCTGCCGCTCGCCGATTCTCCTGGAGGCGAAGAAGCGGCTTCTTCGCACACAGAGCATTGGGCCGGTCGCGGTTGGCACCTAAGAGCGGTTTGTGCCGAAAGAAGCCCGGGACCGGCACTTAGCTTCAGAGAGCTGCGTATCGGCGTCTTCTGCGTGTCTTGCCGCTCTACAGTCAGCAAATAGATTTTCCAGCATATCTTGCAAGGAGAAACTCTGCCAGGAAAGAAAACATCCAAAATCTTGTTCTAAAGCTTGCACGGAGGTCTGCAAAGAGTTTGGCAAGAATGAAAGGTAGTTGTCCAAAACTCGATCTTTTCCAATAGAATAACCATGGAAAAGGCAGGAGAGTGGTAAAGTACTGGTTTCTGTAAGTCTGAATGCTGCCCACACTGTGCCTGTGTGGTGCGGCTTGCATCTTCCCCTTTGGGAAGCTGCCGCTCGCCGATTCTCCCGGATGCAAAGAAGCGGCTTCTTTGCTCACAACATTGTGGAGAGCGCAGGGAGCTCCTGAGAGCGGTTTGTGCCGAAACATGCCTGGGATCGGCACTTAGCTTCGGAGAGCTGCGTATCTGCGTCTTCTGCGTGTCTTGCCGCTCTACACTCAGCCAAAAGCTTTTCCACCATATCTTGCAAAGAGAAACTCTGCCAGGAAAGAAAACATCCAAAATCTTGTTCTAAAGCTTGCACGGAGGTCTGCAAAGAGTTTGGCAAGAATGAAAGGTAGTTGTCCAAAACTCGTTCTTTTCGAATATAATAACAATGGAAAAGGCAGGAGAGTGGTAAAGTACTGTTTTCTCTAAGTCTGAAGGCTGCCCACACTGTGCCTGCATGGTGCGGCTTGCATCTTCGCCTTTGGGAAGCTGCCGCTCGCCGATTCTCCCGGAGGCGAAGAAGCGGCTTCTTCGCACACAGAGCATTGTGCCGGTCGAGGTTTGCACCTAAGAGCGGTTTGTGCCGAAAGAAGCCCGGGACCGGCACTTAGCTTCGGAGATCTGCGTATCTGCGTCTTCTGCGTGTCTTGCCGCTCTACACTCAGCAAAAAGCTTTTCCACCGTATCTTGCAAAGAGAAACTCTGCCAGGAAAGAAAACATCCAAAATCTTGTTCTAAAGCTTGCACGGAGGTCTGCAAAGAGTTTGGCAAGAATGAAAGGTAGTTGTCCAAAACTCGTTCTTTTCCAATAGAATAACCATGGAAAAGGCAGGAGAGTGGTAAAGTACTGTTTTCTCTAAGTCTGAATGCTGCCCAAACTGTGCCTGCATGGTGCGGCTTGCATCTTCGCCTTTGGGAAGCTGCCGCTCGCCGATTCTCCCGGAGGCGAAGAAGCGGCTTCTTTGCTCACAACATTGTGGAGAGCGCAGGGAGCTCCTGAGAGCGGTTTGTGCCGAAACATGCCTGGGACCGGCACTTAGCTTCGGAGATCTGCGTATCGGCGTCTTCTGCGTGTCTTGCCGCTCTATACTCAGCCAAAAGCTTTTCCACCATATCTTGCAAAGAGAAACTCTGCCATGAAAGAAAACATCCAAAATCTTGTTCTAAAGCTTGCACGGAGGTCTGCAAAGAGTTTGGCAAGAATGAAAGGTAGTTGTCCAAAACTCGTTCTTTTCGAATAGAATAACAATGGACAAGGCAGGAGAGTGGTAAAGTAGTGGTTTCTCTAAGTCTGAATGCTGCCCACACTGTGCCTGCATGGTGCGGCTTGCATCTTCGCCTTTGGGAAGCTGCCGCTCGCCGATTCTCCCGGAGGCGAAGAAGCGGCTTCTTCGCACACAGAGCATTGTGGCGAGCGCAGGGAGCTCCTGAGAGCGGTTTGTGCCGAAAGAAGCCCGGGAGTGGCACTTAGCTTCGGAGAGCTGCGTATCTGCGTCGTCTGCGTGTCTAGCCGCTCTACACTCAGCAAAAAGCTTTTCCACCATATCTTGCAAGGAGAAACTCTGCCAGGAAAGAAAACATCCAAAATCTTGTTCTAAAGCTTGCACGGAGGTCTGCAAAGAGTTTGGCAAGAATGAAAGGTAGTTGTCCAAAACTCGTTCTTTTCCAATAGAATAACCATGGAAAAGGCAGGAGAGTGGTAAAGTACTGTTTTCTCTAAGTCTGAAGGCTGCCCACACTGTGCCTGCATGGTGCGGCTTGCATCTTCGCCTTTGGGAAGCTGCCGCTCGCCGATTCTCCCGGAGGCGAAGAAGCGGCTTCTTCGCACACAGAGCATTGGGCCGGTCACGGTTGGCACCTAAGAGCGGTTTGTGCCGAAAGAAGCCCGGGACCGGCACTTAGCTTCAGAGAGCTGCGTATCTGCGTCTTCTCCGTGTCTTGCCGCTCTACACTCAGCAAATAGCTTTTCCAGCATATCTTGCAAAGAGAAACTCTGCCAGGAAAGAAAACATCCAAAATCTTGTTCTAAAGCTTGCACGGAGGTCTGCAAAGAGTTTGGCAAGAATGAAAGGTAGTTGTCCAAAACTCGATCTTTTCGAATATAATAACCATGGAAAAGGCAGGAGAGTGGTAAAGTACTGGTTTCTGTAAGTCTGAATGCTGCCCACACTGTGCCTGTGTGGTGCGGCTTGCATCTTCCCCTTTGGGAAGCTGCCGCTCGCCGATTCTCCCGGAGGCAAAGAAGCGGCTTCTTTGCTCACAACATTGTGGAGAGCGCAGGGAGCTCCTGAGAGCGGTTTGTGCCGAAACATGCCTGGGACCGGCACTTAGCTTCGGAGAGCTGCGTATCTGCGTCTTCTGCGTGTCTTGCCGCTCTACACTCAGCCAAAAGCTTTTCCACCATATCTTGCAAAGAGAAACTCTGCCAGGAAAGAAAACATCCAAAATCTTGTTCTAAAGCTTGCACGGAGGTCTGCAAAGAGTTTGGCAAGAATGAAAGGTAGTTGTCCAAAACTCGTTCTTTTCTTATATAATAACAATGGACAAGGCAGGAGAGTGGCAAAGTACTGTTTTCTCTAAGTCTGAAGGCTGCCCACACTGTGCCTGCATGGTGCGGCTTGCATCTTTGCCTTTGGGAAGCTGCCGCTCGCCGATTCTCCCGGAGGCGAAGAAGCGGCTTCTTCGCACACAGAGCATTGTGCCGGTCGAGGTTTGCACCTAAGAGCGGTTTGTGCCGAAAGAAGCCCGGGACCGGCACTTAGCTTCGGAGATCTGCGTATCTGCGTCTTCTGCGTGTCTTGCCGCTCTACACTCAGCAAAAAGCTTTTCCAGCATATCTTGCAAAGAGAAACTCTGCCAGGAAAGAAAACATCCAAAATCTTGTTCTAAAGCTTGCACGGAGGTCTGCAAAGAGTTTGGCAAGAATGAAAGGTAGTTGTCCAAAACTCGATCTTTTCCAATAGAATAACCATGGAAAAGGCAGGAGAGTGGTAAAGTACTGGTTTCTCTAAGTCTGAATGCTGCCCACACTGTGCCTGTGTGGTGCAGCTTGCATCTTCGCCTTTGGGAAGCTGCCGCTCGCCGATTCTCCCGGAGGCGAAGAAGCGGCTTCTTTGCTCACAACATTGTGGAGAGCGCAGGGAGCTCCTGAGAGCGGTTTGTGCCGAAACATGCCTGGGACCGGCACTTAGCTTCAGAGAGCTGCGTATCTGCGTCTTCTGCGTGTCTTGCCGCTCTACACTCAGCAAAAAGCTTTTCCACCATATCTTGCAAGGAGAAACTCTGCCAGGAAAGAAAACATCCAAAATCTTGTTCTAAAGCTTGCACGGAGGTCTGCAAAGAGTTTGGCAAGAATGAAAGGTAGTTGTCCAAAACTCGTTCTTTTCCAATAGAATAACCATGGAAAAGGCAGGAGAGTGGTAAAGTACTGTTTTCTCTAAGTCTGAAGGCTGCCCACACTGTGCCTGCATGGTGCGGCTTGCATCTTCGCCTTTGGGAAGCTGCCGCTCGCCGATTCTCCCGGATGCGAAGAAGCGGCTTCTTCGCACACAGAGCATTGTGGCGAGCGCAGGGAGCTCCTGAGAGCGGTTTGTGCCGAAACATGCCTGGGACCGGCACTTAGCTTCGGAGAGCTGCGTATCTGCATCTTTTGCGTGTCTTGCCGCTCTACACTCAGCAAAAAGCTTTCCCACCATATCTTGCAAAGAGAAACTCTGCCAGGAAAGAAAACATCCAAAATCTTGTTCTAAAGCTTGCACGGAGGTCTGCAAAGAGTTTGGCAAGAATGAAAGGTAGTTGGCAGAAACTCGTTCTTTTCCAATATAATAACAATGGAAAGGAAGAGAGAGAGGTAGAGTACTGTTTTCTCTAAGTCTGAATGCTGCCCACACTGTGCCTGTGTGCTGCAGCTTGCATCTTCGCCTTTGGGAAGCTGCCGCTCGCCGATTCTCCCGGAGGCGAAGAAGCGGCTTCTTCGCACACAGAGCATTGGGCCGGTCGCGGTTGGCACCTAAGAGCGGTTTGTGCTGAAAGAAGCCCGGGACCGGCACTTGGCTTCGGAGAGCTGCGTATCTGCGTCTTCTGCGTGTCTTGCCGCTCAACACTCAGCCAAAATCTTTTCCACCATATCTTGCAAAGAGAAACTCTGCCAGGAAAGAAAACATCCAAAATCTTGTTCTAAAGCTTGCACGGAGGTCTGCAAAGAGTTTGGCAAGAATGAAAGGTAGTTGTCCAAAACTCGATCTTTTCCAATAGAATAACCATGGAAAAGGCAGGAGAGTGGTAAAGTACTGGTTTCTCTAAGTCTGAATGCTGCCCACACTGTGCCTGTGTGGTGCGGCTTGCATCTTCCCCTTTGGGAAGCTGCCGCTCGCCGATTCTCCCGGATGCAAAGAAGCGGCTTCTTTGCTCACAACATTGTGGAGAGCGCAGGGAGCTCCTGAGAGCGGTTTGTGCCGAAACATGCCTGGGACCGGCACTTAGCTTCGGAGAGCTGCGTATCTGCGTCGTCTGCGTGTCTTGCCGCTCTACACTCAGCAAAATCTTTTCCACCATATCTTGCAAGGAGAAACTCTGCCAGGAAAGAAAACATCCAAAATCTTGTTCTAAAGCTTGCACGGAGGTCTGCAAAGAGTTTGGCAAGAATGAAAGGTAGTTGTCCAAAACTCGTTCTTTTCCAATAGAATAACCATGGAAAAGGCAGGAGAGTGGTAAAGTACTGTTTTCTCTAAGTCTGAAGGCTGCCCACACTGTGCCTGTGTGCTGCAGCTTGCATCTTCGCCTTTGGGAAGCTGCCGCTCGCCGATTCTCCCGGAGGCGAAGAAGCGGCTTCTTTGCACACAGAGCATTGTGGCGAGCGCAGGGAGCTCCTGAGAGCGGTTTGTGCCGAAAGATGGACGGGACCGGCACTTAGCTTCGGAGAGCTGCGTATCTGCATCTTTTGCGTGTCTTGCTGCTCTACACTCAGCAAAAAGCTTTCCCACCATATCTTGCAAAGAGAAACTCTGCCATGAAAGAAAACATCCAAAATCTTGTTCTAAAGCTTGCACGGAGGTCTGCAAAGAGTTTGGCAAGAATGAAAGGTAGTTGGCAGAAACTCGTTCTTTTCCAATATAATAACAATGGAAAGGAAGAGAGAGAGGTAAAGTACTGTTTTCTCTAAGTCTGAAGGCTGCCCACACTGTGCCTGCATGGTGCGGCTTGCATCTTCGCCTTTGGGAAGCTGCCGCTCGCCGATTCTCCCGGAGGCGAAGAAGCGGCTTCTTCGCACACAGAGCATTGTGCCGGTCGCGGTTGGCACCTAAGAGCGGTTTGTGCCGAAAGAAGCCCGGGACCGGCACTTAGCTTCGGAGAGCTGCGTATCTGCGTCTTCTGCGTGTCTTGCCGCTCAACACTCTGCCAAAAGCTTTTCCACCATATCTTGCAAAGAGAAACTCTGCCAGGAAAGAAAACATCCAAAATCTTGTTCTAAAGCTTGCACGGAGGTCTGCAAAGAGTTTGGCAAGAACGAAAGGTAGTTGGCAGAAACTCGTTCTTTTCGAATATAATAACAATGGACAAGGCAGGAGAGTGGTAAAGTACTGTTTTCTCTAAGTCTGAAGGCTGCCCACACTGTGCCTGCATGGTGCGGCTTGCATCTTCGCCTTTGGGAAGCTGCCGCTCGCCGATTCTCCCGGAGGCGAAGAAGCGGCTTCTTCGCACACAGAGCATTGTGCCGGTCGAGGTTTGCACCTAAGAGCGGTTTGTGCCGAAAGAAGCCCGGGACCGGCACTTAGCTTCGGAGATCTGCGTATCTGCGTCTTCTGCGTGTCTTGCCGCTCTACACTCAGCAAAAAGCTTTCCCACCATATCTTGCAAGGAGAAACTCTGCCAGGAAAGAAAACATCCAAAATCTTGTTCTAAAGCTTGCATGGAGGTCTGCAAAGAGTTTGGCAAGAATGAAAGGTAGTTGTCCAAAACTCGTTCTTTTCCAATAGAATAACCATGGAAAAGGCAGGAGAGTGGTAAAGTAGTGGTTTCTCTAAGTCTGAATGCTGCCCACACTGTGCCTGCATGGTGCGGCTTGCATCTTCGCCTTTGGGAAGCTGCCGCTCGCCGATTCTCCCGCAGGCGAAGAAGCGGCTTCTTCGCACACAGAGCATTGTGGCGAGTGCAGGGAGCTCCTGAGAGCGGTTTGTGCCGAAAGATGGACGGGACCGGCACTTAGCTTAAGAGAGCTGCGTATCTGCGTCTTCTGCGTGTCTTGCCGCTCTACACTCAGCAAAAAGCTTTTCCACCATATCTTGCAAGGAGAAACTCTGCCAGGAAAGAAAACATCCAAAATCTTGTTCTAAAGCTTGCAGGGAGGTCTGCAAAGAGTTTGGCAAGAATGAAAGGTAGTTGTCCAAAACTCGTTCTTTTCCAATAGAATAACCATGGAAAAGGCAGGAGAGTGGTAAAGTACTGTTTTCTCTAAGTCTGAAGGCTGCCCACACTGTGCCTGCATGGTGCGGCTTGCATCTTCGCCTTTGGGAAGCTGCCGCTCGCCGATTCTCCCGGAGGCGAAGAAGCGGCTTCTTCGCACACAGAGCATTGTGGCGAGCGCAGGGAGCTCCTGAGAGCGGTTTGTGCCGAAACATGCCTGGGACCGGCACTTAGCTTCGGAGAGCTGCGTATCTGCATCTTTTGCGTGTCTTGCCGCTCTACACTCAGCAAAAAGCTTTCCCACCATATCTTGCAAAGAGAAACTCTGCCAGGAAAGAAAACATCCAAAATCTTGTTCTAAAGCTTGCACGGAGGTCTGCAAAGAGTTTGGCCAGAATGAAAGGTAGTTGGCAGAAACTCGTTCTTTTCCAATATAATAACAATGGAAAGGAAGAGAGAGAGGTAGAGTACTGTTTTCTCTAAGTCTGAATGCTGCCCACACTGTGCCTGCGTGCTGTAGCTTGCATCTTCGCCTTTGGGAAGCTGCCGCTCGCCGATTCTCCCGGAGGCGAAGAAGCGGCTTCTTCGCACACAGAGCATTGTGCCGGTCGAGGTTTGCACCTAAGAGCGGTTTGTGCTGAAAGAAGCCCGGGACCGGCACTTAGCTTCGGAGAGCTGCGTATCTGCGTCTTCTGCGTGTCTTGCCGCTCTACACTCAGCAAAAAGCTTTCCCACCATATCTTGCAAGGAGAAACTCTGCCAGGAAAGAAAACATCCAAAATCTTGTTCTAAAGCTTGCACGGAGGTCTGCAAAGAGTTTGGCAAGAATGAAAGGTAGTTGTCCAAAACTCGTTCTTTTCCAATAGAATAACCATGGAAAAGGCAGGAGAGTGGTAAAGTACTGTTTTCTCTAAGTCTGAATGCTGCCCACACTGTGCCTGTGTGGTGCGGCTTGCATCTTCCCCTTTGGGAAGCTGCCGCTCGCCGATTCTCCCGGATGCAAAGAAGCGGCTTCTTTGCACACAACATTGTGGAGAGCGCAGGGAGCTCCTGAGAGCGGTTTGCGCCGAAACATGCCTGGGACCGGCACTTAGCTTCGGAGAGCTGCGTATCGGCGTCTTCTGCGTGTCTTGCCGCTCTATACTCAGCCAAAAGCTTTCCCACCATATCTTGCAAAGAGAAACTCTGCCAGGAAAGAAAACATCCAAAATCTTGTTCTAAAGCTTGCACGGAGGTCTGCAAAGAGTTTGGCAAGAATGAAAGGTAGTTGTCCAAAACTCGTTCTTTTCCAATAGAATAACAATGGACAAGGCAGGAGAGTGGTAAAGTAGTGGTTTCTCTAAGTCTGAAGGCTGCCCACACTGTGCCTGCATGGTGCGGCTTGCATCTTCGCCTTTGGGAAGCTGCCGCTCGCCGATTCTCCCGGAGGCGAAGAAGCGGCTTCTTCGCACACAGAGCATTGGGCCGGTCGCGGTTGGCACCTAAGAGCGGTTTGTGCCGAAAGAAGCCCGGGACCGGCACTTGGCTTCGGAGAGCTGCGTATCTGCGTCTTCTGCGTGTCTTGCCGCTCTACACTCAGCAAAAAGCTTTTCCAGCATATCTTGCAAAGAGAAACTCTGCCAGGAAAGAAAACATCCAAAATCTTGTTCTAAAGCTTGCACGGAGGTCTGCAAAGAGTTTGGCAAGAATGAAAGGTAGTTGTCCAAAACTCGTTCTTTTCCAATAGAATAACCATGGAAAAGGCAGGAGAGTGGTAAATACTGTTTTCTCTAAGTCTGAAGGCTGCCCACACTGTGCCTGCATGGTGCGGCTTGCATCTTCCCCTTTGGGAAGCTGCCGCTCGCCGATTCTCCCGGATGCAAAGAAGCGGCTTCTTCGCACACAGAGCATTGTGGCGAGCGCAGGGAGCTCCTGAGAGCGGTTTGTGCCGAAAGATGGACGGGACCGGCACTTAGCTTCGGAGAGCTGCGTATCTGCATCTTTTGCGTGTCTTGCCGCTCTATACTCAGCCAAAAGCTTTCCCACCATATCTTGCAAAGAGAAACTCTGCCAGGAAAGAAAACATCCAAAATCTTGTTCTAAAGCTTGCACGGAGGTCTGCAAAGAGTTTGGCAAGAATGAAAGGTAGTTGTCCAAAACTCGTTCTTTTCCAATATAATAACAATGGAAAGGAAGAGAGAGAGGTAAAGTACTGTTTTCTCTAAGTCTGAAGGCTGCCCACACTGTGCCTGCATGGTGCGGCTTGCATCTTCGCCTTTGGGAAGCTGCCGCTCGCCGATTCTCCCGGAGGCGAAGAAGCGGCTTCTTCGCACACAGAGCATTGGGCCGGTCGCAGTTTGCACCTAAGAGCGGTTTGTCCCGAAAGAAGCCCGGGACCGGCACTTAGCTTCGGAGAGCTGCGTATCTGCGTCTTCTGCGTGTCTTGCCGCTCAACACTCAGCCAAAATCTTTTCCAGCATATCTTGCAAGGAGAAACTCTGCCAGGAAAGAAAACATCCAAAATCTTGTTCTAAAGCTTGCACGGAGGTCTGCAAAGAGTTTGGCAAGAATGAAAGGTAGTTGTCCAAAACTCGTTCTTTTCCAATAGAATAACCATGGAAAAGGCAGGAGAGTGGTAAAGTACTGTTTTCTCTAAGTCTGAATGCTGCCCACACTGTGCCTGTGTGGTGCGGCTTGCATCTTCGCCTTTGGGAAGCTGCCGCTCGCCGATTCTCCCGGAGGCGAAGAAGCGGCTTCTTCGCACACAGAGCATTGGGCCGGTTGCGGTTTGCACCCAAGAGCGGTTTGTGCTGAAAGAAGCCCGGGACCGGCACTTGGCTTCGGAGAGCTGCGTATCTGCATCTTTTGCGTGTCTTGCCGCTCTACACTCAGCAAAAAGCTTTCCCACCATATCTTGCAAAGAGAAACTCTGCCAGGAAAGAAAACATCCAAAATCTTGTTCTAAAGCTTGCACGGAGGTCTGCAAAGAATTTGGCAAGAATGAAAGGTAGTTGGCAGAAACTCGTTCTTTTCCAATAGAATAAAAATGGAAAGGAAGAGAGAGAGGTAAAGTACTGTTTTCTCTAAGTCTGAAGGCTGCCCACACTGTGCCTGCATGGTGCGGCTTGCATCTTCGCCTTTGGGAAGCTGCCGCTCGCCGATTCTCCCAGAGGCGAAGAAGCGGCTTCTTCGCACACAGAGCATTGGGCCGGTCGCGGTTGGCACCTAAGAGCGGTTTGTGCCGAAAGAAGCCCGGGACCGGCACTTAGCTTCGGAGAGCTGCGTATCTGCGTCTTCTGCGTGTCTTGCCGCTCTACACTCAGCAAAAAGCTTTTCCAGCATATCTTGCAAAGAGAAACTCTGCCAGGAAAGAAAACATCCAAAATCTTGTTCTAAAGCTTGCACGGAGGTCTGCAAAGAGTTTGGCAAGAATGAAAGGTAGTTGTCCAAAACTCGATCTTTTCGAATATAATAACCATGGAAAAGGCAGGAGAGTGGTAAAGTACTGTTTTCTCTAAGTCTGAATGCTGCCCACACTGTGCCTGCATGGTGCGGCTTGCATCTTCCCCTTTGGGAAGCTGCCGCTCGCCGATTCTCCCGGATGCAAAGAAGCGGCTTCTTTGCTCACAACATTGTGGCGAGCGCAGGGGGCTCCTGAGAGCGGTTTGTGCCGAAACATGCCTGGGACCGGCACTTAGCTTCGGAGAGCTGCGTATCTGCGTCTTCTGCGTGTCTTGCCGCTCTACACTCAGCCAAAAGCTTTTCCACCATATCTTGCAAAGAGAAACTCTGCCAGGAAAGAAAACATCCAAAATCTTGTTCTAAAGCTTGCACGGAGGTCTGCAAAGAGTTTGGCAAGAATGAAAGGTAGTTGTCCAAAACTCGTTCTTTTCGAATATAATAACAATGGACAAGGCAGGAGAGTGGTAAAGTACTGTTTTCTCTAAGTCTGAAGGCTGCCCACACTGTGCCTGCATGGTGCGGCTTGCATCTTCGCCTTTGGGAAGCTGCCGCTCGCCGATTCTCCCGGAGGCGAAGAAGCGGCTTCTTCGCACACAGAGCATTGGGCCGGTCGCGGTTGGCACCTAAGAGCGGTTTGTGCCGAAAGAAGCCCGGGACCGGCACTTAGCTTCGGAGAGCTGCGTATCTGCATCTTCTGCGTGTCTTGCCGCTCTACACTCAGCAAAAAGCTTTTCCAGCATATCTTGCAAAGAGAAACTCTGCCAGGAAAGAAAACATCCAAAATCTTGTTCTAAAGCTTGCACGGAGGTCTGCAAAGAGTTTGGCAAGAATGAAAGGTAGTTGTCCAAAACTCGATCTTTTCCAATAGAATAACCATGGAAAAGGCAGGAGAGTGGTAAAGTACTGTTTTCTCTAAGTCTGAATGCTGCCCACACTGTGCCTGTGTGGTGCGGCTTGCATCTTCCCCTTTGGGAAGCTGCCGCTCGCCGATTCTCCCGGATGCAAAGAAGCGGCTTCTTTGCTCACAACATTGTGGAGAGCGCAGGGAGCTCCTGAGAGCGGTTTGTGCCGAAACATGCCTGGGACCGGCACTTAGCTTCGGAGAGCTGCGTATCGGCGTCTTCTGCGTGTCTTGCCGCTCTATACTCAGCCAAAAGCTTTCCCACCATATCTTGCAAAGAGAAACTCTGCCAGGAAAGAAAACATCCAAAATCTTGTTCTAAAGCTTGCACGGAGGTCTGCAAAGAGTTTGGCAAGAATGAAAGGTAGTTGTCCAAAACTCGTTCTTTTCCAATATAATAAAAATGGAAAGGAAGAGAGAGAGGTAAAGTACTGTTTTCTCTAAGTCTGAATGCTGCCCACACTGTGCCTGCATGGTGCGGCTTGCATCTTCGCCTTTGGGAAGCTGCCGCTCGCCGATTCTCCCGGAGGCGAAGAAGCGGCTTCTTCGCACACAGAGCATTGGGCCGGTCGCAGTTTGCACCTAAGAGCGGTTTGTCCCGAAAGAAGCCCGGGACCGGCACTTAGCTTCGGAGAGCTACGTATCTGCGTCTTCTGCGTGTCTTGCCGCTCAACACTCAGCCAAAATCTTTTCCACCATATCTTGCAAAGAGAAACTCTGCCAGGAAAGAAAACATCCAAAATCTTGTTCTAAAGCTTGCACGGAGGTCTGCAAAGAGTTTGGCAAGAATGAAAGGTAGTTGTCCAAAACTCGTTCTTTTCCAATAGAATAACCATGGAAAAGGCAGTGAGTGGTAAAGTACTGTTTTTTCTAAGTCTGAAGGCTGCCCACACTGTGCCTGCATGGTGCGGCTTGCATCTTCGCCTTTGGGAAGCTGCCGCTCGCCGATTCTCCCGGAGGCGAAGAAGCGGCTTCTTCGCACACAGAGCATTGTGGCGAGCGCAGGGAGCTCCTGAGAGCGGTTTGTGCCGAAAGATGGACGGGACCGGCACTTAGCTTCAGAGAGCTGCGTATCTGCGTCTTCTGCGTGTCTTGCCGCTCTACACTCAGCAAAAAGCTTTTCCACCATATCTTGCAAGGAGAAACTCTGCCAGGAAAGAAAACATCCAAAATCTTGTTCTAAAGCTTGCACGGAGGTCTGCAAAGAGTTTGGCAAGAATGAAAGGTAGTTGTCCAAAACTCGTTCTTTTCCAATAGAATAACCATGGAAAAGGCAGTGAGTGGTAAAGTACTGTTTTTTCTAAGTCTGAAGGCTGCCCACACTGTGCCTGCATGGTGCGGCTTGCATCTTCGCCTTTGGGAAGCTGCCGCTCGCCGATTCTCCCGGAGGCAAAGAAGCGGCTTCTTCGCACACAGAGCATTGGGCCGGTTGCGGTTTGCACCTAAGAGCGGTTTGTGCTGAAAGAAGCCCGGGACCGGCACTTGGCTTCGGAGAGCTGCGTATCTGCATCTTTTGCGTGTCTTGCCGCTCTACACTCAGCAAAAAGCTTTCCCACCATATCTTGCAAAGAGAAACTCTGCCATGAAAGAAAACATCCAAAATCTTGTTCTAAAGCTTGCACGGAGGTCTGCAAAGAGTTTGGCAAGAATGAAAGGTAGTTGGCAGAAACTCGTTCTTTTCCAATATAAGAAAAATGGAAAGGAAGAGAGAGAGGTAAAGTACTGTTTTCTCTAAGTCTGAAGGCTGCCCACACTGTGCCTGCATGGTGCGGCTTGCATCTTCCCCTTTGGGAAGCTGCCGCTCGCCGATTCTCCCGGATGCAAAGAAGCGGCTTCTTTGCTCACAACATTGTGGCGAGCGCAGGGGGCTCCTGAGAGCGGTTTGTGCCGAAACATGCCTGGGACCGGCACTTAGCTTCGGAGAGCTGCGTATCGGCGTCTTCTGCGTGTCTTGCCGCTCTACACTCAGCCAAAAGCTTTTCCACCATATCTTGCAAAGAGAAACTCTGCCAGGAAAGAAAACATCCAAAATCTTGTTCTAAAGCTTGCACGGAGGTCTGCAAAGAGTTTGGCAAGAATGAAAGGTAGTTGTCCAAAACTCGTTCTTTTCCAATAGAATAACCATGGAAAAGGCAGGAGAGTGGTAAAGTACTGGTTTCTATAAGTCTGAATGCTGCCCACACTGTGCCTGCATGGTGCGGCTTGCATCTTCGCCTTTGGGAAGCTGCCGCTCGCCGATTCTCCCGGAGGCGAAGAAGCGGCTTCTTCGCACACAGAGCATTGTGGCGAGCGCAGGGAGCTCCTGAGAGCGGTTTGTGCCGAAAGATGGACGGGACCGGCACTTAGCTTCGGAGAGCTGCGTATCGGCGTCTTCTGTGTGTCTTGCCGCTCTACACTCAGCCAAAAGCTTTTCCACCATATCTTGCAAAGAGAAACTCTGCCAGGAAAGAAAACATCCAAAATCTTGTTCTAAAGCTTGCACGGAGGTCTGCAAAGAGTTTGGCAAGAATGAAAGGTAGTTGTCCAAAACTCGTTCTTTTCCAATAGAATAACCATGGAAAAGGCAGGAGAGTGGTAAAGTACTGGTTTCTATAAGTCTGAATGCTGCCCACACTGTGCCTGCATGGTGCGGCTTGCATCTTCGCCTTTGGGAAGCTGCCGCTCGCCGATTCTCCCGGAGGCGAAGAAGCGGCTTCTTCGCACACAGAGCATTGTGGCGAGCGCAGGGAGCTCCTGAGAGCGGTTTGTGCCGAAAGATGGACGGGACCGGCACTTAGCTTCGGAGAGCTGCGTATCTGCATCTTTTGCGTGTCTTGCCGCTCTACACTCAGCAAAAAGCTTTTCCACAATATCTTGCAAAGAGAAACTCTGCCATGAAAGAAAACATCCAAAATCTTGTTCTAAAGCTTGCACGGAGGTCTGCAAAGAGTTTGGCAAGAATGAAAGGTAGTTGGCAGAAACTCGTTTTTTTCCAATATAATAACAATGGAAAGGAAGAGAGAGAGGTAAAGTACTGTTTTCTCTAAGTCTGAATGCTGCCCACACTGTGCCTGCATGGTGCGGCTTGCATCTTCGCCTTTGGGAAGCTGCCGCTCGCCGATTCTCCCGGAGGCGAAGAAGCGGCTTCTTCGCACACAGAGCATTGGGCCGGTCGCAGTTGGCACCTAAGAGCGGTTTGTGCCGAAAGAAGCCCGGGACCGGCACTTAGCTTCGGAGAGCTGCGTATCTGCATCTTCTGCGTGTCTTGCCGCTCTACACTCAGCAAAAAGCTTTTCCAGCATATCTTGCAAAGACAAACTCTGCCAGGAAAGAAAACATCCAAAATCTTGTTCTAAAGCTTGCACGGAGGTCTGCAAAGAGTTTGGCAAGAATGAAAGGTAGTTGTCCAAAACTCGATCTTTTCCAATAGAATAACCATGGAAAAGGCAGGAGAGTGGTAAAGTACTGTTTTCTCTAAGTCTGAATGCTGCCCACACTGTGCCTGTGTGGTGCGGCTTGCATCTTCCCCTTTGGGAAGCTGCCGCTCGCCGATTCTCCCGGATGCAAAGAAGCGGCTTCTTTGCTCACAACATTGTGGAGAGCGCAGGGAGCTCCTGAGAGCGGTTTGTGCCGAAACATGCCTGGGACCGGCACTTAGCTTCGGAGAGCTGCGTATCGGCGTCTTCTGCGTGTCTTGCCGCTCTATACTCAGCCAAAAGCTTTCCCACCATATCTTGCAAAGAGAAACTCTGCCAGGAAAGAAAACATCCAAAATCTTGTTCTAAAGCTTGCACGGAGGTCTGCAAAGAGTTTGGCAAGAATGAAAGGTAGTTGTCCAAAACTCGTTCTTTTCGAATATAATAACAATGGACAAGGCAGGAGAGTGGTAAAGTAGTGGTTTCTCTAAGTCTGAAGGCTGCCCACACTGTGCCTGCATGGTGCGGCTTGCATCTTCGCCTTTGGGAAGCTGCCGCTCGCCGATTCTCCCGGAGGCGAAGAAGCGGCTTCTTCGCAGACAGAGCATTGGGCCGGTCGCAGTTTGCACCTAAGAGCGGTTTGTCCCGAAAGAAGCCCGGGACCGGCACTTAGCTTCGGAGAGCTGCGTATCTGCGTCTTCTGCGTGTCTTGCCGCTCAACACTCAGCCAAAATCTTTTCCACCATATCTTGCAAAGAGAAACTCTGCCAGGAAAGAAAACATCCAAAATCTTGTTCTAAAGCTTGCACGGAGGTCTGCAAAGAGTTTGGCAAGAATGAAAGGTAGTTGTCCAAAACTCGTTCTTTTCCAATATAATAACCATGGAAAAGGCAGTGAGTGGTAAAGTACTGTTTTTTCTAAGTCTGAAGGCTGCCCACACTGTGCCTGCATGGTGCGGCTTGCATCTTCGCCTTTGGGAAGCTGCCGCTCGCCGATTCTCCCGGAGGCGAAGAAGCGGCTTCTTCGCACACAGAGCATTGGGCCGGTCGCGGTTTGCACCTAAGAGCGGTTTGTGCCGAAAGAAGCCCGGGACCGGCACTTGGCTTCGGAGAGCTGCGTATCTGCGTCTTCTGCGTGTCTTGCCGCTCTACACTCAGCCAAAAGCTTTTCCACCATATCTTGCAAGGAGAAACTCTGCCAGGAAAGAAAACATCCAAAATCTTGTTCTAAAGCTTGCACGGAGGTCTGCAAAGAGTTTGGCAAGAATGAAAGGTAGTTGTCCAAAACTCGTTCTTTTCCAATAGAATAACCATGGAAAAGGCAGGAGAGTGGTAAAGTACTGTTTTCTCTAAGTCTGAATGCTGCCCACACTGTGCCTGTGTGGTGCGGCTTGCATCTTCCCCTTTGGGAAGCTGCCGCTCGCTGATTCTCCCGGATGCAAAGAAGCGGCTTCTTTGCTCACAACATTGTGGAGAGCGCAGGGAGCTCCTGAGAGCGGTTTGTGCCGAAACATGCCTGGGACCGGCACTTAGCTTCGGAGAGCTGCGTATCGGCGTCTTCTGCGTGTCTTGCCGCTCTATACTCAGCCAAAAGCTTTCCCACCATATCTTGCAAAGAGAAACTCTGCCAGGAAAGAAAACATCCAAAATCTTGTTCTAAAGCTTGCACGGAGGTCTGCAAAGAGTTTGGCAAGAATGAAAGGTAGTTGTCCAAAACTCGTTCTTTTCGAATATAATAACAATGGACAAGGCAGGAGAGTGGTAAAGTACTGTTTTCTCTAAGTCTGAAGGCTGCCCACACTGTGCCTGCATGGTGCGGCTTGCATCTTCGCCTTTGGGAAGCTGCCGCTCGCCGATTCTCCCGGAGGCGAAGAAGCGGCTTCTTCGCACACAGAGCATTGGGCCGGTCGCAGTTTGCACCTAAGAGCGGTTTGTGCCGAAAGAAGCCCGGGACCGGCACTTAGCTTCGGAGAGCTGCGTATCTGCGTCTTCTGCGTGTCTTGCCGCTCTACACTCAGCAAATAGCTTTTCCAGCATATCTTGCAAGGAGAAACTCTGCCAGGAAAGAAAACATCCAAAATCTTGTTCTAAAGCTTGCACGGAGGTCTGCAAAGAGTTTGGCAAGAATGAAAGGTAGTTGTCCAAAACTCGTTCTTTTCCAATATAATAACCATGGAAAAGGCAGTGAGTGGTAAAGTACTGTTTTTTCTAAGTCTGAAGGCTGCCCACACTGTGCCTGCATGGTGCGGCTTGCATCTTCGCCTTTGGGAAGCT
The DNA here is from genome assembly GCF_037042795.1 of Molothrus aeneus. Lineage (NCBI taxonomy): Eukaryota > Metazoa > Chordata > Aves > Passeriformes > Icteridae > Molothrus > Molothrus aeneus. Next base: position 264,035 of record NW_027099218.1, on the reverse strand, counting down.
GCCGCTCGCCGATTCTCCCGGAGGCGAAGAAGCGGCTTCTTCGCACACAGAGCATTGGGCCGGTTGCGGTTTGCACCTAAGAGCGGTTTGTGCTGAAAGAAGCCCGGGACCGGCACTTGGCTTCGGAGAGCTGCGTATCTGCATCTTTTGCGTGTCTTGCCGCTCTACACTCAGCAAAAAGCTTTCCCACCATATCTTGCAAAGAGAAACTCTGCCATGAAAGAAAACATCCAAAATCTTGTTCTAAAGCTTGCACGGAGGTCTGCAAAGAGTTTGGCAAGAATGAAAGGTAGTTGGCAGAAACTCGTTCTTTTCCAATATAATAAAAATGGAAAGGAAGAGAGAGAGGTAAAGTACTGTTTTCTCTAAGTCTGAAGGCTGCCCACACTGTGCCTGCATGGTGCGGCTTGCATCTTCGCCTTTGGGAAGCTGCCGCTCGCCGATTCTCCCAGAGGCGAAGAAGCGGCTTCTTCGCACACAGAGCATTGGGCCGGTCGCGGTTGGCACCTAAGAGCGGTTTGTGCCGAAAGAAGCCCGGGACCGGCACTTAGCTTCGGAGAGCTGCGTATCTGCGTCTTCTGCATGTCTTGCCGCTCTACACTCAGCAAAAAGCTTTTCCACCATATCTTGCAAAGAGAAACTCTGCCAGGAAAGAAAACATCCAAAATCTTGTTCTAAAGCTTGCACGGAGGTCTGCAAAGAGTTTGGCAAGAATGAAAGGTAGTTGTCCAAAACTCGATCTTTTCTAATATAATAACCATGGAAAAGGCAGGAGAGTGGTAAAGTACTGGTTTCTATAAGTCTGAATGCTGCCCACACTGTGCCTGCATGGTGCGGCTTGCATCTTCCCCTTTGGGAAGCTGCCGCTCGCCGATTCTCCCGGATGCAAAGAAGCGGCTTCTTTGCTCACAACATTGTGGCGAGCGCAGGGGGCTCCTGAGAGCGGTTTGTGCCGAAACATGCCTGGGACCGGCACTTAGCTTCGGAGAGCTGCGTATCGGCGTCTTCTGCGTGTCTTGCCGCTCTACACTCAGCCAAAAGCTTTTCCAACATATCTTGCAAAGAGAAACTCTGCCAGGAAAGAAAACATCCAAAATCTTGTTCTAAAGCTTGCACGGAGGTCTGCAAAGAGTTTGGCAAGAATGAAAGGTAGTTGTCCAAAACTCGTTCTTTTCGAATATAATAACAATGGACAAGGCAGGAGAGTGGTAAAGTACTGTTTTCTCTAAGTCTGAAGGCTGCCCACACTGTGCCTGCATGGTGCGGCTTGCATCTTCGCCTTTGGGAAGCTGCCGCTCGCCGATTCTCCCGGAGGCGAAGAAGCGGCTTCTTCGCACACAGAGCATTGTGGCGAGCGCAGGGAGCTCCTGAGAGCGGTTTGTGCCGAAAGATGGACGGGACCGGCACTTAGCTTCGGAGAGCTGCGTATCTGCATCTTTTGCGTGTCTTGCCGCTCTACACTCAGCAAAAAGCTTTTCCACCATATCTTGCAAAGAGAAACTCTGCCATGAAAGAAAACATCCAAAATCTTGTTCTAAAGCTTGCACGGAGGTCTGCAAAGAGTTTGGCAAGAATGAAAGGTAGTTGGCAGAAACTCGTTCTTTTCCAATATAATAACAATGGAAAGGAAGAGAGAGAGGTAAAGTACTGTTTTCTCTAAGTCTGAATGCTGCCCACACTGTGCCTGCATGGTGCGGCTTGCATCTTCGCCTTTGGGAAGCTGCCGCTCGCCGATTCTCCCGGAGGCGAAGAAGCGGCTTCTTCGCACACAGAGCATTGGGCCGGTCGCGGTTGGCACCTAAGAGCGGTTTGTGCCGAAAGAAGCCCGAGACCGGCACTTAGCTTCGGAGAGCTGCGTATCTGCATCTTCTGCGTGTCTTGCCGCTCTACACTCAGCAAAAAGCTTTTCCAGCATATCTTGCAAAGACAAACTCTGCCAGGAAAGAAAACATCCAAAATCTTGTTCTAAAGCTTGCACGGAGGTCTGCAAAGAGTTTGGCAAGAATGAAAGGTAGTTGTCCAAAACTCGATCTTTTCCAATAGAATAACCATGGAAAAGGCAGGAGAGTGGTAAAGTACTGTTTTCTCTAAGTCTGAATGCTGCCCACACTGTGCCTGTGTGGTGCGGCTTGCATCTTCCCCTTTGGGAAGCTGCCGCTCGCCGATTCTCCCGGAGGCGAAGAAGCGGCTTCTTCGCACACAGAGCATTGTGGCGAGCGCAGGGAGCTCCTGAGAGCGGTTTGTGCCGAAAGATGGACGGGACCGGCACTTAGCTTCAGAGAGCTGCGTATCTGCGTCTTCTGCGTGTCTTGCCGCTCTACACTCAGCAAAAAGCTTTTCCACCATATCTTGCAAGGAGAAACTCTGCCAGGAAAGAAAACATCCAAAATCTTGTTCTAAAGCTTGCACGGAGGTCTGCAAAGAGTTTGGCAAGAATGAAAGGTAGTTGTCCAAAACTCGTTCTTTTCCAATAGAATAACCATGGAAAAGGCAGGAGAGTGGTAAAGTACTGTTTTCTCTAAGTCTGAAGGCTGCCCACACTGTGCCTGCATGGTGCGGCTTGCATCTTCGCCTTTGGGAAGCTGCCGCTCGCCGATTCTCCCGGAGGCGAAGAAGCGGCTTCTTCGCACACAGAGCATTGTGGCGAGCGCAGGGAGCTCCTGAGAGCGGTTTGTGCCGAAAGATGGACGGGACCGGCACTTAGCTTCGGAGAGCTGCGTATCTGCATCTTTTGCGTGTCTTGCCGCTCTACACTCAGCAAAAAGCTTTTCCACCATATCTTGCAAAGAGAAACTCTGCCATGAAAGAAAACATCCAAAATCTTGTTCTAAAGCTTGCACGGAGGTCTGCAAAGAGTTTGGCAAGAATGAAAGGTAGTTGGCAGAAACTCGTTCTTTTCCAATATAATAACAATTTAAAGGAAGAGAGAGAGGTAAAGTACTGTTTTCTCTAAGTCTGAATGCTGCCCACACTGTGCCTGCATGGTGCGGCTTGCATCTTCGCCTTTGGGAAGCTGCCGCTCGCCGATTCTCCCGGAGGCGAAGAAGCGGCTTCTTCGCACACAGAGCATTGGGCCGGTCGCGGTTGGCACCTAAGAGCGGTTTGTGCCGAAAGAAGCCCGAGACCGGCACTTAGCTTCGGAGAGCTGCGTATCTGCATCTTCTGCGTGTCTTGCCGCTCTACACTCAGCAAAAAGCTTTTCCAGCATATCTTGCAAAGACAAACTCTGCCAGGAAAGAAAACATCCAAAATCTTGTTCTAAAGCTTGCACGGAGGTCTGCAAAGAGTTTGGCAAGAATGAAAGGTAGTTGTCCAAAACTCGATCTTTTCCAATAGAATAACCATGGAAAAGGCAGGAGAGTGGTAAAGTACTGTTTTCTCTAAGTCTGAATGCTGCCCACACTGTGCCTGTGTGGTGCGGGTTGCATCTTCCCCTTTGGGAAGCTGCCGCTCGCCGATTCTCCCGGAGGCGAAGAAGCGGCTTCTTCGCACACAGAGCATTGTGGCGAGCGCAGGGAGCTCCTGAGAGCGGTTTGTGCCGAAAGATGGACGGGACCGGCACTTAGCTTCAGAGAGCTGCGTATCTGCGTCTTCTGCGTGTCTTGCCGCTCTACACTCAGCAAAAAGCTTTTCCACCATATCTTGCAAGGAGAAACTCTGCCAGGAAAGAAAACATCCAAAATCTTGTTCTAAAGCTTGCACGGAGGTCTGCAAAGAGTTTGGCAAGAATGAAAGGTAGTTGGCAGAAACTCGTTCTTTTCCAATAGAATAACCATGGAAAAGGCAGGAGAGTGGTAAAGTACTGTTTTCTCTAAGTCTGAAGGCTGCCCACACTGTGCCTGCATGGTGCGGCTTGCATCTTCGCCTTTGGGAAGCTGCCGCTCGCCGATTCTCCCGCAGGCGAAGAAGCGGCTTCTTCGCACACAGAGCATTGTGGCGAGCGCAGGGAGCTCCTGAGAGCGGTTTGTGCCGAAAGATGGACGGGACCGGCACTTAGCTTCGGAGAGCTGCGTATCTGCATCTTTTGCGTGTCTTGCCGCTCTACACTCAGCAAAAAGCTTTTCCACCATATCTTGCAAAGAGAAACTCTGCCAGGAAAGAAAACATCCAAAATCTTGTTCTAAAGCTTGCACGGAGGTCTGCAAAGAGTTTGGCAAGAATGAAAGGTAGTTGGCAGAAACTCGTTCTTTTCCAATATAATAACAATGGAAAGGAAGAGAGAGAGGTAAAGTACTGTTTTCTCTAAGTCTGAATGCTGCCCACACTCTGCCTGCATGGTGCGGCTTGCATCTTCGCCTTTGGGAAGCTGCCGCTCGCCGATTCTCCCGGAGGCGAAGAAGCGGCTTCTTCGCACACAGAGCATTGGGCCGGTCGCGGTTTGCACCTAAGAGCGGTTTGTGCCGAAAGAAGCCCGGGACCGGCACTTGGCTTCGGAGAGCTGCGTATCTGCGTCTTCTGCGTGTCTTGCCACTCTACACTCAGCCAAAAGCTTTTCCAGCATATCTTGCAAGGAGAAACTCTGCCAGGAAAGAAAACATCCAAAATCTTGTTCTAAAGCTTGCACGGAGGTCTGCAAAGAGTTTGGCAAGAATGAAAGGTAGTTGTCCAAAACTCGTTCTTTTCCAATAGAATAACCATGGAAAAGGCAGGAGAGTGGTAAAGTACTGTTTTCTCTAAGTCTGAATGCTGCCCACACTGTGCCTGTGTGGTGCGGCTTGCATCTTCCCCTTTGGGAAGCTGCCGCTCGCCGATTCTCCCGGATGCAAAGAAGCGGCTTCTTTGCTCACAACATTGTGGAGAGCGCAGGGAGCTCCTGAGAGCGGTTTGTGCCGAAACATGCCTGGGACCGGCACTTAGCTTCGGAGAGCTGCGTATCGGCGTCTTCTGCGTGTCTTGCCGCTCTATACTCAGCCAAAAGCTTTCCCACCATATCTTGCAAAGAGAAACTCTGCCAGGAAAGAAAACATCCAAAATCTTGTTCTAAAGCTTGCACGGAGGTCTGCAAAGAGTTTGGCAAGAATGAAAGGTAGTTGTCCAAAACTCGTTCTTTTCGAATATAATAACAATGGACAAGGCAGGAGAGTGGTAAAGTACTGTTTTCTCTAAGTCTGAAGGCTGCCCACACTGTGCCTGCATGGTGCGGCTTGCATCTTCGCCTTTGGGAAGCTGCCGCTCGCCGATTCTCCCGGAGGCGAAGAAGCGGCTTCTTCGCAGACAGAGCATTGGGCCGGTCGCAGTTTGCACCTAAGAGCGGTTTGTGCCGAAAGAAGCCCGGGACCGGCACTTAGCTTCGGAGAGCTGCGTATCTGCGTCTTCTGCGTGTCTTGCCGCTCAACACTCAGCCAAAATCTTTTCCACCATATCTTGCAAAGAGAAACTCTGCCAGGAAAGAAAACATCCAAAATCTTGTTCTAAAGCTTGCACGGAGGTCTGCAAAGAGTTTGGCAAGAATGAAAGGTAGTTGTCCAAAACTCGTTCTTTTCGAATATAATAACAACGGACAAGGCAGGAGAGTGGTAAAGTAGTGGTTTCTCTAAGTCTGAAGGCTGCCCACACTGTGCCTGCATGGTGCGGCTTGCATCTTCGCCTTTGGGAAGCTGCCGCTCGCCGATTCTCCCGGAGGCGAAGAAGCGGCTTCTTCGCACACAGAGCATTGGGCCGGTCGCGGTTGGCACCTAAGAGCGGTTTGTGCTGAAAGAAGCCCGGGACCGGCACTTGGCTTCGGAGAGCTGCGTATCTGCATCTTTTGCGTGTCTTGCCGCTCTACACTCAGCAAAAAGCTTTCCCACCATATCTTGCAAAGAGAAACTCTGCCATGAAAGAAAACATCCAAAATCTTGTTCTAAAGCTTGCACGGAGGTCTGCAAAGAGTTTGGCAAGAATGAAAGGTAGTTGGCAGAAACTCGTTCTTTTCCAATATAATGAAAATGGAAAGGAAGAGAGAGAGGTAAAGTACTGTTTTCTCTAAGTCTGAATGCTGCCCACACTGTGCCTGTGTGGTGCGGCTTGCATCTTCCCCTTTGGGAAGCTGCCGCTCGCCGATTCTCCCGGATGCAAAGAAGCGGCTTCTTTGCTCACAACATTGTGGAGAGCGCAGGGAGCTCCTGAGAGCGGTTTGTGCCGGAACATGCCTGGGACCGGCACTTAGCTTCGGAGAGCTGCGTATCGGCGTCTTCTGCGTGTCTTGCCGCTCTATACTCAGCCAAAAGCTTTCCCACCATATCTTGCAAAGAGAAACTCTGCCAGGAAAGAAAACATCCAAAATCTTGTTCTAAAGCTTGCACGGAGGTCTGCAAAGAGTTTGGCAAGAATGAAAGGTAGTTGTCCAAAACTCGTTCTTTTCGAATATAATAACAATGGACAAGGCAGGAGAGTGGTAAAGTAGTGGTTTCTCTAAGTCTGAAGGCTGCCCACACTGTGCCTGCATGGTGCGGCTTGCATCTTCGCCTTTGGGAAGCTGCCGCTCGCCGATTCTCCCGGAGGCGAAGAAGCGGCTTCTTCGCAGACAGAGCATTGGGCCGGTCGCAGTTTGCACCTAAGAGCGGTTTGTGCCGAAAGAAGCCCGGGACCGGCACTTAGCTTCGGAGAGCTGCGTATCTGCGTCTTCTGCGTGTCTTGCCGCTCAACACTCAGCCAACATCTTTTCCACCATATCTTGCAAAGAGAAACTCTGCCAGGAAAGAAAACATCCAAAATCTTGTTCTAAAGCTTGCACAGAGGTCTGCAAAGAGTTTGGCAAGAATGAAAGGTAGTTGTCCAAAACTCGTTCTTTTCCAATATAATAACCATGGAAAAGGCAGTGAGTGGTAAAGTACTGTTTTTTCTAAGTCTGAAGGCTGCCCACACTGTGCCTGCATGGTGCGGCTTGCATCTTCGCCTTTGGGAAGCTGCCGCTCGCCGATTCTCCCGGAGGCGAAGAAGCGGCTTCTTCGCACACAGAGCATTGTGGCGAGCGCAGGGAGCTCCTGAGAGCGGTTTGTGCCGAAAGATGGACGGGACCGGCACTTAGCTTCAGAGAGCTGCGTATCTGCGTCTTCTGCGTGTCTTGCCGCTCTACACTCAGCAAAAAGCTTTTCCACCATATCTTGCAAGGAGAAACTCTGCCAGGAAAGAAAACATCCAAAATCTTGTTCTAAAGCTTGCACGGAGGTCTGCAAAGAGTTTGGCAAGAATGAAAGGTAGTTGTCCAAAACTCGTTCTTTTCCAATAGAATAACCATGGAAAAGGCAGGAGAGTGGTAAAGTACTGTTTTCTCTAAGTCTGAAGGCTGCCCACACTGTGCCTGCATGGTGCGGCTTGCATCTTCGCCTTTGGGAAGCTGCCGCTCGCCGATTCTCCCGGAGGCGAAGAAGCGGCTTCTTCGCACACAGAGCATTGTGGCGAGCGCAGGGAGCTCCTGAGAGCGGTTTGTGCCGAAAGATGGACGGGACCGGCACTTAGCTTCGGAGAGCTGCGTATCTGCATCTTTTGTGTGTCTTGCCGCTCTACACTCAGCAAAAAGCTTTCCCACCATATCTTGCAAAGAGAAACTCTGCCAGGAAAGAAAACATCCAAAATCTTGTTCTAAAGCTTGCACGGAGGTCTGCAAAGAGTTTGGCAAGAATGAAAGGTAGTTGGCAGAAACTCGTTCTTTTCCAATATAATAACAATGGAAAGGAAGAGAGAGAGGTAGAGTACTGTTTTCTCTAAGTCTGAATGCTGCCCACACTGTGCCTGTGTGCTGCAGCTTGCATCTTCGCCTTTGGGAAGCTGCCGCTCGCCGATTCTCCCGGAGGCGAAGAAGCGGCTTCTTCGCACACAGAGCATTGGGCCGGTCGCGGTTGGCACCTAAGAGCGGTTTGTGCTGAAAGAAGCCCGGGACCGGCACTTGGCTTCGGAGAGCTGCGTATCTGCGTCTTCTGCGTGTCTTGCCGCTCTACACTCAGCCAAAATCTTTTCCACCATATCTTGCAAAGAGAAACTCTGCCAGGAAAGAAAACATCCAAAATCTTGTTCTAAAGCTTGCACGGAGGTCTGCAAAGAGTTTGGCAAGAATGAAAGGTAGTTGTCCAAAACTCGATCTTTTCCAATAGAATAACCATGGAAAAGGCAGGAGAGTGGTAAAGTAGTGGTTTCTATAAGTCTGAATGCTGCCCACACTGTGCCTGTGTGGTGCGGCTTGCATCTTCCCCTTTGGGAAGCTGCCGCTCGCCGATTCTCCCGGATGCAAAGAAGCGGCTTCTTTGCTCACAACATTGTGGAGAGCGCAGGGAGCTCCTGAGAGCGGTTTGTGCCGAAACATGCCTGGGACCGGCACTTAGCTTCGGAGAGCTGCGTATCGGCGTCTTCTGCGTGTCTTGCCGCTCTACACTCAGCAAAAAGCTTTCCCACCATATCTTGCAAAGAGAAACTCTGCCAGGAAAGAAAACATCCAAAATCTTGTTCTAAAGCTTGCACGGAGGTCTGCAAAGAGTTTGGCAAGAATGAAAGGTAGTTGGCAGAAACTCGTTCTTTTCCAATATAATAACAATGGAAAGGATGAGAGAGAGGTAGAGTACTGTTTTCTCTAAGTCTGAATGCTGCCCACACTGTGCCTGTGTGGTGCGGCTTGCATCTTCCCCTTTGGGAAGCTGCCGCTCGCCGATTCTCCCGGAGGCGAAGAAGCGGCTTCTTCGCACACAGAGCATTGTGGCGAGCGCAGGGAGCTCCTGAGAGCGGCTTGTGCCGAAAGAAGCCCGGGACCGGCACTTAGCTTCGGAGAGCTGCGTATCTGCGTCGTCTGCGTGTCTTGCCGCTCAACACTCAGCAAAATCTTTTCCACCATATCTTGCAAGGAGAAACTCTGCCAGGAAAGAAAACATCCAAAATCTTGTTCTAAAGCTTGCACGGAGGTCTGCAAAGAGTTTGGCAAGAATGAAAGGTAGTTGTCCAAAACTCGTTCTTTTCCAATAGAATAACCATGGAAAAGGCAGGAGAGTGGTAAAGTACTGTTTTCTCTAAGTCTGAAGGCTGCCCACACTGTGCCTGTGTGCTGCAGCTTGCATCTACGCCTTTGGGAAGCTGCCGCTCGCCGATTCTCCCGGAGGCGAAGAAGCGGCTTCTTCGCACACAGAGCATTGTGGCGAGCGCAGGGAGCTCCTGAGAGCGGTTTGTGCCGAAAGATGGACGGGACCGGCACTTAGGTTCGGAGAGCTGCGTATCTGCATCTTTTGCGTGTCTTGCTGCTCTACACTCAGCAAAAAGCTTTCCCACCATATCTTGCAAAGAGAAACTCTGCCATGAAAGAAAACATCCAAAATCTTGTTCTAAAGCTTGCACGGAGGTCTGCAAAGAGTTTGGCAAGAATGAAAGGTAGTTGGCAGAAACTCGTTCTTTTCCAATATAATAACAATGGAAAGGAAGAGAGAGAGGTAGAGTACTGTTTTCTCTATGTCTGAATGCTGCCCACACTGTGCCTGCGTGCTGCAGCTTGCATCTTCGCCTTTGGGAAGCTGCCGCTCGCCGATTCTCCCGGAGGCGAAGAAGCGGCTTCTTCGCACACAGGGCATTGGGCCGGTCGCGGTTGGCACCTAAGAGCGGTTTGTGCTGAAAGAAGCCCGGGACCGGCACTTGGCTTCGGAGAGCTGCGTATCTGCATCTTTTGCGTGTCTTGCCGCTCTACACTCAGCAAAAAGCTTTCCCACCATATCTTGCAAAGAGAAACTCTGCCATGAAAGAAAACATCCAAAATCTTGTTCTAAAGCTTGCACGGAGGTCTGCAAAGAGTTTGGCAAGAATGAAAGGTAGTTGGCAGAAACTCGTTCTTTTCCAATATAATAAAAATGGAAAGGAAGAGAGAGAGGTAAAGTACTGTTTTCTCTAAGTCTGAAGGCTGCCCACACTGTGCCTGCATGGTGCGGCTTGCATCTTCGCCTTTGGGAAGCTGCCGCTCGCCGATTCTCCCGGAGGTGAAGAAGCGGCTTCCTCACACACAGAGCATTGGGCCGGTCGTGGTTGGCACCTAAGAGCGGTTTGTGCCGAAAGAAGCCCGGGACCGGCACTTGGCTTCGGAGAGCTGCGTATCTGCGTCTTCTGCGTGTCTTGCCGCTCTACACTCAGCCAAAATCTTTTCCACCATATCTTGCAAAGAGAAACTCTGCCAGGAAAGAAAACATCCAAAATCTTGTTCTAAAGCTTGCACGGAGGTCTGCAAAGAGTTTGGCAAGAATGAAAGGTAGTTGTCCAAAACTCGATCTTTTCCAATAGAATAACCATGGAAAAGGCAGGAGAGTGGTAAAGTAGTGGTTTCTATAAGTCTGAATGCTGCCCACACTGTGCCTGTGTGGTGCGGCTTGCATCTTCCCCTTTGGGAAGCTGCCGCTCGCCGATTCTCCCGGATGCAAAGAAGCGGCTTCTTTGCTCACAACATTGTGGAGAGCGCAGGGAGCTCCTGAGAGCGGTTTGTGCCGAAACATGCCTGGGACCGGCACTTAGCTTCGGAGAGCTGCGTATCGGCGTCTTCTGCGTGTCTTGCCGCTCTACACTCAGCAAAAAGCTTTCCCACCATATCTTGCAAAGAGAAACTCTGCCAGGAAAGAAAACATCCAAAATCTTGTTCTAAAGCTTGCACGGAGGTCTGCAAAGAGTTTGGCAAGAATGAAAGGTAGTTGGCAGAAACTCGTTCTTTTCCAATATAATAACAATGGAAAGGATGAGAGAGAGGTAGAGTACTGTTTTCTCTAAGTCTGAATGCTGCCCACACTGTGCCTGTGTGGTGCGGCTTGCATCTTCCCCTTTGGGAAGCTGCCGCTCGCCGATTCTCCCGGAGGCGAAGAAGCGGCTTCTTCGCACACAGAGCATTGTGGCGAGCGCAGGGAGCTCCTGAGAGCGGCTTGTGCCGAAAGAAGCCCGGGACCGGCACTTAGCTTCGGAGAGCTGCGTATCTGCGTCGTCTGCGTGTCTTGCCGCTCAACACTCAGCAAAATCTTTTCCACCATATCTTGCAAGGAGAAACTCTGCCAGGAAAGAAAACATCCAAAATCTTGTTCTAAAGCTTGCACGGAGGTCTGCAAAGAGTTTGGCAAGAATGAAAGGTAGTTGTCCAAAACTCGTTCTTTTCCAATAGAATAACCATGGAAAAGGCAGGAGAGTGGTAAAGTACTGTTTTCTCTAAGTCTGAAGGCTGCCCACACTGTGCCTGTGTGCTGCAGCTTGCATCTACGCCTTTGGGAAGCTGCCGCTCGCCGATTCTCCCGGAGGCGAAGAAGCGGCTTCTTCGCACACAGAGCATTGTGGCGAGCGCAGGGAGCTCCTGAGAGCGGTTTGTGCCGAAAGATGGACGGGACCGGCACTTAGGTTCGGAGAGCTGCGTATCTGCATCTTTTGCGTGTCTTGCTGCTCTACACTCAGCAAAAAGCTTTCCCACCATATCTTGCAAAGAGAAACTCTGCCATGAAAGAAAACATCCAAAATCTTGTTCTAAAGCTTGCACGGAGGTCTGCAAAGAGTTTGGCAAGAATGAAAGGTAGTTGGCAGAAACTCGTTCTTTTCCAATATAATAACAATGGAAAGGAAGAGAGAGAGGTAGAGTACTGTTTTCTCTATGTCTGAATGCTGCCCACACTGTGCCTGCGTGCTGCAGCTTGCATCTTCGCCTTTGGGAAGCTGCCGCTCGCCGATTCTCCCGGAGGCGAAGAAGCGGCTTCTTCGCACACAGGGCATTGGGCCGGTCGCGGTTGGCACCTAAGAGCGGTTTGTGCTGAAAGAAGCCCGGGACCGGCACTTGGCTTCGGAGAGCTGCGTATCTGCATCTTTTGCGTGTCTTGCCGCTCTACACTCAGCAAAAAGCTTTCCCACCATATCTTGCAAAGAGAAACTCTGCCATGAAAGAAAACATCCAAAATCTTGTTCTAAAGCTTGCACGGAGGTCTGCAAAGAGTTTGGCAAGAATGAAAGGTAGTTGGCAGAAACTCGTTCTTTTCCAATATAATAAAAATGGAAAGGAAGAGAGAGAGGTAAAGTACTGTTTTCTCTAAGTCTGAAGGCTGCCCACACTGTGCCTGCATGGTGCGGCTTGCATCTTCGCCTTTGGGAAGCTGCCGCTCGCCGATTCTCCCGCAGGCGAAGAAGCGGCTTCTTCGCACACAGAGCATTGTGGCGAGTGCAGGGAGCTCCTGAGAGCGGTTTGTGCCGAAAGAAGCCCGGGACCGGCACTTAGCTTCGGAGAGCTGCGTATCTGCGTCTTCTGCGTGTCTTGCCGCTCTACACTCAGCAAAAAGCTTTTCCACCATATCTTGCAAGGAGAAACTCTGCCAGGAAAGAAAACATCCAAAATCTTGTTCTAAAGCTTGCACGGAGGTCTGCAAAGAGTTTGGCAAGAATGAAAGGTAGTTGTCCAAAACTCGTTCTTTTCCAATAGAATAACCATGGAAAAGGCAGGAGAGTGGTAAAGTACTGTTTTCTCTAAGTCTGAAGGCTGCCCACACTGTGCCTGCATGGTGCGGCTTGCATCTTCGCCTTTGGGAAGCTGCCGCTCGCCGATTCTCCCGGAGGCGAAGAAGCGGCTTCTTCGCACACAGAGCATTGTGGCGAGCGCAGGGAGCTCCTGAGAGTGGTTTGTGCCGAAAGATGGACGGGACCGGCACTTAGCTTCGGAGAGCTGCGTATCTGCATCTTTTGCGTGTCTTGCCGCTCTACACTCAGCAAAAAGCTTTCCCACCATATCTTGCAAAGAGAAACTCTGCCAGGAAAGAAAACATCCAAAATCTTGTTCTAAAGCTTGCACGGAGGTCTGCAAAGAGTTTGGCAAGAATGAAAGGTAGCTGGCAGAAACTCGTTCTTTTCCAATATAATAACAATGGAAAGGAAGAGAGAGAGGTAAAGTAATGTTTTCTCTAAGTCTGAAGGCTGCCCACACTGTGCCTGCATGGTGCGGCTTGCATCTTCGCCTTTGGGAAGCTGCCGCTCGCCGATTCTCCCGGAGGCGAAGAAGCGGCTTCTTCGCACACAGAGCATTGTGGCGAGTGCAGGGAGCTCCTGAGAGCGGTTTGTGCCGAAAGAAGCCCGGGACCGGCACTTAGCTTCGGAGAGCTGCGTATCTGCGTCTTCTGCGTGTCTTGCCGCTCTACACTCAGCAAAAAGCTTTTCCACCATATTTTGCAAGGAGAAACTCTGCCATGAAAGAAAACATCCAAAATCTTGTTCTAAAGCTTGCACGGAGGTCTGCAAAGAGTTTGGCAAGAATGAAAGGTAGTTGGCAGAAACTCGTTCTTTTCCAATATAATAACAATGGAAAGGAAGAGAGAGAGGTAAAGTACTGTTTTCTCTAAGTCTGAAGGCTGCCCACACTGTGCCTGCATGGTGCGGCTTGCATCTTCGCCTTTGGGAAGCTGCCGCTCGCCGATTCTCCCGGAGGCGAAGAAGCGGCTTCTTCGCACACAGAGCATTGGGCCGGTCGCGGTTGGCACCTAAGAGCGGTTTGTGCCGAAAGAAGCCCGGGACCGGCACTTAGCTTCAGAGAGCTGCGTATCTGCGTCTTCTGCGTGTCTTGCCGCTCTACACTCAGCAAATAGCTTTTCCAGCATATCTTGCAAGGAGAAACTCTGCCAGGAAAGAAAACATCCAAAATCTTGTTCTAAAGCTTGCACGGAGGTCTGCAAAGAGTTTGGCAAGAATGAAAGGTAGTTGTCCAAAACTCGATCTTTTCGAATATAATAACCATGGAAAAGGCAGGAGAGTGGTAAAGTACTGGTTTCTGTAAGTCTGAATGCTGCCCACACTGTGCCTGTGTGGTGCGGCTTGCATCTTCCCCTTTGGGAAGCTGCCGCTCGCCGATTCTCCCGGAGGCAAAGAAGCGGCTTCTTTGCTCACAACATTGTGGAGAGCGCAGGGAGCTCCTGAGAGCGGTTTGTGCCGAAACATGCCTGGGACCGGCACTTAGCTTCGGAGAGCTGCGTATCTGCGTCTTCTGCGTGTCTTGCCGCTCTACACTCAGCCAAAAGCTTTTCCACCATATCTTGCAAAGAGAAACTCTGCCAGGAAAGAAAACATCCAAAATCTTGTTCTAAAGCTTGCACGGAGGTCTGCAAAGAGTTTGGCAAGAATGAAAGGTAGTTGTCCAAAACTCGTTCTTTTCGAATATAATAACAATGGACAAGGCAGGAGAGTGGCGAAGTACTGTTTTCTCTAAGTCTGAAGGCTGCCCACACTGTGCCTGCATGGTGCGGCTTGCATCTTCGCCTTTGGGAAGCTGCCGCTCGCCGATTCTCCCGGAGGCGAAGAAGCGGCTTCTTCGCACACAGAGCATTGTGGCGAGCGCAGGGAGCTCCTGAGAGCGGTTTGTGCCGAAAGATGGACGGGACCGGCACTTAGCTTCGGAGAGCTGCGTATCTGCGTCTTCTGCGTGTCTTGCCGCTCTACACTCAGCAAAAAGCTTTTCCACCATATCTTGCAAGGAGAAACTCTGCCAGGAAAGAAAACATCCAAAATCTTGTTCTAAAGCTTGCACGGAGGTCTGCAAAGAGTTTGGCAAGAATGAAAGGTAGTTGTCCAAAACTCGTTCTTTTCCAATAGAATAACCATGGAAAAGGCAGGAGAGTGGTAAAGTACTGTTTTCTCTAAGTCTGAAGGCTGCCCACACTGTGCCTGCATGGTGCGGCTTGCATCTTCGCCTTTGGGAAGCTGCCGCTCGCCGATTCTCCCGGAGGCGAAGAAGCGGCTTCTTCGCACACAGAGCATTGTGCCGGTCGAGGTTTGCACCTAAGAGCGGTTTGTGCCGAAAGAAGCCCGGGACCGGCACTTAGCTTCGGAGAGCTGCGTATCTGCGTCTTCTGCATGTCTTGCCGCTCTACACTCAGCAAAAAGCTTTTCCACCATATCTTGCAAAGAGAAACTCTGCCAGGAAAGAAAACATCCAAAATCTTGTTCTAAAGCTTGCACGGAGGTCTGCAAAGAGTTTGGCAAGAATGAAAGGTAGTTGTCCAAAACTCGTTCTTTTCCAATAGAATAACCATGGAAAAGGCAGGAGAGTGGTAAAGTAGTGGTTTCTCTAAGTCTGAATGCTGCCCACACTGTGCCTGCATGGTGCGGCTTGCATCTTCGCCTTTGGGAAGCTGCCGCTCGCCGATTCTCCCGCAGGCGAAGAAGCGGCTTCTTCGCACACAGAGCATTGTGGCGAGCGCAGGGAGCTCCTGAGAGCGGTTTGTGCCGAAAGAAGCCCGGGACCGGCACTTAGCTTCGGAGAGCTGCGTATCTGCGTCTTCTGCGTGTCTTGCCGCTCTACACTCAGCAAAAAGCTTTTCCACCATATCTT
The DNA here is from genome assembly GCF_037042795.1 of Molothrus aeneus. Classification (NCBI taxonomy): domain Eukaryota; kingdom Metazoa; phylum Chordata; class Aves; order Passeriformes; family Icteridae; genus Molothrus; species Molothrus aeneus. The sequence goes on along the minus strand of NW_027099218.1, from coordinate 248,767 downwards.
GCAAGGAGAAACTCTGCCATGAAAGAAAACATCCAAAATCTTGTTCTAAAGCTTGCACGGAGGTCTGCAAAGAGTTTGGCAAGAATGAAAGGTAGTTGTCCAAAACTCGTTCTTTTCCAATAGAATAACCATGGAAAAGGCAGGAGAGTGGTAAAGTACTGTTTTCTCTAAGTCTGAAGGCTGCCCACACTGTGCCTGCATGGTGCGGCTTGCATCTTCGCCTTTGGGAAGCTGCCGCTCGCCGATTCTCCCGGAGGCGAAGAAGCGGCTTCTTCGCACACAGAGCATTGTGGCGAGCGCAGGGAGCTCCTGAGAGCGGTTTGTGCCGAAAGATGGACGGGACCGGCACTTAGCTTCGGAGAGCTACGTATCTGCATCTTTTGCGTGTCTTGCCGCTCTACACTCAGCAAAAAGCTTTCCCACCATATCTTGCAAAGAGAAACTCTGCCAGGAAAGAAAACATCCAAAATCTTGTTCTAAAGCTTGCACGGAGGTCTGCAAAGAGTTTGGCAAGAATGAAAGGTAGTTGGCAGAAACTCGTTCTTTTCCAATATAATAACAATGGAAAGGAAGAGAGAGAGGTAAAGTACTGTTTTCTCTAAGTCTGAAGGCTGCTCACACTGTGCCTGCATGGTGCGGCTTGCATCTTCGCCTTTGGGAAGCTGCCGCTCGCCGATTCTCCCGGAGGCGAAGAAGCGGCTTCTTCGCACACAGAGCATTGGGCCGGTCGCGGTTGGCACCTAAGAGCGGTTTGTGCCGAAAGAAGCCCGGGACCGGCACTTAGCTTCGGAGAGCTGCGTATCTGCGTCTTCTGCGTGTCTTGCCTCTCTACACTCAGCAAATAGCTTTTCCAGCATATCTTGCAAGGAGAAACTCTGCCAGGAAAGAAAACATCCAAAATCTTGTTCTAAAGCTTGCACGGAGGTCTGCAAAGAGTTTGGCAAGAATGAAAGGTAGTTGTCCAAAACTCGATCTTTTCGAATATAATAACCATGGAAAAGGTAGGAGAGTGGTAAAGTACTGGTTTCTGTAAGTCTGAATGCTGCCCACACTGTGCCTGTGTGGTGCGGCTTGCATCTTCCCCTTTGGGAAGCTGCCGCTCGCCGATTCTCCCGGAGGCAAAGAAGCGGCTTCTTTGCTCACAACATTGTGGAGAGCGCAGGGAGCTCCTGAGAGCGGTTTGTGCCGAAACATGCCTGGGACCGGCACTTAGCTTCGGAGAGCTGCGTATCTGCGTCTTCTGCGTGTCTTGCCGCTCTACACTCAGCCAAAAGCTTTTCCACCATATCTTGCAAAGAGAAACTCTGCCAGGAAAGAAAACATCCAAAATCTTGTTCTAAAGCTTGCACGGAGGTCTGCAAAGAGTTTGGCAAGAATGAAAGGTAGTTGTCCAAAACTCGTTCTTTTCGAATATAATAACAATGGACAAGGCAGGAGAGTGGCAAAGTACTGTTTTCTCTAAGTCTGAAGGCTGCCCACACTGTGCCTGCATGGTGCGGCTTGCATCTTCGCCTTTGGGAAGCTGCCGCTCGCCGATTCTCCCGGAGGCGAAGAAGCGGCTTCTTCGCACACAGAGCATTGTGGCGAGCGCAGGGAGCTCCTGAGAGCGGTTTGTGCCGAAAGATGGACGGGACCGGCACTTAGCTTCGGAGAGCTGCGTATCTGCGTCTTCTGCGTGTCTTGCCGCTCTACACTCAGCAAAAAGCTTTTCCACCATATCTTGCAAGGAGAAACTCTGCCAGGAAAGAAAACATCCAAAATCTTGTTCTAAAGCTTGCACGGAGGTCTGCAAAGAGTTTGGCAAGAATGAAAGGTAGTTGTCCAAAACTCGTTCTTTTCCAATAGAATAACCATGGAAAAGGCAGGAGAGTGGTAAAGTACTGTTTTCTCTAAGTCTGAAGGCTGCCCACACTGTGCCTGCATGGTGCGGCTTGCATCTTCGCCTTTGGGAAGCTGCCGCTCGCCGATTCTCCCGGAGGCGAAGAAGCGGCTTCTTCGCACACAGAGCATTGTGCCGGTCGAGGTTTGCACCTAAGAGCGGTTTGTGCCGAAAGAAGCCCGGGACCGGCACTTAGCTTCGGAGAGCTGCGTATCTGCGTCTTCTGCATGTCTTGCCGCTCTACACTCAGCAAAAAGCTTTTCCACCATATCTTGCAAAGAGAAACTCTGCCAGGAAAGAAAACATCCAAAATCTTGTTCTAAAGCTTGCACGGAGGTCTGCAAAGAGTTTGGCAAGAATGAAAGGTAGTTGTCCAAAACTCGTTCTTTTCCAATAGAATAACCATGGAAAAGGCAGGAGAGTGGTAAAGTAGTGGTTTCTCTAAGTCTGAATGCTGCCCACACTGTGCCTGCATGGTGCGGCTTGCATCTTCGCCTTTGGGAAGCTGCCGCTCGCCGATTCTCCCGCAGGCGAAGAAGCGGCTTCTTCGCACACAGAGCATTGTGGCGAGCGCAGGGAGCTCCTAAGAGCGGTTTGTGCCGAAAGAAGCCCGGGACCGGCACTTAGCTTCGGAGAGCTGCGTATCTGCGTCTTCTGCGTGTCTTGCCGCTCTACACTCAGCAAAAAGCTTTTCCACCATATCTTGCAAGGAGAAACTCTGCCATGAAAGAAAACATCCAAAATCTTGTTCTAAAGCTTGCACGGAGGTCTGCAAAGAGTTTGGCAAGAATGAAAGGTAGTTGTCCAAAACTCGTTCTTTTCCAATAGAATAACCATGGAAAAGGCAGGAGAGTGGTAAAGTACTGTTTTCTCTAAGTCTGAAGGCTGCCCACACTGTGCCTGCATGGTGCGGCTTGCATCTTCGCCTTTGGGAAGCTGCCGCTCGCCGATTCTCCCGGAGGCAAAGAAGCGGCTTCTTCGCACACAGAGCATTGTGGCGAGCGCAGGGAGCTCCTGAGAGCGGTTTGTGCCGAAAGATGGACGGGACCGGCACTTAGCTTCGGAGAGCTGCGTATCTGCATCTTTTGCGTGTCTTGCCGCTCTACACTCAGCAAAAAGCTTTCCCACCATATCTTGCAAAGAGAAACTCTGCCAGGAAAGAAAACATCCAAAATCTTGTTCTAAAGCTTGCACGGAGGTCTGCAAAGAGTTTGGCAAGAATGAAAGGTAGTTGGCAGAAACTCGTTCTTTTCCAATATAATAACAATGGAAAGGAAGAGAGAGAGGTAAAGTACTGTTTTCTCTAAGTCTGAAGGCTGCTCACACTGTGCCTGCATGGTGCGGCTTGCATCTTCGCCTTTGGGAAGCTGCCGCTCGCCGATTCTCCCGGAGGCGAAGAAGCGGCTTCTTCGCACACAGAGCATTGGGCCGGTCGCGGTTGGCACCTAAGAGTGGTTTGTGCCGAAAGAAGCCCGGGACCGGCACTTAGCTTCAGAGAGCTGCGTATCTGCGTCTTCTGCGTGTCTTGCCGCTCTACACTCAGCAAATAGCTTTTCCAGCATATCTTGCAAAGAGAAACTCTGCCAGGAAAGAAAACATCCAAAATCTTGTTCTAAAGCTTGCACGGAGGTCTGCAAAGAGTTTGGCAAGAATGAAAGGTAGTTGTCCAAAACTCGATCTTTTCGAATATAATAACCATGGAAAAGGCAGGAGAGTGGTAAAGTACTGGTTTCTGTAAGTCTGAATGCTGCCCACACTGGGCCTGTGTGGTGCGGCTTGCATCTTCCCCTTTGGGAAGCTGCCGCTCGCCGATTCTCCCGGAGGCGAAGAAGCGGCTTCTTTGCTCACAACATTGTGGAGAGCGCAGGGAGCTCCTGAGAGCGGTTTGTGCCGAAACATGCCTGGGACCGGCACTTAGCTTCGGAGAGCTGCGTATCTGCGTCTTCTGCGTGTCTTGCCGCTCAACACTCAGCCAAAAGCTTTTCCACCATATCTTGCAAAGAGAAACTCTGCCAGGAAAGAAAACATCCAAAATCTTGTTCTAAAGCTTGCACGGAGGTCTGCAAAGAGTTTGGCAAGAATGAAAGGTAGTTGTCCAAAACTCGTTCTTTTCTTATATAATAACAATGGACAAGGCAGGAGAGTGGCAAAGTACTGTTTTCTCTAAGTCTGAAGGCTGCCCACACTGTGCCTGCATGGTGCGGCTTGCATCTTCGCCTTTGGGAAGCTGCCGCTCGCCGATTCTCCCGGAGGCGAAGAAGCGGCTTCTTCGCACACAGAGCATTGTGGCAAGCGCAGGGAGCTCCTGAGAGCGGTTTGTGCCGAAAGATGGACGGGACCGGCACTTAGCTTCAGAGAGCTGCGTATCTGCGTCTTCTGCGTGTCTTGCCGCTCTACACTCAGCAAAAAGCTTTTCCACCATATCTTGCAAGGAGAAACTCTGCCAGGAAAGAAAACATCCAAAATCTTGTTCTAAAGCTTGCACGGAGGTCTGCAAAGAGTTTGGCAAGAATGAAAGGTAGTTGTCCAAAACTCGTTCTTTTCCAATAGAATAACCATGGAAAAGGCAGGAGAGTGGTAAAGTACTGTTTTCTCTAAGTCTGAAGGCTGCCCACACTGTGCCTGCATGGTGCGGCTTGCATCTTCGCCTTTGGGAAGCTGCCGCTCGCCGATTCTCCCGGAGGCGAAGAAGCGGCTTCTTCGCACACAGAGCATTGTGGCGAGCGCAGGGAGCTCCTGAGAGCGGTTTGTGCCGAAAGATGGACGGGACCGGCACTTAGCTTCGGAGAGCTGCGTATCTGCATCTTTTGCGTGTCTTGCCGCTCTACACTCAGCCAAAAGCTTTTCCACCATATCTTGCAAAGTGAAACTCTGCCAGGAAAGAAAACATCCAAAATCTTGTTCTAAAGCTTGCACGGAGGTCTGCAAAGAGTTTGGCAAGAATGAAAGGTAGTTGGCAGAAACTCGTTCTTTTCCAATATAATAACAATGGAAAGGAAGAGAGAGAGGTAGAGTACTGTTTTCTCTAAGTCTGAATGCTGCCCACACTGTGCCTGTGTGCTGCAGCTTGCATCTTCGCCTTTGGGAAGCTGCCGCTCGCCGATTCTCCCGGAGGCGAAGAAGCGGCTTCTTCGCACACAGAGCATTGGGCCGGTCGCGGTTGGCACCTAAGAGCGGTTTGTGCTGAAAGAAGCCCGGGACCGGCACTTGGCTTCGGAGAGCTGCGTATCTGCGTCTTCTGCGTGTCTTGCCGCTCTACACTCAGCCAAAATCTTTTCCACCATATCTTGCAAAGAGAAACTCTGCCAGGAAAGAAAACATCCAAAATCTTGTTCTAAAGCTTGCACGGAGGTCTGCAAAGAGTTTGGCAAGAATGAAAGGTAGTTGTCCAAAACTCGATCTTTTCGAATATAATAACCATGGAAAAGGCAGGAGAGTGGTAAAGTACTGGTTTCTATAAGTCTGAATGCTGCCCACACTGTGCCTGTGTGGTGCGGCTTGCATCTTCCCCTTTGGGAAGCTGCCGCTCGCCGATTCTCCCGGATGCAAAGAAGCGGCTTCTTTGCTCACAACATTGTGGAGAGCGCAGGGAGCTCCTGAGAGCGGTTTGTGCTGAAACATGCCTGGGACCGGCACTTAGCTTCGGAGAGCTGCGTATCGGCGTCTTCTGCGTGTCTTGCCGCTCTATACTCAGCAAAAAGCTTTTCCAACATATCTTGCAAAGAGAAACTCTGCCAGGAAAGAAAACATCCAAAATCTTGTTCTAAAGCTTGCACAGAGGTCTGCAAAGAGTTTGGCAAGAATGAAAGGTAGTTGTCCAAAACTCGTTCTTTTCGAATATAATAACAATGGACAAGGCAGGAGAGTGGTAAAGTAGTGGTTTCTCTAAGTCTGAAGGCTGCCCACACTGTGCCTGCAAGGTGCGGCTTGCATCTTCGCCTTTGGGAAGCTGCCGCTCGCCGATTCTCCCGGAGGCGAAGAAGCGGCTTCTTCGCACACAGAGCATTGTGGCGAGCGCAGGGAGCTCCTGAGAGCGGTTTGTGCCGAAAGAAGCCCGGGACCGGCACTTAGCTTCGGAGAGCTGCGTATCTGCGTCGTCTGCGTGTCTTGCCGCTCAACACTCAGCAAAATCTTTTCCACCATATCTTGCAAGGAGAAACTCTGCCAGGAAAGAAAACATCCAAAATCTTGTTCTAAAGCTTGCACGGAGGTCTGCAAAGAGTTTGGCAAGAATGAAAGGTAGTTGTCCAAAACTCGTTCTTTTCCAATAGAATAACCATGGAAAAGGCAGGAGAGTGGTAAAGTACTGTTTTCTCTAAGTCTGAAGGCTGCCCACACTGTGCCTGCATGGTGCGGCTTGCATCTTCGCCTTTGGGAAGCTGCCGCTCGCCGATTCTCCCGGAGGCGAAGAAGCGGCTTCTTCGCACACAGAGCATTGTGGCGAGCGCAGGGAGCTCCTGAGAGCGGTTTGTGCCGAAAGATGGACGGGACCGGCACTTAGCTTCGGAGAGCTGCGTATCTGCATCTTTTGCGTGTCTTGCCGCTCTACACTCAGCCAAAAGCTTTTCCACCATATCTTGCAAAGAGAAACTCTGCCAGGAAAGAAAACATCCAAAATCTTGTTCTAAAGCTTGCACGGAGGTCTGCAAAGAGTTTGGCAAGAATGAAAGGTAGTTGGCAGAAACTCGTTCTTTTCCAATATAATAACAATGGAAAGGAAGAGAGAGAGGTAGAGTACTGTTTTCTCTAAGTCTGAATGCTGCCCACACTGTGCCTGTGTGCTGCAGCTTGCATCTTCGCCTTTGGGAAGCTGCCGCTCGCCGATTCTCCCGGAGGCGAAGAAGCGGCTTCTTCGCACACAGAGCATTGGGCCGGTCGCGGTTGGCACCTAAGAGCGGTTTGTGCTGAAAGAAGCCCGGGACCGGCACTTGGCTTCGGAGAGCTGCGTATCTGCGTCTTCTGCGTGTCTTGCCGCTCTACACTCAGCCAAAATCTTTTCCACCATATCTTGCAAAGAGAAACTCTGCCAGGAAAGAAAACATCCAAAATCTTGTTCTAAAGCTTGCACGGAGGTCTGCAAAGAGTTTGGCAAGAATGAAAGGTAGTTGTCCAAAACTCGATCTTTTCGAATATAATAACCATGGAAAAGGCAGGAGAGTGGTAAAGTACTGGTTTCTATAAGTCTGAATGCTGCCCACACTGTGCCTGTGTGGTGCGGCTTGCATCTTCCCCTTTGGGAAGCTGCCGCTCGCCGATTCTCCCGGATGCAAAGAAGCGGCTTCTTTGCTCACAACATTGTGGAGAGCGCAGGGAGCTCCTGAGAGCGGTTTGTGCCGAAACATGCCTGGGACCGGCACTTAGCTTCGGAGAGCTGCGTATCGGCGTCTTCTGCGTGTCTTGCCGCTCTATACTCAGCCAAAAGCTTTTCCACCATATCTTGCAAAGAGAAACTCTGCCAGGAAAGAAAACATCCAAAATCTTGTTCTAAAGCTTGCACGGAGGTCTGCAAAGAGTTTGGCAAGAATGAAAGGTAGTTGTCCAAAACTCGTTCTTTTCGAATATAATAACAATGGACAAGGCAGGAGAGTGGTAAAGTAGTGGTTTCTCTAAGTCTGAAGGCTGCCCACACTGTGCCTGCAAGGTGCGGCTTGCATCTTCGCCTTTGGGAAGCTGCCGCTCGCCGATTCTCCCGGAGGCGAAGAAGCGGCTTCTTCGCACACAGAGCATTGTGGCGAGCGCAGGGAGCTCCTGAGAGCGGTTTGTGCCGAAAGAAGCCCGGGACCGGCACTTAGCTTCGGAGAGCTGCGTATCTGCGTCGTCTGCGTGTCTTGCCGCTCAACACTCAGCAAAATCTTTTCCACCATATCTTGCAAGGAGAAACTCTGCCAGGAAAGAAAACATCCAAAATCTTGTTCTAAAGCTTGCACGGAGGTCTGCAAAGAGTTTGGCAAGAATGAAAGGTAGTTGTCCAAAACTCGTTCTTTTCCAATAGAATAACCATGGAAAAGGCAGGAGAGTGGTAAAGTACTGTTTTCTCTAAGTCTGAAGGCTGCCCACACTGTGCCTGCATGGTGCGGCTTGCATCTTCGCCTTTGGGAAGCTGCCGCTCGCCGATTCTCCCGGAGGCGAAGAAGCGGCTTCTTCGCACACAGAGCATTGTGGCGAGCGCAGGGAGCTCCTGAGAGCGGTTTGTGCCGAAAGATGGACGGGACCGGCACTTAGCTTCGGAGAGCTGCGTATCTGCATCTTTTGCGTGTCTTGCCGCTCTACACTCAGCCAAAAGCTTTTCCACCATATCTTGCAAAGAGAAACTCTGCCAGGAAAGAAAACATCCAAAATCTTGTTCTAAAGCTTGCACGGAGGTCTGCAAAGAGTTTGGCAAGAATGAAAGGTAGTTGGCAGAAACTCGTTCTTTTCCAATATAATAACAATGGAAAGGAAGAGAGAGAGGTAGAGTACTGTTTTCTCTAAGTCTGAATGCTGCCCACACTGTGCCTGTGTGCTGCAGCTTGCATCTTCGCCTTTGGGAAGCTGCCGCTCGCCGATTCTCCCGGAGGCGAAGAAGCGGCTTCTTCGCACACAGAGCATTGGGCCGGTCGCGGTTGGCACCTAAGAGCGGTTTGTGCTGAAAGAAGCCCGGGACCGGCACTTGGCTTCGGAGAGCTGCGTATCTGCGTCTTCTGCGTGTCTTGCCGCTCTACACTCAGCCAAAATCTTTTCCACCATATCTTGCAAAGAGAAACTCTGCCAGGAAAGAAAACATCCAAAATCTTGTTCTAAAGCTTGCACGGAGGTCTGCAAAGAGTTTGGCAAGAATGAAAGGTAGTTGTCCAAAACTCGATCTTTTCGAATATAATAACCATGGAAAAGGCAGGAGAGTGGTAAAGTACTGGTTTCTATAAGTCTGAATGCTGCCCACACTGTGCCTGTGTGGTGCGGCTTGCATCTTCCCCTTTGGGAAGCTGCCGCTCGCCGATTCTCCCGGATGCAAAGAAGCGGCTTCTTTGCTCACAACATTGTGGAGAGCGCAGGGAGCTCCTGAGAGCGGTTTGTGCCGAAACATGCCTGGGACCGGCACTTAGCTTCGGAGAGCTGCGTATCGGCGTCTTCTGCGTGTCTTGCCGCTCTATACTCAGCCAAAAGCTTTTCCACCATATCTTGCAAAGAGAAACTCTGCCAGGAAAGAAAACATCCAAAATCTTGTTCTAAAGCTTGCACGGAGGTCTGCAAAGAGTTTGGCAAGAATGAAAGGTAGTTGTCCAAAACTCGTTCTTTTCGAATATAATAACAATGGACAAGGCAGGAGAGTGGTAAAGTAGTGGTTTCTCTAAGTCTGAAGGCTGCCCACACTGTGCCTGCAAGGTGCGGCTTGCATCTTCGCCTTTGGGAAGCTGCCGCTCGCCGATTCTCCCGGAGGCGAAGAAGCGGCTTCTTCGCACACAGAGCATTGTGGCGAGCGCAGGGAGCTCCTGAGAGCGGTTTGTGCCGAAAGAAGCCCGGGACCGGCACTTAGCTTCGGAGAGCTGCGTATCTGCGTCGTCTGCGTGTCTTGCCGCTCAACACTCAGCAAAATCTTTTCCACCATATCTTGCAAGGAGAAACTCTGCCAGGAAAGAAAACATCCAAAATCTTGTTCTAAAGCTTGCACGGAGGTCTGCAAAGAGTTTGGCAAGAATGAAAGGTAGTTGTCCAAAACTCGTTCTTTTCCAATAGAATAACCATGGAAAAGGCAGGAGAGTGGTAAAGTACTGTTTTCTCTAAGTCTGAAGGCTGCCCACACTGTGCCTGTGTGCTGCAGCTTGCATCTTCGCCTTTGGGAAGCTGCCGCTCGCCGATTCTCCCGGAGGCGAAGAAGCGGCTTCTTCGCACACAGAGCATTGTGGCGAGCGCAGGGAGCTCCTGAGAGCGGTTTGTGCCGAAAGATGGACGGGACCGGCACTTAGCTTCGGAGAGCTGCGTATCTGCATCTTTTGCGTGTCTTGCTGCTCTACACTCAGCAAAAAGCTTTCCCACCATATCTTGCAAAGAGAAACTCTGCCATGAAAGAAAACATCCAAAATCTTGTTCTAAAGCTTGCACGGAGGTCTGCAAAGAGTTTGGCAAGAATGAAAGGTAGTTGGCAGAAACTCGTTCTTTTCCAATATAATAACAATGGAAAGGAAGAGAGAGAGGTAAAGTACTGTTTTCTCTAAGTCTGAAGGCTGCCCACACTGTGCCTGCATGGTGCGGCTTGCATCTTCGCCTTTGGGAAGCTGCCGCTCGCCGATTCTCCCGGAGGCGAAGAAGCGGCTTCTTCGCACACAGAGCATTGGGCCGGTCGCGGTTGGCACCTAAGAGCGGTTTGTGCCGAAACATGCCTGGGACCGGCACTTAGCTTCCGAGAGCTGCGTATCTGCGTCTTCTGCGTGTCTTGCCGCTCTACACTCAGCAAAAAGCTTTTCCAGCATATCTTGCAAAGAGAAACTCTGCCAGGAAAGAAAACATCCAAAATCTTGTTCTAAAGCTTGCACGGAGGTCTGCAAAGAGTTTGGCAAGAATGAAAGGTAGTTGTCCAAAACTCGTTCTTTTCCAATAGAATAACCATGGAAAAGGCAGGAGAGTGGTAAAGTAGTGGTTTCTCTAAGTCTGAATGCTGCCCACACTGTGCCTGCATGGTGCGGCTTGCATCTTCGCCTTTGGGAAGCTGCCGCTCGCCGATTCTCCCGCAGGCGAAGAAGCGGCTTCTTCGCACACAGAGCATTGTGGCGAGCGCAGGGAGCTCCTGAGAGCGGTTTGTGCCGAAAGAAGCCCGGGACCGGCACTTAGCTTCGGAGAGCTGCGTATCTGCGTCTTCTGCGTGTCTTGCCGCTCAACACTCAGCCAAAAGCTTTTCCACCATATCTTGCAAAGAGAAACTCTGCCAGGAAAGAAAACATCCAAAATCTTGTTCTAAAGCTTGCACGGAGGTCTGCAAAGAGTTTGGCAAGAATGAAAGGTAGTTGTCCAAAACTCGTTCTTTTCCAATAGAATAACCATGGAAAAGGCAGGAGAGTGGTAAAGTACTGTTTTCTCTAAGTCTGAAGGCTGCCCACACTGTGCCTGCATGGTGCGGCTTGCATCTTCGCCTTTGGGAAGCTGCCGCTCGCCGATTCTCCCGGAGGCGAAGAAGCGGCTTCTTCGCACACAGAGCATTGTGGCGAGCGCAGGGAGCTCCTGAGAGCGGTTTGTGCCGAAAGATGGACGGGACCGGCACTTAGCTTCGGAGAGCTGCGTATCTGCATCTTTTGCGTGTCTTGCCGCTCTACACTCAGCAAAAAGCTTTCCCACCATATCTTGCAAAGAGAAACTCTGCCAGGAAAGAAAACATCCAAAATCTTGTTCTAAAGCTTGCACGGAGGTCTGCAAAGAGTTTGGCAAGAATGAAAGGTAGTTGGCAGAAACTCGTTCTTTTCCAATATAATAACAATGGAAAGGAAGAGAGAGAGGTAAAGTACTGTTTTCTCTAAGTCTGAAGGCTGCTCACACTGTGCCTGCATGGTGCGGCTTGCATCTTCGCCTTTGGGAAGCTGCCGCTCGCCGATTCTCCCGGAGGCGAAGAAGCGGCTTCTTCGCACACAGAGCATTGGGCCGGTCGCGGTTGGCACCTAAGAGCGGTTTGTGCCGAAAGAAGCCCGGGACCGGCACTTAGCTTCAGAGAGCTGCGTATCTGCGTCTTCTGCGTGTCTTGCCGCTCTACACTCAGCAAATAGCTTTTCCAGCATATCTTGCAAAGAGAAACTCTGCCAGGAAAGAAAACATCCAAAATCTTGTTCTAAAGCTTGCACGGAGGTCTGCAAAGAGTTTGGCAAGAATGAAAGGTAGTTGTCCAAAACTCGATCTTTTCGAATATAATAACCATGGAAAAGGCAGGAGAGTGGTAAAGTACTGGTTTCTGTAAGTCTGAATGCTGCCCACACTGTGCCTGTGGGGTGCGGCTTGCATCTTCCCCTTTGGGAAGCTGCCGCTCGCCGATTCTCCCGGAGGCGAAGAAGCGGCTTCTTTGCTCACAACATTGTGGAGAGCGCAGGGAGCTCCTGAGAGCGGTTTGTGCCGAAACATGCCTGGGACCGGCACTTAGCTTCGGAGAGCTGCGTATCTGCGTCTTCTGCGTGTCTTGCCGCTCAACACTCAGCCAAAAGCTTTTCCACCATATCTTGCAAAGAGAAACTCTGCCAGGAAAGAAAACATCCAAAATCTTGTTCTAAAGCTTGCACGGAGGTCTGCAAAGAGTTTGGCAAGAATGAAAGGTAGTTGTCCAAAACTCGTTCTTTTCTTATATAATAACAATGGACAAGGCAGGAGAGTGGCAAAGTACTGTTTTCTCTAAGTCTGAAGGCTGCCCACACTGTGCCTGCATGGTGCGGCTTGCATCTTCGCCTTTGGGAAGCTGCCGCTCGCCGATTCTCCCGCAGGCGAAGAAGCGGCTTCTTCGCACACAGAGCATTGTGGCGAGCGCAGGGAGCTCCTGAGAGCGGTTTGTGCCGAAAGATGGACGGGACCGGCACTTAGCTTCAGAGAGCTGCGTATCTGCGTCTTCTGCGTGTCTTGCCGCTCTACACTCAGCAAAAAGCTTTTCCACCATATCTTGCAAGGAGAAACTCTGCCAGGAAAGAAAACATCCAAAATCTTGTTCTAAAGCTTGCACGGAGGTCTGCAAAGAGTTTGGCAAGAATGAAAGGTAGTTGTCCAAAACTCGTTCTTTTCCAATAGAATAACCATGGAAAAGGCAGGAGAGTGGTAAAGTACTGTTTTCTCTAAGTCTGAAGGCTGCCCACACTGTGCCTGCATGGTGCGGCTTGCATCTTCGCCTTTGGGAAGCTGCCGCTCGCCGATTCTCCCGGAGGCGAAGAAGCGGCTTCTTCGCACACAGAGCATTGTGGCGAGCGCAGGGAGCTCCTGAGAGCGGTTTGTGCCGAAACATGCCTGGGATCGGCACTTAGCTTCGGAGAGCTGCGTATCTGCGTCTTCTGCGTGTCTTGCCGCTCTACACTCAGCAAAAAGCTTTTCCACCATATCTTGCAAAGAGAAACTCTGCCAGGAAAGAAAACATCCAAAATCTTGTTCTAAAGCTTGCACGGAGGTCTGCAAAGAGTTTGGCAAGAATGAAAGGTAGTTGTCCAAAACTCGATCTTTTCGAATATAATAACCATGGAAAAGGCAGGAGAGTGGTAAAGTACTGGTTTCTATAAGTCTGAATGCTGCCCACACTGTGCCTGTGTGGTGCGGCTTGCATCTTCCCCTTTGGGAAGCTGCCGCTCGCCGATTCTCCCGGAGGCAAAGAAGCGGCTTCTTTGCTCACAACATTGTGGAGAGCGCAGGGAGCTCCTGAGAGCGGTTTGTGCCGAAACATGCCTGGGACCGGCACTTAGCTTCGGAGAGCTGCGTATCTGCGTCTTCTGCGTGTCTTGCCGCTCTACACTCAGCCAAAAGCTTTTCCACCATATCTTGCAAGGAGAAACTCTGCCAGGAAAGAAAACATCCAAAATCTTGTTCTAAAGCTTGCACGGAGGTCTGCAAAGAGTTTGGCAAGAATGAAAGGTAGTTGTCCAAAACTCGTTCTTTTCTTATATAATAACAATGGACAAGGCAGGAGAGTGGCAAAGTACTGTTTTCTCTAAGTCTGAAGGCTGCCCACACTGTGCCTGCATGGTGCGGCTTGCATCTTTGCCTTTGGGAAGCTGCCGCTCGCCGATTCTCCCAGAGGCGAAGAAGCGGCTTCTTCGCACACAGAGCATTGTGCCGGTCGAGGTTTGCACCTAAGAGCGGTTTGTGCCGAAAGAAGCCCGGGACCGGCACTTAGCTTCGGCGATCTGCGTATCTGCGTCTTCTGCGTGTCTTGCCGCTCTACACTCAGCAAAAAGCTTTTCCAGCATATCTTGCAAAGAGAAACTCTGCCAGGAAAGAAAACATCCAAAATCTTGTTCTAAAGCTTGCACGGAGGTCTGCAAAGAGTTTGGCAAGAATGAAAGGTAGTTGTCCAAAACTCGATCTTTTCGAATAGAATAACCATGGAAAAGGCAGGAGAGTGGTAAAGTACTGGTTTCTCTAAGTCTGAATGCTGCCCACACTGTGCCTGTGTGGTGCGGCTTGCATCTTCGCCTTTGGGAAGCTGCCGCTCGCCGATTCTCCCGGAGGCGAAGAAGCGGCTTCTTTGCTCACAACATTGTGGAGAGCGCAGGGAGCTCCTGAGAGCGGTTTGTGCCGAAACATGCCTGGGACCGGCACTTAGCTTCGGAGAGCTGCATATCGGCGTCTTCTGCGTGTCTTGTCGCTCTATACTCAGCCAAAAGCTTTCCCACCATATCTTGCAAAGAGAAACTCTGCCAGGAAAGAAAACATCCAAAATCTTGTTCTAAAGCTTGCACGGAGGTCTGCAAAGAGTTTGGCAAGAATGAAAGGTAGTTGTCCAAAACTCGTTCTTTTCGAATATAATAACAATGGACAAGGAAGAGAGTGGTAAAGTAGTGGTTTCTCTAAGTCTGAAGGCTGCCCACACTGTGCCTGCATGGTGCGGCTTGCATCTTCGCCTTTGGGAAGCTGCCGCTCGCCGATTCTCCCGGAGGCGAAGAAGCGGCTTCTTCGCACACAGAGCATTGGGCCGGTCGCAGTTGGCACCTAAGAGCGGTTTGTGCCGAAAGAAGCCCGGGACCGGCACTTAGCTTCGGAGAGCTGCGTATCTGCGTCTTCTGCGTGTCTTGCCGCTCAACACTCAGCCAAAATCTTTTCCAGCATATCTTGCAAAGAGAAACTCTGCCAGGAAAGAAAACATCCAAAATCTTGTTCTAAAGCTTGCACGGAGGTCTGCAAAGAGTTTGGCAGGAATGAAAGGTAGTTGTCCAAAACTCGTTCTTTTCGAATATAATAACCATGGAAAAGGCAGTGAGTGGTAAAGTACTGTTTTTTCTAAGTCTGAAGGCTGCCCACACTGTGCCTGCATGGTGCGGCTTGCATCTTCGCCTTTGGGAAGCTGCCGCTCGCCGATTCTCCCGGAGGCGAAGAAGCGGCTTCTTCGCACACAGAGCATTGTGGCGAGCGCAGGGAGCTCCTGAGAGCGGTTTGTGCCGAAAGATGGACGGGACCGGCACTTAGCTTCAGAGAGCTGCGTATCTGCGTCTTCTGCGTGTCTTGCCGCTCTACACTCAGCAAAAAGCTTTTCCACCATATCTTGCAAGGAGAAACTCTGCCAGGAAAGAAAACATCCAAAATCTTGTTCTAAAGCTTGCATGGAGGTCTGCAAAGAGTTTGGCAAGAATGAAAGGTAGTTGTCCAAAACTCGTTCTTTTCCAATAGAATAACCATGGAAAAGGCAGGAGAGTGGTAAAGTACTGTTTTCTCTAAGTCTGAAGGCTGCCCACACTGTGCCTGCATGGTGCGGCTTGCATCTTCGCCTTTGGGAAGCTGCCGCTCGCCGATTCTCCCGGAGGCGAAGAAGCGGCTTCTTCGCACACAGAGCATTGGGCCGGTCGCGGTTGGCACCTAAGAGCGGTTTGTGCCGAAAGAAGCCCGGGACCGGCACTTAGCTTCAGAGAGCTGCGTATCGGCGTCTTCTGCGTGTCTTGCCGCTCTACACTCAGCAAATAGCTTTTCCAGCATATCTTGCAAAGAGAAACTCTGCCAGGAAAGAAAACATCCAAAATCTTGTTCTAAAGCTTGCACGGAGGTCTGCAAAGAGTTTGGCAAGAATGAAAGGTAGTTGTCCAAAACTCGATCTTTTCGAATATAATAACCATGGAAAAGGCAGGAGAGTGGTAAAGTACTGGTTTCTGTAAGTCTGAATGCTGCCCACACTGTGCCTGTGTGGTGCGGCTTGCATCTTCCCCTTTGGGAAGCTGCCGCTCGCCGATTCTCCCGGAGGCAAAGAAGCGGCTTCTTTGCTCACAACATTGTGGAGAGCGCAGGGAGCTCCTGAGAGCGGTTTGTGCCGAAACATGCCTGGGACCGGCACTTAGCTTCGGAGAGCTGCGTATCTGCGTCTTCTGCGTGTCTTGCCGCTCTACACTCAGCCAAAAGCTTTTCCACCATATCTTGCAAAGAGAAACTCTGCCAGGAAAGAAAACATCCAAAATCTTGTTCTAAAGCTTGCACGGAGGTCTGCAAAGAGTTTGGCAAGAATGAAAGGTAGTTGTCCAAAACTCGTTCTTTTCGAATATAATAACAATGGACAAGGCAGGAGAGTGGCAAAGTACTGTTTTCTCTAAGTCTGAAGGCTGCCCACACTGTGCCTGCATGGTGCGGCTTGCATCTTCGCCTTTGGGAAGCTGCCGCTCGCCGATTCTCCCGCAGGCGAAGAAGCGGCTTCTTCGCACACAGAGCATTGTGCCGGTCGAGGTTTGCACCTAAGAGCGGTTTGTGCCGAAAGAAGCCCGGGACCGGCACTTAGCTTCGGAGATCTGCGTATCTGCGTCTTCTGCGTGTCTTGCCGCTCTACACTCAGCAAAAAGCTTTTCCAGCATATCTTGCAAAGAGAAACTCTGCCAGGAAAGAAAACATCCAAAATCTTGTTCTAAAGCTTGCACGGAGGTCTGCAAAGAGTTTGGCAAGAATGAAAGGTAGTTGTCCAAAACTCGATCTTTTCGAATAGAATAACCATGGAAAAGGCAGGAGAGTGGTAAAGTACTGGTTTCTCTAAGTCTGAAGGCTGCCCACACTGTGCCTGCATGGTGCGGCTTGCATCTTCGCCTTTGGGAAGCTGCCGCTCGCCGATTCTCCCGGAGGCGAAGAAGCGGCTTCTTTGCTCACAACATTGTGGAGAGCGCAGGGAGCTCCTGAGAGCGGTTTGTGCCGAAACATGCCTGGGACCGGCACTTAGCTTCGGAGAGCTGCGTATCGGCGTCTTCTGCGTGTCTTGTCGCTCTATACTCAGCCAAAAGCTTTCCCACCATATCTTGCAAAGAGAAACTCTGCCAGGAAAGAAAACATCCAAAATCTTGTTCTAAAGCTTGCACGGAGGTCTGCAAAGAGTTTGGCAAGAATGAAAGGTAGTTGTCCAAAACTCGTTCTTTTCGAATATAATAACAATGGACAAGGCAGGAGAGTGGTAAAGTAGTGGTTTCTCTAAGTCTGAATGCTGCCCACACAGTGCCTGCACGGTGCGGCTTGCATCTTCGCCTTTGGGAAGCTGCCGCTCGCCGATTCTCCCGGAGGCGAAGAAGCGGCTTCTTCGCAGACAGAGCATTGGGCCGGTCGCAGTTTGCACCTAAGAGCGGTTTGTGCCGAAAGAAGCCCGGGACCGGCACTTGGCTTCGGAGAGCTGCGTATCTGCGTCTTCTGCGTGTCTTGCCGCTCAACACTCAGCCAAAATCTTTTCCACCATATCTTGCAAAGAGAAACTCTGCCAGGAAAGAAAACATCCAAAATCTTGTTCTAAAGCTTGCACGGAGGTCTGCAAAGAGTTTGGCAAGAATGAAAGGTAGTTGTCCAAAACTCGTTCTTTTCCAATATAATAACCATGGAAAAGGCAGTGAGTGGTAAAGTACTGTTTTTTCTAAGTCTGAAGGCTGCCCACACTGTGCCTGCACGGTGCGGCTTGCATCTTCGCCTTTGGGAAGCTGCCGCTCGCCGATTCTCCCGGAGGCGAAGAAGCGGCTTCTTCGCACACAGAGCATTGTGGCGAGCGCAGGGAGCTCCTGAGAGCGGTTTGTGCCGAAAGATGGACGGGACCGGCACTTAGCTTCAGAGAGCTGCGTATCTGCGTCTTCTGCGTGTCTTGCCGCTCTACACTCAGCAAAAAGCTTTTCCACCATATCTTGCAAGGAGAAACTCTGCCAGGAAAGAAAACATCCAAAATCTTGTTCTAAAGCTTGCACGGAGGTCTGCAAAGAGTTTGGCAAGAATGAAAGGTAGTTGTCCAAAACTCGTTCTTTTCGAATAGAATAACAATGGACAAGGCAGGAGAGTGGTAAAGTAGTGGTTTCTCTAAGTCTGAATGCTGCCCAAACTGTGCCTGCATGGTGCGGCTTGCATCTTCGCCTTTGGGAAGCTGCCGCTCGCCGATTCTCCCGGAGGCGAAGAAGCGGCTTCTTTGCTCACAACATTGTGGAGAGCGCAGGGAGCTCCTGAGAGCGGTTTGTGCCGAAACATGCCTGGGACCGGCACTTAGCTTCGGAGATCTGCGTATCGGCGTCTTCTGCGTGTCTTGCCGCTCTATACTCAGCCAAAAGCTTTTCCACCATATCTTGCAAAGAGAAACTCTGCCAGGAAAGAAAACATCCAAAATCTTGTTCTAAAGCTTGCACGGAGGTCTGCAAAGAGTTTGGCAAGAATGAAAGGTAGTTGTCCAAAACTCGTTCTTTTCGAATAGAATAACAATGGACAAGGCAGGAGAGTGGTAAAGTAGTGGTTTCTCTAAGTCTGAATGCTGCCCACACTGTGCCTGCATGGTGCGGCTTGCATCTTCGCCTTTGGGAAGCTGCCGCTCGCCGATTCTCCCGGAGGCGAAGAAGCGGCTTCTTCGCACACAGAGCATTGTGGCGAGCGCAGGGAGCTCCTGAGAGCGGTTTGTGCCGAAAGAAGCCCGGGACCGGCACTTAGCTTCGGAGAGCTGCGTATCTGCGTCGTCTGCGTGTCTAGCCGCTCTACACTCAGCAAAAAGCTTTTCCACCATATCTTGCAAGGAGAAACTCTGCCAGGAAAGAAAACATCCAAAATCTTGTTCTAAAGCTTGCACGGAGGTCTGCAAAGAGTTTGGCAAGAATGAAAGGTAGTTGTCCAAAACTCGTTCTTTTCCAATAGAATAACCATGGAAAAGGCAGGAGAGTGGTAAAGTACTGTTTTCTCTAAGTCTGAAGGCTGCCCACACTGTGCCTGCATGGTGCGGCTTGCATCTTCGCCTTTGGGAAGCTGCCGCTCGCCGATTCTCCCGGAGGCGAAGAAGCGGCTTCTTCGCACACAGAGCATTGGGCCGGTCGCGGTTGGCACCTAAGAGCGGTTTGTGCCGAAAGAAGCCTGGGACCGGCACTTAGCTTCAGAGAGCTGCGTATCGGCGTCTTCTGCGTGTCTTGCCGCTCTACACTCAGCAAATAGCTTTTCCAGCATATCTTGCAAAGAGAAACTCTGCCAGGAAAGAAAACATCCAAAATCTTGTTCTAAAGCTTGCACGGAGGTCTGCAAAGAGTTTGGCAAGAATGAAAGGTAGTTGTCCAAAACTCGATCTTTTCGAATATAATAACCATGGAAAAGGCAGGAGAGTGGTAAAGTACTGGTTTCTGTAAGTCTGAATGCTGCCCACACTGTGCCTGTGTGGTGCGGCTTGCATCTTCCCCTTTGGGAAGCTGCCGCTCGCCGATTCTCCCGGAGGCAAAGAAGCGGCTTCTTTGCTCACAACATTGTGGAGAGCGCAGGGAGCTCCTGAGAGCGGTTTGTGCCGAAACATGCCTGGGACCGGCACTTAGCTTCGGAGAGCTGCGTATCTGCGTCTTCTGCGTGTCTTGCCGCTCTACACTCAGCCAAAAGCTTTTCCACCATATCTTGCAAGGAGAAACTCTGCCAGGAAAGAAAACATCCAAAATCTTGTTCTAAAGCTTGCACGGAGGTCTGCAAAGAGTTTGGCAAGAATGAAAGGTAGTTGTCCAAAACTCGTTCTTTTCTTATATAATAACAATGGACAAGGCAGGAGAGTGGCAAAGTACTGTTTTCTCTAAGTCTGAAGGCTGCCCACACTGTGCCTGCATGGTGCGGCTTGCATCTTTGCCTTTGGGAAGCTGCCGCTCGCCGATTCTCCCGGAGGCGAAGAAGCGGCTTCTTCGCACACAGAGCATTGTGCCGGTCGAGGTTTGCACCTAAGAGCGGTTTGTGCCGAAAGAAGCCCGGGACCGGCACTTAGCTTCGGCGATCTGCGTATCTGCGTCTTCTGCGTGTCTTGCCGCTCTACACTCAGCAAAAAGCTTTTCCAGCATATCTTGCAAAGAGAAACTCTGCCAGGAAAGAAAACATCCAAAATCTTGTTCTAAAGCTTGCACGGAGGTCTGCAAAGAGTTTGGCAAGAATGAAAGGTAGTTGTCCAAAACTCGATCTTTTCGAATAGAATAACCATGGAAAAGGCAGGAGAGTGGTAAAGTACTGTTTTCTCTAAGTCTGAATGCTGCCCACACTGTGCCTGTGTGGTGCGGCTTGCATCTTCGCCTTTGGGAAGCTGCCGCTCGCCGATTCTCCCGGAGGCGAAGAAGCGGCTTCTTTGCTCACAACATTGTGGAGAGCGCAGGGAGCTCCTGAGAGCGGTTTGTGCCGAAACATGCCTGGGACCGGCACTTAGCTTCGGAGAGCTGCATATCGGCGTCTTCTGCGTGTCTTGTCGCTCTATACTCAGCCAAAAGCTTTCCCACCATATCTTGCAAAGAGAAACTCTGCCAGGAAAGAAAACATCCAAAATCTTGTTCTAAAGCTTGCACGGAGGTCTGCAAAGAGTTTGGCAAGAATGAAAGGTAGTTGTCCAAAACTCGTTCTTTTCGAATATAATAACAATGGACAAGGAAGAGAGTGGTAAAGTAGTGGTTTCTCTAAGTCTGAAGGCTGCCCACACTGTGCCTGCATGGTGCGGCTTGCATCTTCGCCTTTGGGAAGCTGCCGCTCGCCGATTCTCCCGGAGGCGAAGAAGCGGCTTCTTCGCACACAGAGCATTGGGCCGGTCGCAGTTTGCACCTAAGAGCGGTTTGTGCCGAAAGAAGCCCGGGACCGGCACTTAGCTTCGGAGAGCTGCGTATCTGCGTCTTCTGCGTGTCTTGCCGCTCAACACTCAGCCAAAATCTTTTCCACCATATCTTGCAAAGAGAAACTCTGCCAGGAAAGAAAACATCCAAAATCTTGTTCTAAAGCTTGCACGGAGGTCTGCAAAGAGTTTGGCAAGAATGAAAGGTAGTTGTCCAAAACTCGTTCTTTTCCAATAGAATAACCATGGAAAAGGCAGTGAGTGGTAAAGTACTGTTTTTTCTAAGTCTGAAGGCTGCCCACACTGTGCCTGCATGGTGCGGCTTGCATCTTCGCCTTTGGGAAGCTGCCGCTCGCCGATTCTCCCGGAGGCGAAGAAGCGGCTTCTTCGCACACAGAGCATTGTGGCGAGCGCAGGGAGCTCCTGAGAGCGGTTTGTGCCGAAAGATGGACGGGACCGGCACTTAGCTTCAGAGAGCTGCGTATCTGCGTCTTCTGCGTGTCTTGCCGCTCTACACTCAGCAAAAAGCTTTTCCACCATATCTTGCAAGGAGAAACTCTGCCAGGAAAGAAAACATCCAAAATCTTGTTCTAAAGCTTGCATGGAGGTCTGCAAAGAGTTTGGCAAGAATGAAAGGTAGTTGTCCAAAACTCGTTCTTTTCCAATAGAATAACCATGGAAAAGGCAGGAGAGTGGTAAAGTACTGTTTTCTCTAAGTCTGAAGGCTGCCCACACTGTGCCTGCATGGTGCGGCTTGCATCTTCGCCTTTGGGAAGCTGCCGCTCGCCGATTCTCCCGGAGGCGAAGAAGCGGCTTCTTCGCACACAGAGCATTGGGCCGGTCGCGGTTGGCACCTAAGAGCGGTTTGTGCTGAAAGAAGCCCGGGACCGGCACTTGGCTTCGGAGAGCTGCGTATCTGCGTCTTCTGCGTGTCTTGCCGCTCTACACTCAGCCAAAATCTTTTCCACCATATCTTGCAAAGAGAAACTCTGCCAGGAAAGAAAACATCCAAAATCTTGTTCTAAAGCTTGCACGGAGGTCTGCAAAGAGTTTGGCAAGAATGAAAGGTAGTTGTCCAAAACTCGATCTTTTCCAATAGAATAACCATGGAAAAGGCAGGAGAGTGGTAATGTACTGGTTTCTATAAGTCTGAATGCTGCCCACACTGTGCCTGTGTGGTGCGGCTTGCATTTTCCCCTTTGGGAAGCTGCCGCTCGCCGATTCTCCCGGAGGCAAAGAAGCGGCTTCTTTGCTCACAACATTGTGGAGAGCGCAGGGAGCTCCTGAGAGCGGTTTGTGCCGAAACATGCCTGGGACCGGCACTTAGCTTCGGAGAGCTGCGTATCTGCGTCGTCTGCGTGTCTTGCCGCTCTACACTCAGCAAAATCTTTTCCACCATATCTTGCAAGGAGAAACTCTGCCAGGAAAGAAAACATCCAAAATCTTGTTCTAAAGCTTGCACGGAGGTCTGCAAAGAGTTTGGCAAGAATGAAAGGTAGTTGTCCAAAACTCGTTCTTTTCCAATAGAATAACCATGGAAAAGGCAGGAGAGTGGTAAAGTACTGTTTTCTCTAAGTCTGAAGGCTGCCCACACTGTGCCTGTGTGCTGCAGCTTGCATCTTCGCCTTTGGGAAGCTGCCGCTCGCCGATTCTCCCGGAGGCGAAGAAGCGGCTTCTTCGCACACAGAGCATTGTGGCGAGCGCAGGGAGCTCCTGAGAGCGGTTTGTGCCGAAAGAAGCCCGGGACCGGCACTTACCTTCAGAGAGCTGCGTATCTGCGTCTTCTGCGTGTCTTGCCGCTCTACACTCAGCAAAAAGCTTTTCCACCATATCTTGCAAGGAGAAACTCTGCCAGGAAAGAAAACATCCAAAATCTTGTTCTAAAGCTTGCACGGAGGTCTGCAAAGAGTTTGGCAAGAATGAAAGGTAGTTGTCCAAAACTCGTTCTTTTCCAATAGAATAACCATGGAAAAGGCAGGAGAGTGGTAAAGTACTGTTTTCTCTAAGTCTGAAGGCTGCCCACACTGTGCCTGTGTGCTGCAGCTTGCATCTTCGCCTTTGGGAAGCTGCCGCTCGCCGATTCTCCCGGAGGCGAAGAAGCGGCTTCTTTGCACACAGAGCATTGTTGCGAGCGCAGGGAGCTCCTGAGAGCGGTTTGTGCCGAAAGATGGACGGGACCGGCACTTAGGTTCGGAGAGCTGCGTATCTGCATCTTTTGCGTGTCTTGCTGCTCTACACTCAGCAAAAAGCTTTCCCACCATATCTTGCAAAGAGAAACTCTGCCATGAAAGAAAACATCCAAAATCTTGTTCTAAAGCTTGCACGGAGGTCTGCAAAGAGTTTGGCAAGAATGAAAGGTAGTTGGCAGAAACTCGTTCTTTTCCAATATAATAACAATGGAAAGGAAGAGAGAGAGGTAAAGTACTGTTTTCTCTAAGTCTGAAGGCTGCCCACACTGTGCCTGCATGGTGCGGCTTGCATCTTCGCCTTTGGGAAGCTGCCGCTCGCCGATTCTCCCGGAGGCGAAGAAGCGGCTTCTTCGCACACAGAGCATTGGGCCGGTCGCGGTTGGCACCTAAGAGCGGTTTGTGCCGAAAGAAGCCCGGGACCGGCACTTAGCTTCGGAGAGCTGCGTATCTGCGTCTTCTGCGTGTCTTGCCGCTCAACACTCTGCCAAAATCTTTTCCACCATATCTTGCAAAGAGAAACTCTGCCAGGAAAGAAAACATCCAAAATCTTGTTCTAAAGCTTGCACGGAGGTCTGCAAAGAGTTTGGCAAGAATGAAAGGTAGTTGTCCAAAACTCGTTCTTTTCGAATATAATAACAATGGACAAGGCAGGAGAGTGGTAAAGTACTGTTTTCTCTAAGTCTGAAGGCTGCCCACACTGTGCCTGCATGGTGCGGCTTGCATCTTCGCCTTTGGGAAGCTGCCGCTCGCCGATTCTCCCGGAGGCGAAGAAGCGGCTTCTTCGCACACAGAGCATTGTGCCGGTCGAGGTTTGCACCTAAGAGCGGTTTGTGCCGAAAGAAGCCCGGGACCGGCACTTAGCTTCGGAGATCTGCGTATCTGCGTCTTCTGCGTGTCTTGCCGCTCTACACTCAGCAAAAAGCTTTCCCACCATATCTTGCAAGGAGAAACGCTGCCAGGAAAGAAAACATCCAAAATCTTGTTCTAAAGCTTGCATGGAGGTCTGCAAAGAGTTTGGCAAGAATGAAAGGTAGTTGTCCAAAACTCGTTCTTTTCCAATAGAATAACCATGGAAAAGGCAGGAGAGTGGTAAAGTAGTGGTTTCTCTAAGTCTGAATGCTGCCCACACTGTGCCTGCATGGTGCGGCTTGCATCTTCGCCTTTGGGAAGCTGCCGCTCGCCGATTCTCCCGCAGGCGAAGAAGCGGCTTCTTCGCACACAGAGCATTGTGGCGAGTGCAGGGAGCTCCTGAGAGCGGTTTGTGCCGAAAGAAGCCCGGGACCGGCACTTAGCTTCGGAGAGCTGCGTATCTGCGTCTTCTGCGTGTCTTGCCGCTCTACACTCAGCAAAAAGCTTTTCCACCATATCTTGCAAGGAGAAACTCTGCCAGGAAAGAAAACATCCAAAATCTTGTTCTAAAGCTTGCACGGAGGTCTGCAAAGAGTTTGGCAAGAATGAAAGGTAGTTGTCCAAAACTCGTTCTTTTCCAATAGAATAACCATGGAAAAGGCAGGAGAGTGGTAAAGTACTGTTTTCTCTAAGTCTGAAGGCTGCCCACACTGTGCCTGCATGGTGCGGCTTGCATCTTCGCCTTTGGGAAGCTGCCGCTCGCCGATTCTCCCGGAGGCGAAGAAGCGGCTTCTTCGCACACAGAGCATTGGGCCGGTCGCGGTTGGCACCTAAGAGCGGTTTGTGCCGAAAGAAGCCCGGGACCGGCACTTAGCTTCAGAGAGCTGCGTATCGGCGTCTTCTGCGTGTCTTGCCGCTCTACACTCAGCAAATAGCTTTTCCAGCATATCTTGCAAAGAGAAACTCTGCCAGGAAAGAAAACATCCAAAATCTTGTTCTAAAGCTTGCACGGAGGTCTGCAAAGAGTTTGGCAAGAATGAAAGGTAGTTGTCCAAAACTCGATCTTTTCGAATATAATAACCATGGAAAAGGCAGGAGAGTGGTAAAGCACTGGTTTCTGTAAGTCTGAATGCTGCCCACACTGTGCCTGTGTGGTGCGGCTTGCATCTTCCCCTTTGGGAAGCTGCCGCTCGCCGATTCTCCCGGAGGCAAAGAAGCGGCTTCTTTGCTCACAACATTGTGGAGAGCGCAGGGAGCTCCTGAGAGCGGTTTGTGCCGAAACATGCCCGGGACCGGCACTTAGCTTCGGAGAGCTGCGTATCTGCGTCTTCTGCGTGTCTTGCCGCTCTACACTCAGCAAAAAGCTTTTCCAGCATATCTTGCAAAGAGAAACTCTGCCAGGAAAGAAAACATCCAAAATCTTGTTCTAAAGCTTGCACGGAGGTCTGCAAAGAGTTTGGCAAGAATGAAAGGTAGTTGTCCAAAACTCGTTCTTTTCGAATATAATAACAATGGACAAGGCAGGAGAGTGGTAAAGTACTGTTTTCTCTAAGTCTGAAGGCTGCCCACACTGTGTCTGCATGGTGCGGCTTGCATCTTCGCCTTTGGGAAGCTGCCGCTCGCCGATTCTCCCGGAGGCGAAGAAGCGGCTTCTTCGCACACAGAGCATTGTGCCGGTCGAGGTTTGCACCTAAGAGCGGTTTGTGCCGAAAGAAGCCCGGGAGTGGCACTTAGCTTCGGAGAGCTGCGTATCTGCGTCGTCTGCGTGTCTTGCCGCTCTACACTCAGCCAAAAGCTTTTCCACCATATCTTGCAAGGAGAAACTCTGCCAGGAAAGAAAACATCCAAAATCTTGTTCTAAAGCTTGCACGGAGGTCTGCAAAGAGTTTGGCAAGAATGAAAGGTTGTTGGCAGAAACTCGTTCGTTTCCAATATAATAACAATGGAAAGGAAGAGAGAGAGGTAAAGTACTGTTTTCTCTAAGTCTGAAGGCTGCCCACACTGCGCCTGCATGGTGCGGCTTGCATCTTCGCCTTTGGGAAGCTGCCGCTCGCCGATTCTCCCGGAGGCGAAGAAGCGGCTTCTTCGCACACAGAGCATTGTGGCGAGCGCAGGGAGCTCCTGAGAGCGGTTTGTGCCGAAAGAAGCCCGGGACCGGCACTTAGCTTCAGAGAGCTGCGTATCTGCGTCTTCTGCGTGTCTTGCCGCTCTACACTCAGCAAAAAGCTTTTCCACCATATCTTGCAAGGAGAAACTCTGCCAGGAAAGAAAACATCCAAAATCTTGTTCTAAAGCTTGCACGGAGGTCTGCAAAGAGTTTGGCAAGAATGAAAGGTAGTTGTCCAAAACTCGATCTTTTCGAATATAATAACCATGGAAAAGGCAGGAGAGTGGTAAAGTACTGGTTTCTATAAGTCTGAATGCTGCCCACACTGTGCCTGTGTGGTGCGGCTTGCATCTTCGCCTTTGGGAAGCTGCCGCTCGCCGATTCTCCCGGAGGCGAAGAAGCGGCTTCTTCGCACACAGAGCATTGGGCCGGTCGCGGTTGGCACCTAAGAGCGGTTTGTGCCGAAAGAAGCCCGGGACCGGCACTTAGCTTCGGAGAGCTGCGTATCTGCGTCTTCTGCGTGTCTTGCCGCTCAACACTCTGCCAAAATCTTTTCCACCATATCTTGCAAAGAGAAACTCTGCCAGGAAAGAAAACATCCAAAATCTTGTTCTAAAGCTTGCACGGAGGTCTGCAAAGAGTTTGGCAAGAATGAAAGGTAGTTGTCCAAAACTCGTTCTTTTCGAATATAATAACAATGGACAAGGCAGGAGAGAGAGGTAAAGTACTGTTTTCTCTAAGTCTGAAGGCTGCCCACACTGTGCCTGCATGGTGCGGCTTGCATCTTCGCCTTTGGGAAGCTGCCGCTCGCCGATTCTCCCGGAGGCGAAGAAGCGGCTTCTTCGCACACAGAGCATTGGGCCGGTCGCGGTTTGCACCTAAGAGCGGTTTGTGCCGAAAGAAGCCCGGGACCGGCACTTAGCTTCGGAGAGCTGCGTATCTGCGTCTTCTGCGTGTCTTGCCGCTCAACACTCTGCCAAAATCTTTTCCACCATATCTTGCAAAGAGAAACTCTGCCAGGAAAGAAAACATCCAAAATCTTGTTCTAAAGCTTGCACGGAGGTCTGCAAAGAGTTTGGCAAGAATGAAAGGTAGTTGTCCAAAACTCGTTCTTTTCGAATATAATAACAATGGACAAGGCAGGAGAGTGGTAAAGTACTGTTTTCTCTAAGTCTGAAGGCTGCCCACACTGTGCCTGCATGGTGCGGCTTGCATCTTCGCATTTGGGAAGCTGCCGCTCGCCGATTCTCCCGGAGGCGAAGAAGCGGCTTCTTCGCACACAGAGCATTGTGCCGGTCGAGGTTTGCACCTAAGAGCGGTTTGTGCCGAAAGAAGCCCGGGACCGGCACTTAGCTTCGGAGATCTGCGTATCTGCGTCTTCTGCGTGTCTTGCCGCTCTACACTCAGCAAAAAGCTTTCCCACCATATCTTGCAAGGAGAAACTCTGCCAGGAAAGAAAACATCCAAAATCTTGTTCTAAAGCTTGCATGGAGGTCTGCAAAGAGTTTGGCAAGAATGAAAGGTAGTTGTCCAAAACTCGTTCTTTTCCAATAGAATAGCCATGGAAAAGGCAGGAGAGTGGTAAAGTAGTGGTTTCTCTAAGTCTGAATGCTGCCCACACTGTGCCTGCATGGTGCGGCTTGCATCTTCGCCTTTGGGAAGCTGCCGCTCGCCGATTCTCCCGCAGGCGAAGAAGCGGCTTCTTCGCACACAGAGCATTGTGGCGAGTGCAGGGAGCTCCTGAGAGCGGTTTGTGCCGAAAGAAGCCCGGGACCGGCACTTAGCTTCGGAGAGCTGCGTATCTGCGTCTTCTGCGTGTCTTGCCGCTCTACACTCAGCAAAAAGCTTTTCCACCATATCTTGCAAGGAGAAACTCTGCCAGGAAAGAAAACATCCAAAATCTTGTTCTAAAGCTTGCACGGAGGTCTGCAAAGAGTTTGGCAAGAATGAAAGGTAGTTGGCAGAAACTCGTTCTTTTCCAATATAATAACAATGGAAAGGAAGAGAGAGAGGTAAAGTACTGTTTTCTCTAAGTCTGAAGGCTGCCCACACTGTGCCTGCATGGTGCGGCTTGCATCTTCGCCTTTGGGAAGCTGCCGCTCGCCGATTCTCCCGGAGGCGAAGAAGCGGCTTCTTCGCACACAGAGCATTGGGCCGGTCGCGGTTGGCACCTAAGAGCGGTTTGTGCCGAAAGAAGCCCGGGACAGGCACTTGGCTTCGGAGAGCTGCGTATCTGCGTCTTCTGCGTGTCTTGCCGCTCTACACTCAGCAAAAAGCTTTTCCAGCATATCTTGCAAAGAGAAACTCTGCCAGGAAAGAAAACATCCAAAATCTTGTTCTAAAGCTTGCACGGAGGTCTGCAAAGAGTTTGGCAAGAATGAAAGGTAGTTGTCCAAAACTCGATCTTTTCCAATAGAATAACCATGGAAAAGGCAGGAGAGTGGTAAAGTACTGTTTTCTCTAAGTCTGAAAGCTGCCCACACTGTGCCTGTGTGGTGCGGCTTGCATCTTCCCCTTTGGGAAGCTGCCGCTCGCCGATTCTCCCGGATGCAAAGAAGCGGCTTCTTTGCACACAACATTGTGGAGAGCGCAGGGAGCTCCTGAGAGCGGTTTGTGCCGAAACATGCCTGGGACCGGCACTTAGCTTCGGAGAGCTGCGTATCGGCGTCTTCTGCGTGTCTTGCCGCTCTATACTCAGCCAAAAGCTTTCCCACCATATCTTGCAAAGAGAAACTCTGCCAGGAAAGAAAACATCCAAAATCTTGTTCTAAAGCTTGCACGGAGGTCTGCAAAGAGTTTGGCAAGAATGAAAGGTAGTTGTCCAAAACTCGTTCTTTTCCAATAGAATAACCATGGAAAAGGCAGGAGAGTGGTAAAGTACTGTTTTCTCTAAGTCTGAAGGCTGCCCACACTGTGCCTGTGTGCTGCAGCTTGCATCTTCGCCTTTGGGAAGCTGCCGCTCGCCGATTCTCCCGGAGGCGAAGAAGCGGCTTCTTCGCACACAGAGCATTGTGGCGAGCGCAGGGAGCTCCTGAGAGCGGTTTGTGCCGAAAGAAGCCCGGGACCGGCACTTAGCTTCAGAGAGCTGCGTATCTGCGTCTTCTGCGTGTCTTGCCGCTCTACACTCAGCAAAAAGCTTTTCCACCATATCTTGCAAGGAGAAACTCTGCCAGGAAAGAAAACATCCAAAATCTTGTTCTAAAGCTTGCACGGAGGTCTGCAAAGAGTTTGGCAAGAATGAAAGGTAGTTGGCAGAAACTCGTTCTTTTCCAATATAATAACAATGGAAAGGAAGAGAGAGAGGTAAAGTACTGTTTTCTCTAAGTCTGAAGGCTGCCCACACTGTGCCTGCATGGTGCGGCTTGCATCTTCGCCTTTGGGAAGCTGCCGCTCGCCGATTCTCCCGGAGGCGAAGAAGCGGCTTCTTCGCACACAGAGCATTGTGGCGAGCGCAGGGAGCTCCTGAGAGCGGTTTGTGCCGAAAGAAGCCCGGGACCGGCACTTAGCTTCAGAGAGCTGCGTATCTGCGTCTTCTGCGTGTCTTGCCGCTCTACACTCAGCAAAAAGCTTTTCCACCATATCTTGCAAGGAGAAACTCTGCCAGGAAAGAAAACATCCAAAATCTTGTTCTAAAGCTTGCACGGAGGTCTGCAAAGAGTTTGGCAAGAATGAAAGGTAGTTGTCCAAAACTCGATCTTTTCGAATATAATAACCATGGAAAAGGCAGGAGAGTGGTAAAGTACTGGTTTCTAAAAGTCTGAATGCTGCCCACACTGTGCCTGTGTGGTGCGGCTTGCATCTTGGCCTTTGGGAAGCTGCCGCTCGCCGATTCACCCGGAGGCAAAGAAGCGGCTTCTTTGCTCACAACATTGTGGAGAGCGCAGGGAGCTCCTGAGAGCGGTTTGTGCCGAAACATGCCTGGGACCGGCACTTAGCTTCGGAGAGCTGCATATCGGCGTCTTCTGCGTGTCTTGCCGCTCTACACTCAGCCAAAAGCTTTTCCACCATATCTTGCAAAGAGAAACTCTGCCAGGAAAGAAAACATCCAAAATCTTGTTCTAAAGCTTGCACGGAGGTCTGCAAAGAGTTTGGCAAGAATGAAAGGTAGTTGTCCAAAACTCGTTCTTTTCCAATAGAATAACAATGGACAAGGCAGGAGAGTGGTAAAGTACTGTTTTCTCTAAGTCTGAATGCTGCCCACACTGTGCCTGCATGGTGCGGCTTGCATCTTCCCCTTTGGGAAGCTGCCGCTCGCCGATTCTCCCGGAGGCGAAGAAGCGGCTTCTTCGCACACAGAGCATTGTGCCGGTCGAGGTTTGCACCTAAGAGCGGTTTGTGCCGAAAGAAGCCCGGGACCGGCACTTAGCTTCGGAGAGCTGCGTATCTGCGTCTTCTGCGTGTCTTGCCGCTCTACACTCAGCAAAAAGCTTTCCCACCATATCTTGCAAGGAGAAACTCTGCCAGGAAAGAAAACATCCAAAATCTTGTTCTAAAGCTTGCACGGAGGTCTGCAAAGAGTTTGGCAAGAATGAAAGGTAGTTGTCCAAAACTCGTTCTTTTCCAATATAATAACCATGGAAAAGGCAGGAGAGTGGTAAAGTACTGTTTTCTCTAAGTCTGAAGGCTGCCCACACTGTGCCTGCATGGTGCGGCTTGCATCTTCGCCTTTGGGAAGCTGCCGCTCGCCGATTCTCCCGGAGGCGAAGAAGCGGCTTCTTCGCACACAGAGCATTGTGGCGAGCGCAGGGAGCTCCTGAGAGCGGTTTGTGCCGAAAGATGGACGGGACCGGCACTTAGCTTCGGAGAGCTGCGTATCTGCATCTTTTGCGTGTCTTGCCGCTCTACACTCAGCAAAAAGCTTTCCCACCATATCTTGCAAAGAGAAACTCTGCCAGGAAAGAAAACATCCAAAATCTTGTTCTAAAGCTTGCACGGAGGTCTGCAAAGAGTTTGGCAAGAATGAAAGGTAGTTGGCAGAAACTCGTTCTTTTCCAATATAATAACAATGGAAAGGAAGAGAGAGAGGTAAAGTACTGTTTTCTCTAAGTCTGAATGCTGCCCACACTGTGCCTGCATGGTGCGGCTTGCATCTTCGCCTTTGGGAAGCTGCCGCTCGCCGATTCTCCCGGAGGCGAAGAAGCGGCTTCTTCGCACACAGAGCATTGGGCCGGTCGCGGTTGGCACCTAAGAGCGGTTTGTGCCGAAAGAAGCCCGGGACCGGCACTTAGCTTCAGAGAGCTGCGTATCTGCGTCTTCTGCGTGTCTTGCCGCTCTACACTCAGCAAAAAGCTTTTCCACCATATCTTGCAAGGAGAAACTCTGCCAGGAAAGAAAACATCCAAAATCTTGTTCTAAAGCTTGCACGGAGGTCTGCAAAGAGTTTGGCAAGAATGAAAGGTAGTTGTCCAAAACTCGTTCTTTTCCAATAGAATAACCATGGAAAAGGCAGGAGAGTGGTAAAGTACTGTTTTCTCTAAGTCTGAAGGCTGCCCACACTGTGCCTGTGTGCTGCAGCTTGCATCTTCGCCTTTGGGAAGCTGCCGCTCGCCGATTCTCCCGGAGGCGAAGAAGCGGCTTCTTCGCACACAGAGCATTGTGGCGAGCGCAGGGAGCTCCTGAGAGCGGTTTGTGCCGAAAGATGGACGGGACCGGCACTTAGCTTCGGAGAGCTGCGTATCTGCATCTTTTGCGTGTCTTGCCGCTCTACACTCAGCAAAAAGCTTTCCCACCATATCTTGCAAAGAGAAACTCTGCCAGGAAAGAAAACATCCAAAATCTTGTTCTAAAGCTTGCACGGAGGTCTGCAAAGAGTTTGGCAAGAATGAAAGGTAGTTGGCAGAAACTCGTTCTTTTCCAATATAATAACAATGTAAAGGAAGAGAGAGAGGTAAAGTACTGTTTTCTCTAAGTCTGAATGCTGCCCACACTGTGCCTGCATGGTGCGGCTTGCATCTTCGCCTTTGGGAAGCTGCCGCTCGCCGATTCTCCCGGAGGCGAAGAAGCGGCTTCTTCGCACACAGAGCATTGGGCCGGTCGCGGTTGGCACCTAAGAGCGGTTTGTGCCGAAAGAAGCCCGGGACCGGCACTTAGCTTCAGAGAGCTGCGTATCTGCGTCTTCTGCGTGTCTTGCCGCTCTACACTCAGCAAAAAGCTTTTCCACCATATCTTGCAAGGAGAAACTCTGCCAGGAAAGAAAACATCCAAAATCTTGTTCTAAAGCTTGCACGGAGGTCTGCAAAGAGTTTGGCAAGAATGAAAGGTAGTTGTCCAAAACTCGTTCTTTTCCAATAGAATAACCATGGAAAAGGCAGGAGAGTGGTAAAGTACTGTTTTCTCTAAGTCTGAAGGCTGCCCACACTGTGCCTGTGTGCTGCAGCTTGCATCTTCGCCTTTGGGAAGCTGCCGCTCGCCGATTCTCCCGGAGGCGAAGAAGCGGCTTCTTCGCACACAGAGCATTGTGGTGAGCGCAGGGAGCTCCTGAGAGCGGTTTGTGCCGAAAGATGGACGGGACCGGCACTTAGGTTCGGAGAGCTGCGTATCTGCATCTTTTGCGTGTCTTGCTGCTCTACACTCAGCAAAAAGCTTTCCCACCATATCTTGCAAAGAGAAACTCTGCCATGAAAGAAAACATCCAAAATCTTGTTCTAAAGCTTGCACGGAGGTCTGCAAAGAGTTTGGCAAGAATGAAAGGTAGTTGGCAGAAACTCGTTCTTTTCCAATATAATAACAATGGAAATGAAGAGAGAGAGGTAAAGTACTGTTTTCTCTAAGTCTGAAGGCTGCCCACACTGTGCCTGCATGGTGCGGCTTGCATCTTCGCCTTTGGGAAGCTGCCGCTCGCCGATTCTCCCGGAGGCGAAGAAGCGGCTTCTTCGCACACAGAGCATTGGGCCGGTCGCGGTTGGCACCTAAGAGCGGTTTGTGCCGAAAGAAGCCCGGGACCGGCACTTAGCTTCGGAGAGCTGCGTATCTGCGTCTTCTGCGTGTCTTGCCGCTCAACACTCTGCCAAAATCTTTTCCACCATATCTTGCAAAGAGAAACTCTGCCAGGAAAGAAAACATCCAAAATCTTGTTCTAAAGCTTGCACGGAGGTCTGCAAAGAGTTTGGCAAGAATGAAAGGTAGTTGTCCAAAACTCGATCTTTTCGAATATAATAACAATGGACAAGGCAGGAGAGTGGTAAAGTACTGTTTTCTCTAAGTCTGAAGGCTGCCCACACTGTGCCTGCATGGTGCGGCTTGCATCTTCGCCTTTGGGAAGCTGCCGCTCGCCGATTCTCCCGGAGGCGAAGAAGCGGCTTCTTCGCACACAGAGCATTGTGGCGAGCGCAGGGAGCTCCTGAGAGCGGTTTGTGCCGAAAGATGGACGGGACCGGCACTTAGCTTCGGAGAGCTGCGTATCTGCATCTTTTGCGTGTCTTGCCGCTCTACACTCAGCAAAAAGCTTTCCCACCATATCTTGCAAAGAGAAACTCTGCCAGGAAAGAAAACATCCAAAATCTTGTTCTAAAGCTTGCACGGAGGTCTGCAAAGAGTTTGGCAAGAATGAAAGGTAGTTGGCAGAAACTCGTTCTTTTCCAATATAATAACAATGGAAAGGAAGAGAGAGAGGTAAAGTACTGTTTTCTCTAAGTCTGAATGCTGCCCACACTGTGCCTGCATGGTGCGGCTTGCATCTTCGCCTTTGGGAAGCTGCCGCTCGCCGATTCTCCCGGAGGCGAAGAAGCGGCTTCTTCGCACACAGAGCATTGGGCCGGTCGCGGTTGGCACCTAAGAGCGGTTTGTGCCGAAAGAAGCCCGGGACCGGCACTTAGCTTCAGAGAGCTGCGTATCTGCGTCTTCTGCGTGTCTTGCCGCTCTACACTCAGCAAAAAGCTTTTCCACCATATCTTGCAAGGAGAAACTCTGCCAGGAAAGAAAACATCCAAAATCTTGTTCTAAAGCTTGCACGGAGGTCTGCAAAGAGTTTGGCAAGAATGAAAGGTAGTTGTCCAAAACTCGTTCTTTTCCAATAGAATAACCATGGAAAAGGCAGGAGAGTGGTAAAGTACTGTTTTCTCTAAGTCTGAAGGCTGCCCACACTGTGCCTGTGTGCTGCAGCTTGCATCTTCGCCTTTGGGAAGCTGCCGCTCGCCGATTCTCCCGGAGGCGAAGAAGCGGCTTCTTCGCACACAGAGCATTGTGGCGAGCGCAGGGAGCTCCTGAGAGCGGTTTGTGCCGAAAGATGGACGGGACCGGCACTTAGCTTCGGAGAGCTGCGTATCTGCATCTTTTGCGTGTCTTGCCGCTCTACACTCAGCAAAAAGCTTTCCCACCATATCTTGCAAAGAGAAACTCTGCCAGGAAAGAAAACATCCAAAATCTTGTTCTAAAGCTTGCACGGAGGTCTGCAAAGAGTTTGGCAAGAATGAAAGGTAGTTGGCAGAAACTCGTTCTTTTCCAATATAATAACAATGGAAAGGAAGAGAGAGAGGTAAAGTACTGTTTTCTCTAAGTCTGAATGCTGCCCACACTGTGCCTGCATGGTGCGGCTTGCATCTTCGCCTTTGGGAAGCTGCCGCTCGCCGATTCTCCCGGAGGCGAAGAAGCGGCTTCTTCGCACACAGAGCATTGCGCCGGTCGAGGTTTGCACCTAAGAGCGGTTTGTGCCGAAAGAAGCCCGGGACCGGCACTTAGCTTCAGAGAGCTGCGTATCTGCGTCTTCTGCGTGTCTTGCCGCTCTACACTCAGCAAAAAGCTTTTCCACCATATCTTGCAAGGAGAAACTCTGCCAGGAAAGAAAACATCCAAAATCTTGTTCTAAAGCTTGCACGGAGGTCTGCAAAGAGTTTGGCAAGAATGAAAGGTAGTTGTCCAAAACTCGTTCTTTTCCAATAGAATAACCATGGAAAAGGCAGGAGAGTGGTAAAGTACTGTTTTCTCTAAGTCTGAAGGCTGCCCACACTGTGCCTGTGTGCTGCAGCTTGCATCTTCGCCTTTGGGAAGCTGCCGCTCGCCGATTCTCCCGGAGGCGAAGAAGCGGCTTCTTCGCACACAGAGCATTGTGGCGAGCGCAGGGAGCTCCTGAGAGCGGTTTGTGCCGAAAGATGGACGGGACCGGCACGTAGGTTCGGAGAGCTGCGTATCTGCATCTTTTGCGTGTCTTGCTGCTCTACACTCAGCAAAAAGCTTTCCCACCATATCTTGCAAAGAGAAACTCTGCCATGAAAGAAAACATCCAAAATCTTGTTCTAAAGCTTGCACGGAGGTCTGCAAAGAGTTTGGCAAGAATGAAAGGTAGTTGGCAGAAACTCGTTCTTTTCCAATATAATAACAATGGAAATGAAGAGAGAGAGGTAAAGTACTGTTTTCTCTAAGTCTGAAGGCTGCCCACACTGTGCCTGCATGGTGCGGCTTGCATCTTCGCCTTTGGGAAGCTGCCGCTCGCCGATTCTCCCGGAGGCGAAGAAGCGGCTTCTTCGCACACAGAGCATTGGGCCGGTCGCGGTTGGCACCTAAGAGCGGTTTGTGCCGAAAGAAGCCCGGGACCGGCACTTAGCTTCGGAGAGCTGCGTATCTGCGTCTTCTGCGTGTCTTGCCGCTCAACACTCTGCCAAAACCTTTTCCACCATATCTTGCAAAGAGAAACTCTGCCAGGAAAGAAAACATCCAAAATCTTGTTCTAAAGCTTGCACGGAGGTCTGCAAAGAGTTTGGCAAGAATGAAAGGTAGTTGTCCAAAACTCGTTCTTTTCGAATATAATAACAATGGACAAGGCAGGAGAGTGGTAAAGTACTGTTTTCTCTAAGTCTGAAGGCTGCCCACACTGTGCCTGCATGGTGCGGCTTGCATCTTCGCCTTTGGGAAGCTGCCGCTCGCCGATTCTCCCGGAGGCGAAGAAGCGGCTTCTTCGCACACAGAGCATTGTGCCGGTCGAGGTTTGCACCTAAGAGCGGTTTGTGCCGAAAGAAGCCCGGGACCGGCACTTAGCTTCGGAGATCTGCGTATCTGCGTCTTCTGCGTGTCTTGCCGCTCTACACTCAGCAAAAAGCTTTCCCACCATATCTTGCAAGGAGAAACTCTGCCAGGAAAGAAAACATCCAAAATCTTGTTCTAAAGCTTGCATGGAGGTCTGCAAAGAGTTTGGCAAGAATGAAAGGTAGTTGTCCAAAACTCGTTCTTTTCCAATAGAATAACCATGGAAAAGGCAGGAGAGTGGTAAAGTAGTGGTTTCTCTAAGTCTGAATGCTGCCCACACTGTGCCT
This sequence comes from Molothrus aeneus, assembly GCF_037042795.1. Lineage (NCBI taxonomy): Eukaryota > Metazoa > Chordata > Aves > Passeriformes > Icteridae > Molothrus > Molothrus aeneus. The sequence goes on along the minus strand of NW_027099218.1, from coordinate 212,838 downwards.
GCATGGTGCGGCTTGCATCTTCGCCTTTGGGAAGCTGCCGCTCGCCGATTCTCCCGGAGGCCAAGAAGCGGCTTCTTCGCACACAGAGCATTGTGGCGAGCGCAGGGAGCTCCTGGGAGCGGTTTGTGCCGAAATATGGACGGGACCGGCACTTAGCTTCGGAGAGCTGCGTATCTGCATCTTTTGCGTGTCTTGCCGCTCTACACTCAGCAAAAAGCTTTCCCACCATATCTTGCAAAGAGAAACTCTGCCATGAAAGAAAACATCCAAAATCTTGTTCTAAAGCTTGCACGGAGGTCTGCAAAGAGTTTGGCAAGAATGAAAGGTAGTTGGCAGAAACTCGTTCTTTTCCAATATAATAACAATGGAAAGGAAGAGAGAGAGGTAAAGTACTGTTTTCTCTAAGTCTGAAGGCTGCCCACACTGTGCCTGCATGGTGCGGCTTGCATCTTCGCCTTTGGGAAGCTGCCGCTCGCCGATTCTCCCGGAGGCGAAGAAGCGGCTTCTTCGCACACAGAGCATTGGGCCGGTCGCGGTTGGCACCTAAGAGCGGTTTGTGCCGAAAGAAGCCCGGGACCGGCACTTAGCTTCAGAGAGCTGCGTATCTGCGTCTTCTGCGTGTCTTGCCGCTCTACACTCAGCAAAAAGCTTTTCCACCATATCTTGCAAGGAGAAACTCTGCCAGGAAAGAAAACATCCAAAATCTTGTTCTAAAGCTTGCACGGAGGTCTGCAAAGAGTTTGGCAAGAATGAAAGGTAGTTGTCCAAAACTCGTTCTTTTCCAATAGAATAACCATGGAAAAGGCAGGAGAGTGGTAAAGTACTGTTTTCTCTAAGTCTGAAGGCTGCCCACACTGTGCCTGTGTGCTGCAGCTTGCATCTTCGCCTTTGGGAAGCTGCCGCTCGCCGATTCTCCCGGAGGCGAAGAAGCGGCTTCTTCGCACACAGAGCATTGTGGCGAGCGCAGGGAGCTCCTGAGAGCGGTTTGTGCCGAAAGATGGACGGGACCGGCACTTAGCTTCGGAGAGCTGCGTATCTGCATCTTTTGCGTGTCTTGCCGCTCTACACTCAGCAAAAAGCTTTCCCACCATATCTTGCAAAGAGAAACTCTGCCAGGAAAGAAAACATCCAAAATCTTGTTCTAAAGCTTGCACGGAGGTCTGCAAAGAGTTTGGCAAGAATGAAAGGTAGTTGTCCAAAACTCGATCTTTTCGAATATAATAACCATGGAAAAGGCAGGAGAGTGGTAAAGTACTGGTTTCTGTAAGTCTGAATGCTGCCCACACTGTGCCTGTGTGGTGCGGCTTGCATCTTCCCCTTTGGGAAGCTGCCGCTCGCCGATTCTCCCGGAGGCAAAGAAGCGGCTTCTTTGCTCACAACATTGTGGAGAGCGCAGGGAGCTCCTGAGAGCGGTTTGTGCCGAAACATGCCCGGGACCGGCACTTAGCTTCGGAGAGCTGCGTATCTGCGTCTTCTGCGTGTCTTGCCGCTCTACACTCAGCAAAAAGCTTTTCCAGCATATCTTGCAAGGAGAAACTCTGCCAGGAAAGAAAACATCCAAAATCTTGTTCTAAAGCTTGCACGGAGGTCTGCAAAGAGTTTGGCAAGAATGAAAGGTAGTTGGCAGAAACTCGTTCTTTTCCAATATAATAACAATGGAAAGGAAGAGAGAGAGGTAAAGTACTGTTTTCTCTAAGTCTGAAGGCTGCCCACACTGTGCCTGCATGGTGCGGCTTGCATCTTCGCCTTTGGGAAGCTGCCGCTCGCCGATTCTCCCGCAGGCGAAGAAGCGGCTTCTTCGCACACAGAGCATTGTGGCGAGCGCAGGGAGCTCCTGAGAGCGGTTTGTGCCGAAAGAAGCCCGGGACCGGCACTTAGCTTCAGAGAGCTGCGTATCTGCGTCTTCTGCGTGTCTTGCCGCTCTACACTCAGCAAAAAGCTTTTCCACCATATCTTGCAAGGAGAAACTCTGCCAGGAAAGAAAACATCCAAAATCTTGTTCTAAAGCTTGCACGGAGGTCTGCAAAGAGTTTGGCAAGAATGAAAGGTAGTTGTCCAAAACTCGATCTTTTCGAATATAATAACCATGGAAAAGGCAGGAGAGTGGTAAAGTACTGGTTTCTATAAGTCTGAATGCTGCCCACACTGTGCCTGTGTGGTGCGGCTTGCATCTTGGCCTTTGGGAAGCTGCCGCTCGCCGATTCACCCGGAGGCAAAGAAGCGGCTTCTTTGCTCACAACATTGTGGAGAGCGCAGGGAGCTCCTGAGAGCGGTTTGTGCCGAAACATGCCTGGGACCGGCACTTAGCTTCGGAGAGCTGCATATCGGCGTCTTCTGCGTGTCTTGCCGCTCTACACTCAGCCAAAAGCTTTTCCACCATATCTTGCAAAGAGAAACTCTGCCAGGAAAGAAAACATCCAAAATCTTGTTCTAAAGCTTGCACGGAGGTCTGCAAAGAGTTTGGCAAGAATGAAAGGTAGTTGTCCAAAACTCGTTCTTTTCGAATATAATAACAATGGACAAGGCAGGAGAGTGGTAAAGTACTGTTTTCTCTAAGTCTGAATGCTGCCCACACTGTGCCTGCATGGTGCGGCTTGCATCTTCGCCTTTGGGAAGCTGCCGCTCGCCGATTCTCCCGGAGGCGAAGAAGCGGCTTCTTCGCACACAGAGCATTGTGCCGGTCGAGGTTTGCACCTAAGAGCGGTTTGTGCCGAAAGAAGCCCGGGACCGGCACTTAGCTTCGGAGAGCTGCGTATCTGCGTCTTCTGCGTGTCTTGCCGCTCTACACTCAGCAAAAAGCTTTCCCACCATATCTTGCAAGGAGAAACTCTGCCAGGAAAGAAAACATCCAAAATCTTGTTCTAAAGCTTGCACGGAGGTCTGCAAAGAGTTTGGCAAGAATGAAAGGTAGTTGTCCAAAACTCGTTCTTTTCCAATAGAATAACCATGGAAAAGGCAGGAGAGTGGTAAAGTACTGTTTTCTCTAAGTCTGAAGGCTGCCCACACTGTGCCTGCATGGTGCGGCTTGCATCTTCGCCTTTGGGAAGCTGCCGCTCGCCGATTCTCCCGGAGGCGAAGAAGCGGCTTCTTCGCACACAGAGCATTGTGGCGAGCGCAGGGAGCTCCTGAGAGCGGTTTGCGCCGAAAGATGGACGGGACCGGCACTTAGCTTCGGAGAGCTGCGTATCTGCATCTTTTGCGTGTCTTGCCGCTCTACACTCAGCAAAAAGCTTTCCCACCATATCTTGCAAAGAGAAACTCTGCCAGGAAAGAAAACATCCAAAATCTTGTTCTAAAGCTTGCACGGAGGTCTGCAAAGAGTTTGGCAAGAATGAAAGGTAGTTGGCAGAAACTCGTTCTTTTCCAATATAATAACAATGGAAAGGAAGAGAGAGAGGTAAAGTACTGTTTTCTCTAAGTCTGAATGCTGCCCACACTGTGCCTGCATGGTGCGGCTTGCATCTTCGCCTTTGGGAAGCTGCCGCTCGCCGATTCTCCCGGAGGCGAAGAAGCGGCTTCTTCGCACACAGAGCATTGGGCCGGTCGCGGTTGGCACCTAAGAGCGGTTTGTGCCAAAAGAAGCCCGGGACCGGCACTTGGCTTCGGAGAGCTGCGTATCTGCGTCTTCTGCGTGTCTTGCCGCTCTACACTCAGCAAAAAGCTTTTCCAGCATATCTTGCAAAGAGAAACTCTGCCAGGAAAGAAAACATCCAAAATCTTGTTCTAAAGCTTGCACGGAGGTCTGCAAAGAGTTTGGCAAGAATGAAAGGTAGTTGTCCAAAACTTGATCTTTTCCAATAGAATAACCATGGAAAAGGCAGGAGAGTGGTAAAGTACTGTTTTCTCTAAGTCTGAATGCTGCCCACACTGTGCCTGTGTGGTGCGGCTTGCATCTTCGCCTTTGGGAAGCTGCCGCTCGCCGATTCTCCCGGATGCAAAGAAGCGGCTTCTTTGCACACAACATTGTGGAGAGCGCAGGGAGCTCCTGAGAGCGGTTTGTGCCGAAACATGCCTGGGACCGACACTTAGCTTCGGAGAGCTGCGTATCGGCGTCTTCTGCGTGTCTTGCCGCTCTATACTCAGCCAAAAGCTTTCCCACCATATCTTGCAAAGAGAAACTCTGCCAGGAAAGAAAACATCCAAAATCTTGTTCTAAAGCTTGCACGGAGGTCTGCAAAGAGTTTGGCAAGAATGAAAGGTAGTTGTCCAAAACTCGTTCTTTTCCAATAGAATAACAATGGACAAGGCAGGAGAGTGGTAAAGTAGTGGTTTCTCTAAGTCTGAATGCTGCCCACACCGTGCCTGCATGGTGCGGCTTGCATCTTCGCCTTTGGGAAGCTGCCGCTCGCCGATTCTCCCGGAGGCGAAGAAGCGGCTTCTTCGCACACAGAGCATTGAGGCGAGCGCAGGGAGCTCCTGAGAGCAGTTTGTGCCGAAAGAAGCCCGGGACTGGCACTTAGCTTCGGAGAGCTGCGTATCTGCGTCGTCTGCGTGTCTTGCCGCTCTACACTCAGCAAAAAGCTTTTCCACCATATCTTGCAAGGAGAAACTCTGCCAGGAAAGAAAACATCCAAAATCTTGTTCTAAAGCTTGCACGGAGGTCTGCAAAGAGTTTGGCAAGAATGAAAGGTAGTTGTCCAAAACTCGTTCTTTTCCAATAGAATAACCATGGAAAAGGCAGGAGAGTGGTAAAGTACTGTTTTCTCTAAGTCTGAAGGCTGCCCACACTGTGCCTGTGTGCTGCAGCTTGCATCTTCGCCTTTGGGAAGCTGCCGCTCGCCGATTCTCCCGGAGGCCAAGAAGCGGCTTCTTCGCACACAGAGCATTGTGGCGAGCGCAGGGAGCTCCTGAGAGCGGTTTGTGCCGAAAGAAGCCCGGGACCGGCACTTAGCTTCAGAGAGCTGCGTATCTGCGTCTTCTGCGTGTCTTGCCGCTCTACACTCAGCAAAAAGCTTTTCCACCATATCTTGCAAGGAGAAACTCTGCCAGGAAAGAAAACATCCAAAATCTTGTTCTAAAGCTTGCACGGAGGTCTGCAAAGAGTTTGGCAAGAATGAAAGGTAGTTGTCCAAAACTCGATCTTTTCGAATATAATAACCATGGAAAAGGCAGGAGAGTGGTAAAGTACTGTTTTCTCTAAGTCTGAAGGCTGCCCACAGTGTGCCTGCATGGTGCGGCTTGCATCTTCGCCTTTGGGAAGCTGCCGCTCGCCGATTCTCCCGGAGGCGAAGAAGCGGCTTCTTCGCACACAGAGCATTGTGGCGAGCGCAGGGAGCTCCTGAGAGCGGTTTGTGCCGAAAGATGGACGGGACCGGCACTTAGCTTCGGAGAGCTGCGTATCTGCATCTTTTGCGTGTCTTGCCGCTCTACACTCAGCAAAAAGCTTTTCCACCATATCTTGCAAAGAGAAACTCTGCCAGGAAAGAAAACATCCAAAATCTTGTTCTAAAGCTTGCACGGAGGTCTGCAAAGAGTTTGGCAAGAATGAAAGGTAGTTGGCAGAAACTCGTTCTTTTCCAATAGAATAACCATGGAAAGGAAGAGAGAGAGGTAAAGTACTGTTTTCTCTAAGTCTGAATGCTGCCCACACTGTGCCTGCATGGTGCGGCTTGCATCTTCGCCTTTGGGAAGCTGCCGCTCGCCGATTCTCCCGGAGGCGAAGAAGCGGCTTCTTCGCACACAGAGCATTGGGCCGGTCGCGGTTGGCACCTAAGAGCGGTTTGTGCCGAAAGAAGCCCGGGACCGGCACTTGGCTTCGGAGAGCTGCGTATCTGCGTCTTCTGCGTGTCTTGCCGCTCTACACTCAGCAAAAAGCTTTTCCAGCATATCTTGCAAAGAGAAACTCTGCCAGGAAAGAAAACATCCAAAATCTTGTTCTAAAGCTTGCATGGAGGTCTGCAAAGAGTTTGGCAAGAATGAAAGGTAGTTGTCCAAAACTCGATCTTTTCCAATAGAATAACAATGGACAAGGCAGGAGAGTGGTAAAGTAGTGGTTTCTCTAAGTCTGAATGCTGCCCACACTGTGCCTGTGTGGTGCGGCTTGCATCTTCCCCTTTGGGAAGCTGCCGCTCGCCGATTCTCCCGGATGCAAAGAAGCGGCTTCTTTGCTCACAACATTGTGGAGAGCGCAGGGAGCTCCTGAGAGCGGTTTGTGCCGAAACATGCCTGGGACCGGCACTTAGCTTCGGAGAGCTGCGTATCGGCGTCTTCTGCGTGTCTTGCCGCTCTATACTCAGCCAAAAGCTTTCCCACCATATCTTGCAAAGAGAAACTCTGCCAGGAAAGAAAACATCCAAAATCTTGTTCTAAAGCTTGCACGGAGGTCTGCAAAGAGTTTGGCAAGAATGAAAGGTAGTTGTCCAAAACTCGTTCTTTTCCAATAGAATAACAATGGACAAGGCAGGAGAGTGGTAAAGTAGTGGTTTCTCTAAGTCTGAAGGCTGCCCACACTGTGCCTGCATGGTGCGGCTTGCATCTTCGCCTTTGGGAAGCTGCCGCTCGCCGATTCTCCCGGAGGCGAAGAAGCGGCTTCTTCGCACACAGAGCATTGAGGCGAGCGCAGGGAGCTCCTGAGAGCAGTTTGTGCCGAAAGAAGCCCGGGACTGGCACTTAGCTTCGGAGAGCTGCGTATCTGCGTCGTCTGCGTGTCTTGCCGCTCTACACTCAGCAAAAAGCTTTTCCACCATATCTTGCAAGGAGAAACTCTGCCAGGAAAGAAAACATCCAAAATCTTGTTCTAAAGCTTGCACGGAGGTCTGCAAAGAGTTTGGCAAGAATGAAAGGTAGTTGTCCAAAACTCGTTCTTTTCCAATAGAATAACCATGGAAAAGGCAGGAGAGTGGTAAAGTACTGTTTTCTCTAAGTCTGAAGGCTGCCCACACTGTGCCTGTGTGCTGCAGCTTGCATCTTCGCCTTTGGGAAGCTGCCGCTCGCCGATTCTCCCGGAGGCCAAGAAGCGGCTTCTTCGCACACAGAGCATTGTGGCGAGCGCAGGGAGCTCCTGAGAGCGGTTTGTGCCGAAAGAAGCCCGGGACCGGCACTTAGCTTCAGAGAGCTGCGTATCTGCGTCTTCTGCGTGTCTTGCCGCTCTACACTCAGCAAAAAGCTTTTCCACCATATCTTGCAAGGAGAAACTCTGCCAGGAAAGAAAACATCCAAAATCTTGTTCTAAAGCTTGCACGGAGGTCTGCAAAGAGTTTGGCAAGAATGAAAGGTAGTTGTCCAAAACTCGATCTTTTCGGATGTAATAACCATGGAAAAGGCAGGAGAGTGGTAAAGTACTGTTTTCTCTAAGTCTGAAGGCTGCCCACACTGTGCCTGCATGGTGCGGCTTGCATCTTCGCCTTTGGGAAGCTGCCGCTCGCCGATTCTCCCGGAGGCGAAGAAGCGGCTTCTTCGCACACAGAGCATTGTGGCGAGCGCAGGGAGCTCCTGAGAGCGGTTTGTGCCGAAAGATGGACGGGACCGGCACTTAGCTTCGGAGAGCTGCGTATCTGCATCTTTTGCGTGTCTTGCCGCTCTACACTCAGCAAAAAGCTTTTCCACCATATCTTGCAAAGAGAAACTCTGCCAGGAAAGAAAACATCCAAAATCTTGTTCTAAAGCTTGCACGGAGGTCTGCAAAGAGTTTGGCAAGAATGAAAGGTAGTTGGCAGAAACTCGCTCTTTTCCAATATAATAACAATGGAAAGGAAGAGAGAGAGGTAAAGTACTGTTTTCTCTAAGTCTGAATGCTGCCCACACTGTGCCTGCATGGTGCGGCTTGCATCTTCGCCTTTGGGAAGCTGCCGCTCGCCGATTCTCCCGGAGGCGAAGAAGCGGCTTCTTCGCACACAGAGCATTGTGGCGAGCGCAGGGAGCTCCTGAGAGCGGTTTGTGCCGAAAGAAGCCCGGGACCGGCACTTAGCTTCGGAGAGCTGCGTATCTGCGTCTTCTGCGTGTCTTGCCGCTCTACACTCAGCAAAAAGCTTTTCCACCATATCTTGCAAGGAGAAACTCTGCCAGGAAAGAAAACATCCAAAATCTTGTTCTAAAGCTTGCACGGAGGTCTGCAAAGAGTTTGGCAAGAATGAAAGGTAGTTGTCCAAAACTCGTTCTTTTCCAATAGAATAACAATGGACAAGGCAGGAGAGTGGTAAAGTACTGTTTTCTCTAAGTCTGAAGGCTGCCCACACTGTGCCTGTGTGCTGCAGCTTGCATCTTCGCCTTTGGGAAGCTGCCGCTCGCCGATTCTCCCGGAGGCGAAGAAGCGGCTTCTTCGCACACAGAGCATTGGGCCGGTCGCGGTTGGCACCTAAGAGCGGTTTGTGCCGAAAGAAGCCCGGGACCGGCACTTGGCTTCGGAGAGCTGCGTATCTGCGTCTTCTGCGTGTCTTGCCGCTCTACACTCAGCAAAAAGCTTTTCCACCATATCTTGCAAAGAGAAACTCTGCCAGGAAAGAAAACATCCAAAATCTTGTTCTAAAGCTTGCACGGAGGTCTGCAAAGAGTTTGGCAAGAATGAAAGGTAGTTGTCCAAAACTCGATCTTTTCCAATAGAATAACCATGGAAAAGGCAGGAGAGTGGTAAAGTACTGGTTTCTCTAAGTCTGAATGCTGCCCACACTGTGCCTGTGTGGTGCGGCTTGCATCTTCCCCTTTGGGAAGCTGCCGCTCGCCGATTCTCCCGGATGCAAAGAAGCGGCTTCTTTGCTCACAACATTGTGGAGAGTGCAGGGAGCTCCTGAGAGCGGTTTGTGCCGAAACATGCCTGGGACCGGCAGTTAGCTTCGGAGAGCTGCGTATCTGCGTCTTCTGCGTGTCTTGCCGCTCTATACTCAGCCAAAAGCTTTTCCACCATATCTTGCAAAGAGAAACTCTGCCAGGAAAGAAAACATCCAAAATCTTGTTCTAAAGCTTGCACGGAGGTCTGCAAAGAGTTTGGCAAGAATGAAAGGTAGTTGTCCAAAACTCGTTCTTTTCGAATATAATAACAATGGACAAGGCAGGAGAGTGGTAAAGTAGTGGTTTCTCTAAGTCTGAAGGCTGCCCACACTGTGCCTGCATGGTGCGGCTTGCATCTTCCCCTTTGGGAAGCTGCCGCTCGCCGATTCTCCCGGAGGCGAAGAAGCGGCTTCTTCGCACACAGAGCATTGGGCCGGTCGCGGTTGGCACCTAAGAGCGGTTTGTGCCGAAAGAAGCCCGGGACCGGCACTTGGCTTCGGAGAGCTGCGTATCTGCGTCTTCTGCGTGTCTTGCCGCTCTACACTCAGCAAAAAGCTTTTCCAGCATATCTTGCAAAGAGAAACTCTGCCAGGAAAGAAAACATCCAAAATCTTGTTCTAAAGCTTGCACGGAGGTCTGCAAAGAGTTTGGCAAGAATGAAAGGTAGTTGTCCAAAACTCGTTCTTTTCCAATAGAATAACCATGGAAAAGGCAGGAGAGTGGTAAAGTACTGTTTTCTCTAAGTCTGAATGCTGCCCACACTGTGCCTGTGTGCTGCAGCTTGCATCTTCGCCTTTGGGAAGCTGCCGCTCGCCGATTCTCCCGGAGGCGAAGAAGCGGCTTCTTTGCACACAGAGCATTGTGGCGAGCGCAGGGAGCTCCTGAGAGCGGTTTGTGCCGAAAGAAGCCCGGGACCGGCACTTAGCTTCGGAGAGCTGCGTATCTGCGTCTTCTGCGTGTCTTGCCGCTCTACACTCAGCAAAAAGCTTTTCCACCATATCTTGCAAGGAGAAACTCTGCCAGGAAAGAAAACATCCAAAATCATGTTCTAAAGCTTGCACGGAGGTCTGCAAAGAGTTTGGCAAGAATGAAAGGTAGTTGTCCAAAACTCGTTCTTTTCCAATAGAATAACCATGGAAAAGGCAGGAGAGTGGTAAAGTACTGTTTTCTCTAAGTCTGAAGGCTGCCCACACTGTGCCTGTGTGCTGCGGCTTGCATCTTCGCCTTTGGGAAGCTGCCGCTCGCCGATTCTCCCGGAGGCGAAGAAGCGGCTTCTTCGCACACAGAGCATTGTGGCGAGCGCAGGGAGCTCCTGAGAGCGGTTTGTGCCGAAAGATGGACGGGACCGGCACTTAGCTTCGGAGAGCTGCGTATCTGCATCTTTTGCGTGTCTTGCCGCTCTACACTCAGCAAAAAGCTTTTCCACCATATCTTGCAAGGAGAAACTCTGCCAGGAAAGAAAACATCCAAAATCTTGTTCTAAAGCTTGCACGGAGGTCTGCAAAGAGTTTGGCAAGAATGAAAGGTAGTTGGCAGAAACTCGTTCTTTTCCAATATAATAACAATGGAAAGGAAGAGAGAGAGGTAAAGTACTGTTTTCTCTAAGTCTGAATGCTGCCCACACTGTGCGTGTGTGGTGCGGCTTGCATCTTCGCCTTTGGGAAGCTGCCGCTCGCCGATTCTCCCGGAGGCGAAGAAGCGGCTTCTTCGCACACAGAGCATTGGGCCGGTCGCGGTTGGCACCTAAGAGCGGTTTGTGCTGAAAGAAGCCCGGGACCGGCACTTGGCTTCGGAGAGCTGCGTATCTGCGTCTTCTGCGTGTCTTGCCGCTCTACACTCAGCCAAAATCTTTTCCACCATATCTTGCAAAGAGAAACTCTGCCAGGAAAGAAAACATCCAAAATCTTGTTCTAAAGCTTGCACGGAGGTCTGCAAAGAGTTTGGCAAGAATGAAAGGTAGTTGTCCAAAACTCGATCTTTTCGAATATAATAACCATGGAAAAGGCAGGAGAGTGGTAAAGTACTGGTTTCTATAAGTCTGAATGCTGCCCACACTGTGTCTGTGTGGTGCGGCTTGCATCTTCCCCTTTGGGAAGCTGCCGCTCGCCGATTCTCCCGGATGCAAAGAAGCGGCTTCTTTGCTCACAACATTGTGGAGAGCGCAGGGAGCTCCTGAGAGCGGTTTGTGCCGAAACATGCCTGAGACCGGCACTTAGCTTCGGAGAGCTGCGTATCGGCGTCTTCTGCGTGTCTTGCCGCTCTACACTCAGCCAAAAGCTTTTCCACCATATCTTGCAAAGAGAAACTCTGCCAGGAAAGAAAACATCCAAAATCTTGTTCTAAAGCTTGCACGGAGGTCTGCAAAGAGTTTGGCAAGAATGAAAGGTAGTTGTCCAAAACTCGTTCTTTTCGAATATAATAACAATGGACAAGGCAGGAGAGTGGTAAAGTAGTGGTTTCTCTAAGTCTGAATGCTGCCCACACTGTGCCTGCATGGTGCGGCTTGCATCTTCGCCTTTGGGAAGCTGCCGCTCGCCGATTCTCCCGCAGGCGAAGAAGCGGCTTCTTCGCACACAGAGCATTGTGGCGAGCGCAGGGAGTTCCTGAGAGCGGTTTGTGCCGAAAGAAGCCCGGGACCGGCACTTAGCTTCGGAGAGCTGCGTATCTGCGTCTTCTGCGTGTCTTGCCGCTCTACACTCAGCAAAAAGCTTTCCCACCATATCTTGCAAGGAGAAACTCTGCCAGGAAAGAAAACATCCAAAATCTTGTTCTAAAGCTTGCACGGAGGTCTGCAAAGAGTTTGGCAAGAATGAAAGGTAGTTGTCCAAAACTCGTTCTTTTCCAATAGAATAACCATGGAAAAGGCAGGAGAGTGGTAAAGTAGTGGTTTCTCTAAGTCTGAATGCTGCCCACACTGTGCCTGCATGGTGCGGCTTGCATCTTCGCCTTTGGGAAGCTGCCGCTCGCCGATTCTCCCGGAGGCGAAGAAGCGGCTTCTTCGCAGACAGAGCATTGTGGCGAGCGCAGGGAGCTCCTGAGAGCGGTTTGTGCCGAAAGAAGCCCGGGAGTGGCACTTAGCTTCGGAGAGCTGCGTATCTGCGTCGTCTGCGTGTCTTGCCGCTCTACACTCAGCCAAAAGCTTTTCCACCATATCTTGCAAGGAGAAACTCTGCCAGGAAAGAAAACATCCAAAATCTTGTTCTAAAGCTTGCACGGAGGTCTGCAAAGAGTTTGGCAAGAATGAAAGGTAGTTGTCCAAAACTCGTTCTTTTCCAATAGAATAACCATGGAAAAGGCAGGAGAGTGGTAAAGTACTGTTTTCTCTAAGTCTGAAGGCTGCCCACAGTGTGCCTGCATGGTGCGGCTTGCATCTTCGCCTTTGGGAAGCTGCCGCTCGCCGATTCTCCCGGAGGCGAAGAATCGGCTTCTTCGCACACAGAGCATTGTGGCGAGTGCAGGGAGCTCCTGAGAGCGGTTTGTGCTGAAAGATGGACGGGACCGGCACTTAGCTTCGGAGAGCTGCGTATCTGCATCTTTTGCGTGTCTTGCCGCTCTACACTCAGCAAAAAGCTTTTCCACCATATCTTGCAAGGAGAAACTCTGCCAGGAAAGAAAACATCCAAAATCTTGTTCTAAAGCTTGCACGGAGGTCTGCAAAGAGTTTGGCAAGAATGAAAGGTAGTTGTCCAAAACTCGATCTTTTCCAATAGAATAACCATGGAAAAGGCAGGAGAGTGGTAAAGTACTGGTTTCTATAAGTCTGAATGCTGCCCACACTGTGCCTGTGTGGTGCGGCTTGCATCTTCGCCTTTGGGAAGCTGCCGCTCGCCGATTCTCCCGGATGCAAAGAAGCGGCTTCTTTGCTCACAACATTGTGGAGAGCGCAGGGAGCTCCTGAGAGCGGTTTGTGCCGAAACATGCCTGGGACCGGCACTTAGCTTCAGAGAGCTGCGTATCGGCGTCTTCTGCGTGTCTTGCCGCTCTATACTCAGCCAAAAGCTTTCCCACCATATCTTGCAAAGAGAAACTCTGCCAGGAAAGAAAACATCCAAAATCTTGTTCTAAAGCTTGCACGGAGGTCTGCAAAGAGTTTGGCAAGAATGAAAGGTAGTTGTCCAAAACTCGTTCTTTTCGAATATAATAACAATGGACAAGGCAGGAGAGTGGTAAAGTAGTGGTTTCTCTAAGTCTGAAGGCTGCCCACACTGTGCCTGTGTGCTGCAGCTTGCATCTTCGCCTTTGGGAAGCTGCCGCTCGCCGATTCTCCCGGAGGCGAAGAAGCGGCTTCTTCGCAGACAGAGCATTGTGGCGAGCGCAGGGAGCTCCTGAGAGCGGTTTGTGCCGAAAGAAGCCCGGGAGTGGCACTTAGCTTCGGAGAGCTGCGTATCTGCGTCTTCTGCGTGTCTTGCCGCTCTACACTCAGCAAAAAGCTTTTCCAGCATATCTTGCAAAGAGAAACTCTGCCAGGAAAGAAAACATCCAAAATCTTGTTCTAAAGCTTGCACGGAGGTCTGCAAAGAGTTTGGCAAGAATGAAAGGTAGTTGTCCAAAACTCGATCTTTTCCAATAGAATAACCATGGAAAAGGCAGGAGAGTGGTAAAGTACTGTTTTCTCTAAGTCTGAAGGCTGCCCACACTGTGCCTGCATGGTGCGGCTTGCATCTTCGCCTTTGGGAAGCTGCCGCTCGCCGATTCTCCCGGAGGCGAAGAAGCGGCTTCTTCGCACACAGAGCATTGGGCCGGTCGCGGTTGGCACCTAAGAGCGGTTTGTGCCGAAAGAAGCCCGGGACCGGCACTTGGCTTCGGAGAGCTGCGTATCTGCGTCTTCTGCGTGTCTTGCCGCTCTACACTCAGCAAAAAGCTTTTCCAGCATATCTTGCAAAGAGAAACTCTGCCAGGAAAGAAAACATCCAAAATCTTGTTCTAAAGCTTGCACGGAGGTCTGCAAAGAGTTTGGCAAGAATGAAAGTTGTTGTCCAAAACTCGATCTTTTCCAATAGAATAACCATGGAAAAGGCAGGAGAGTGGTAAAGTACTGGTTTCTATAAGTCTGAATGCTGCCCACACTGTGCCTGTGTGGTGCGGCTTGCATCTTCCCCTTTGGGAAGCTGCTGCTCGCCGATTCTCCCGGATGCAAAGAAGCGGCTTCTTTGCTCACAACATTGTGGAGAGCGCAGGGAGCTCCTGAGAGCGGTTTGTGCCGAAACATGCCTGGGACCGGCACTTAGCTTCGGAGAGCTGCGTATCGGCGTCTTCTGCGTGTCTTGCCGCTCTATACTCAGCCAAAAGCTTTTCCACCATATCTTGCAAAGAGAAACTCTGCCAGGAAAGAAAACATCCAAAATCTTGTTCTAAAGCTTGCACGGAGGTCTGCAAAGAGTTTGGCAAGAATGAAAGGTAGTTGTCCAAAACTCGTTCTTTTCGAATATAATAACAATGGACAAGGCAGGAGAGTGGTAAAGTAGTGGTTTCTCTAAGTCTGAATGCTGCCCACACTGTGCCTGCAAGGTGCGGCTTGCATCTTCGCCTTTGGGAAGCTGCCGCTCGCCGATTCTCCCGGAGGCGAAGAAGCGGCTTCTTCGCACACAGAGCATTGTGGCGAGCGCAGGGAGCTCCTGAGAGCGGTTTGTGCCGAAAGAAGCCCGGGACCGGCACTTAGCTTCGGAGAGCTGCGTATCTGCGTCGTCTGCGTGTCTTGCCGCTCAACACTCAGCAAAATCTTTTCCACCACATCTTGCAAGGAGAAACTCTGCCAGGAAAGAAAACATCCAAAATCTTGTTCTAAAGCTTGCACGGAGGTCTGCAAAGAGTTTGGCAAGAATGAAAGGTAGTTGTCCAAAACTCGTTCTTTTCCAATAGAATAACCATGGAAAAGGCAGGAGAGTGGTAAAGTACTGTTTTCTCTAAGTCTGAATGCTGCCCACACTGTGCCTGTGTGCTGCAGCTTGCATCTTCGTCTTTGGGAAGCTGCCGCTCGCCGATTCTCCCGGAGGCGAAGAAGCGGCTTCTTCGCACACAGAGCATTGTGGCGAGCGCAGGGAGCTCCTGAGAGCGGTTTGTGCCGAAAGAAGCCCGGGACCGGCACTTAGCTTCGGAGAGCTGCGTATCTGCGTCTTCTGCGTGTCTTGCCGCTCTACACTCAGCAAAAAGCTTTTCCACCATATCTTGCAAGGAGAAACTCTGCCAGGAAAGAAAACATCCAAAATCTTGTTCTAAAGCTTGCACGGAGGTCTGCAAAGAGTTTGGCAAGAATGAAAGGTAGTTGTCCAAAACTCGTTCTTTTCCAATAGAATAACCATGGAAAAGGCAGGAGAGTGGTAAAGTACTGTTTTCTCTAAGTCTGAAGGCTGCCCACACTGTGCCTGCATGGTGCGGCTTGCATCTTCGCCTTTGGGAAGCTGCCGCTCGCCGATTCTCCCGGAGGCGAAGAAGCGGCTTCTTCGCACACAGAGCATTGTG
Organism: Molothrus aeneus; assembly: GCF_037042795.1. Lineage (NCBI taxonomy): Eukaryota > Metazoa > Chordata > Aves > Passeriformes > Icteridae > Molothrus > Molothrus aeneus. The sequence goes on along the minus strand of NW_027099218.1, from coordinate 197,676 downwards.
GCGAGCGCAGGGAGCTCCTGAGAGCGGTTTGTGCCGAAAGATGGACGGGACCGGCACTTAGCTTCGGAGAGCTGCGTATCTGCATCTTTTGCGTGTCTTGCCGCTCTACACTCAGCAAAAAGCTTTTGCACCATATCTTGCAAGGAGAAACTCTGCCAGGAAAGAAAACATCCAAAATCTTGTTCTAAAGCTTGCACGGAGGTCTGCAAAGAGTTTGGCAAGAATGAAAGGTAGTTGGCAGAAACTCGTTCTTTTCCAATATAATAACAATGGAAAGGAAGAGAGAGAGGTAAAGTACTGTTTTCTCTAAGTCTGAATGCTGCCCACACTGTGCCTGCATGGTGCGGCTTGCATCTTCGCCTTTGGGAAGCTGCCGCTCGCCGATTCTCCCGGAGGCGAAGAAGCGGCTTCTTCGCACACAGAGCATTGGGCCGGTCGCGGTTTGCACCTAAGAGCGGTTTGTGCCGAAAGAAGCCCGGGACCGGCACTTAGCTTCGGAGAGCTGCGTATCTGCGTCTTCTGCGTGTCTTGCCGCTCAACACTCTGCCAAAATCTTTTCCACCATATCTTGCAAAGAGAAACTCTGCCAGGAAAGAAAACATCCAAAATCTTGTTCTAAAGCTTGCACGGGGGTCTGCAAAGAGTTTGGCAAGAATGAAAGGTAGTTGTCCAAAACTCGTTCTTTTCCAATAGAATAACCATGGAAAAGGCAGTGAGTGGTAAAGTACTGTTTTCTCTAAGTCTGAAGGCTGCCCACACTGTGCCTGTGTGCTGCAGCTTGCATCTTCGCCTTTGGGAAGCTGCCGCTCGCCGATTCTCCCGGAGGCGAAGAAGCGGCTTCTTTGCACACAGAGCATTGTGGCGAGCGCAGGGAGCTCCTGAGAGCGGTTTGTGCCGAAAGAAGCCCGGGACCGGCACTTAGCTTCGGAGAGCTGCGTATCTGCGTCTTCTGCGTGTCTTGCCGCTCTACACTCAGCAAAAGCTTTTCCACCATATCTTGCAAGGAGAAACTCTGCCAGGAAAGAAAACATCCAAAATCATGTTCTAAAGCTTGCACGGAGGTCTGCAAAGAGTTTGGCAAGAATGAAAGGTAGTTGTCCAAAACTCGTTCTTTTCCAATAGAATAACCATGGAAAAGGCAGGAGAGTGGTAAAGTACTGTTTTCTCTAAGTCTGAAGGCTGCCCACAGTGTGCCTGCATGGTGCGGCTTGCATCTTCGCCTTTGGGAAGCTGCCGCTCGCCGATTCTCCCGGAGGCGAAGAATCGGCTTCTTCGCACACAGAGCATTGTGGCGAGCGCAGGGAGCTCCTGAGAGCGGTTTGTGCCGAAAGATGGACGGGACCGGCACTTAGCTTCGGAGAGCTGCGTATCTGCATCTTTTGCGTGTCTTGCCGCTCTACACTCAGCAAAAAGCTTTTCCACCATATCTTGCAAGGAGAAACTCTGCCAGGAAAGAAAACATCCAAAATCTTGTTCTAAAGCTTGCACGGAGGTCTGCAAAGAGTTTGGCAAGAATGAAAGGTAGTTGGCAGAAACTCGTTCTTTTCCAATATAATAACAATGGAAAGGAAGAGAGAGAGGTAAAGTACAGTTTTCTCTAAGTCTGAATGCTGCCCACACTGTGCCTGCATGGTGCGGCTTGCATCTTCGCCTTTGGGAAGCTGCCGCTCGCCGATTCTCCCGGAGGCGAAGAAGCGGCTTCTTCGCACACAGAGCATTGGGCCGGTCGCGGTTGGCACCTAAGAGCGGTTTGTGCTGAAAGAAGCCCGGGACCGGCACTTGGCTTCGGAGAGCTGCGTATCTGCGTCTTCTGCGTGTCTTGCCGCTCTACACTCAGCCAAAATCTTTTCCACCATATCTTGCAAAGAGAAACTCTGCCAGGAAAGAAAACATCCAAAATCTTGTTCTAAAGCTTGCACGGAGGTCTGCAAAGAGTTTGGCAAGAATGAAAGGTAGTTGTCCAAAACTCGATCTTTTCGAATATAATAACCATGGAAAAGGCAGGAGAGTGGTAAAGTACTGGTTTCTATAAGTCTGAATGCTGCCCACACTGTGTCTGTGTGGTGCGGCTTGCATCTTCCCCTTTGGGAAGCTGCCGCTCGCCGATTCTCCCGGATGCAAAGAAGCGGCTTCTTTGCTCACAACATTGTGGAGAGCGCAGGGAGCTCCTGAGAGCGGTTTGTGCCGAAACATGCCTGGGACCGGCACTTAGCTTCGGAGAGCTGCGTATCGGCGTCTTCTGCGTGTCTTGCCGCTCTACACTCAGCCAAAAGCTTTTCCACCATATCTTGCAAAGAGAAACTCTGCCAGGAAAGAAAACATCCAAAATCTTGTTCTAAAGCTTGCACGGAGGTCTGCAAAGAGTTTGGCAAGAATGAAAGGTAGTTGTCCAAAACTCGTTCTTTTCCAATAGAATAACCATGGAAAAGGCAGGAGAGTGGTAAAGTAGTGGTTTCTCTAAGTCTGAATGCTACCCACACTGTGCCTGCATGGTGCGGCTTGCATCTTCGCCTTTGGGAAGCTGCCGCTCGCCGATTCTCCCGGAGGCGAAGAAGCGGCTTCTTCGCACACAGAGCATTGTGGCGAGCGCAGGGAGCTCCTGAGAGCGGTTTGTGCCGAAAGAAGCCCGGGAGTGGCACTTAGCTTCGGAGAGCTGCGTATCTGCGTCGTCTGCGTGTCTTGCCGCTCTACACTCAGCCAAAAGCTTTTCCAGCATATCTTGCAAGGAGAAACTCTGCCAGGAAAGAAAACATCCAAAATCTTGTTCTAAAGCTTGCACGGAGGTCTGCAAAGAGTTTGGCAAGAATGAAAGGTAGTTGTCCAAAACTCGTTCTTTTCCAATAGAATAACCATGGAAAAGGCAGGAGAGTGATAAAGTACTGTTTTCTCTAAGTCTGAAGGCTGCCCACACTGTGCCTGTGTGCTGCAGCTTGCATCTTCGCCTTTGGGAAGCTGCCGCTCGCCGATTCTCCCGGAGGCGAAGAAGCGGCTTCTTCGCACACAGAGCATTGTGGCGAGCGCAGGAAGCTCCTGAGAGCGGTTTGTGCCGAAAGAAGCCTGGGACCGGCACTTAGCTTCAGAGAGCTGCGTATCTGCGTCTTCTGCGTGTCTTGCCGCTCTACACTCAGCAAAAAGCTTTTCCACCATATCTTGCAAGGAGAAACTCTGCCAGGAAAGAAAACATCCAAAATCTTGTTCTAAAGCTTGCACGGAGGTCTGCAAAGAGTTTGGCAAGAATGAAAGGTAGTTGTCCAAAACTCGTTCTTTTCCAATAGAATAACCATGGAAAAGGCAGGAGAGTGGTAAAGTACTGTTTTCTCTAAGTCTGAAGGCTGCCCACAGTGTGCCTGCATGGTGCGGCTTGCATCTTCGCCTTTGGGAAGCTGCCGCTCGCCGATTCTCCCGGAGGCGAAGAATCGGCTTCTTCGCACACAGAGCATTGTGGCGAGTGCAGGGAGCTCCTGAGAGCGGTTTGTGCTGAAAGATGGACGGGACCGGCACTTAGCTTCGGAGAGCTGCGTATCTGCATCTTTTGCGTGTCTTGCCGCTCTACACTCAGCAAAAAGCTTTTCCACCATATCTTGCAAGGAGAAACTCTGCCAGGAAAGAAAACATCCAAAATCTTGTTCTAAAGCTTGCACGGAGGTCTGCAAAGAGTTTGGCAAGAATGAAAGGTAGTTGGCAGAAACTCGTTCTTTTCCAATATAATAACAATGGAAAGGAAGAGAGAGAGGTAAAGTACAGTTTTCTCTAAGTCTGAATGCTGCCCACACTGTGCCTGTGTGGTGCGGCTTGCATCTTCGCCTTTGGGAAGCTGCCGCTCGCCGATTCTCCCGGAGGCGAAGAAGCGGCTTCTTCGCACACAGAGCATTGGGCCGGTCGCGGTTGGCACCTAAGAGCGGTTTGTGCTGCAAGAAGCCCGGGACCGGCACTTGGCTTCGGAGAGCTGCGTATCTGCGTCTTCTGCGTGTCTTGCCGCTCTACACTCAGCCAAAATCTTTTCCACCATATCTTGCAAAGAGAAACTCTGCCATGAAAGAAAACATCCAAAATCTTGTTCTAAAGCTTGCACGGAGGTCTGCAAAGAGTTTGGCAAGAATGAAAGGTAGTTGTCCAAAACTCGATCTTTTCGAATATAATAACCATGGAAAAGGCAGGAGAGTGGTAAAGTACTGGTTTCTATAAGTCTGAATGCTGCCCACACTGTGTCTGTGTGGCGCGGCTTGCATCTTCCCCTTTGGGAAGCTGCCGCTCGCCGATTCTCCCGGATGCAAAGAAGCGGCTTCTTTGCTCACAACATATTGGAGAGCGCAGGGAGCTCCTGAGAGCGGTTTGTGCCGAAACATGCCTGGGACCGGCACTTAGCTTCGGAGAGCTGCGTATCGGCGTCTTCTGCGTGTCTTGCCGCTCTACACTCAGCCAAAAGCTTTTCCACCATATCTTGCAAAGAGAAACTCTGCCAGGAAAGAAAACATCCAAAATCTTGTTCTAAAGCTTGCATGGAGGTCTGCAAAGAGTTTGGCAAGAATGAAAGGTAGTTGTCCAAAACTCGTTCTTTTCGAATATAATAACAATGGACAAGGCAGGAGAGTGGTAAAGTAGTGGTTTCTCTAAGTCTGAATGCTGCCCACACTGTGCCTGTATGGTGCGGCTTGCATCTTCGCCTTTGGGAAGCTGCCGCTCGCCGATTCTCCCGGAGGCGAAGAAGCGGCTTCTTCGCACACAGAGCATTGTGGCGAGCGCAGGGAGCTCCTGAGAGCGGTTTGTGCCGAAAGATGGACGGGACCGGCACTTAGCTTCGGAGAGCTGCGTATCTGCATCTTTTGCGTGTCTTGCCGCTCTACACTCAGCAAAAAGCTTTTGCACCATATCTTGCAAGGAGAAACTCTGCCAGGAAAGAAAACATCCAAAATCTTGTTCTAAAGCTTGCACGGAGGTCTGCAAAGAGTTTGGCAAGAATGAAAGGTAGTTGGCAGAAACTCGTTCTTTTCCAATATAATAACAATGGAAAGGAAGAGAGAGAGGTAAAGTACTGTTTTCTCTAAGTCTGAATGCTGCCCACACTGTGCCTGCATGGTGCGGCTTGCATCTTCGCCTTTGGGAAGCTGCCGCTCGCCGATTCTCCCGGAGGCGAAGAAGCGGCTTCTTCGCACACAGAGCATTGGGCCGGTCGCGGTTTGCACCTAAGAGCGGTTTGTGCCGAAAGAAGCCCGGGACCGGCACTTAGCTTCGGAGAGCTGCGTATCTGCGTCGTCTGCGTGTCTTGCCGCTCTACACTCAGCCAAAAGCTTTTCCAGCATATCTTGCAAGGAGAAACTCTGCCAGGAAAGAAAACATCCAAAATCTTGTTCTAAAGCTTGCACGGAGGTCTGCAAAGAGTTTGGCAAGAATGAAAGGTAGTTGTCCAAAACTCGTTCTTTTCCAATAGAATAACCATGGAAAAGGCAGGAGAGTGGTAAAGTACTGTTTTCTCTAAGTCTGAAGGCTGCCCACACTGTGCCTGTGTGCTGCAGCTTGCATCTTCGCCTTTGGGAAGCTGCCGCTCGCCGATTCTCCCGGAGGCGAAGAAGCGGCTTCTTCGCACACAGAGCATTGTGGCGAGCGCAGGAAGCTCCTGAGAGCGGTTTGTGCCGAAAGAAGCCCGGGACCGGCACTTAGCTTCAGAGAGCTGCGTATCTGCGTCTTCTGCGTGTCTTGCCGCTCTACACTCAGCAAAAAGCTTTTCCACCATATCTTGCAAGGAGAAACTCTGCCAGGAAAGAAAACATCCAAAATCTTGTTCTAAAGCTTGCACGGAGGTCTGCAAAGAGTTTGGCAAGAATGAAAGGTAGTTGTCCAAAACTCGTTCTTTTCCAATAGAATAACCATGGAAAAGGCAGGAGAGTGGTAAAGTACTGTTTTCTCTAAGTCTGAAGGCTGCCCACAGTGTGCCTGCATGGTGCGGCTTGCATCTTCGCCTTTGGGAAGCTGCCGCTCGCCGATTCTCCCGGAGGCGAAGAATCGGCTTCTTCGCACACAGAGCATTGTGGCGAGTGCAGGGAGCTCCTGAGAGCGGTTTGTGCTGAAAGATGGACGGGACCGGCACTTAGCTTCGGAGAGCTGCGTATCTGCATCTTTTGCGTGTCTTGCCGCTCTACACTCAGCAAAAAGCTTTTCCACCATATCTGGCAAGGAGAAACTCTGCCAGGAAAGAAAACATCCAAAATCTTGTTCTAAAGCTTGCACGGAGGTCTGCAAAGAGTTTGGCAAGAATGAAAGGTAGTTGGCAGAAACTCGTTCTTTTCCAATATAATAACAATGGAAAGGAAGAGAGAGAGGTAAAGTACAGTTTTCTCTAAGTCTGAATGCTGCCCACACTGTGCCTGTGTGGTGCGGCTTGCATCTTCGCCTTTGGGAAGCTGCCGCTCGCCGATTCTCCCGGAGGCGAAGAAGCGGCTTCTTCGCACACAGAGCATTGGGCCGGTCGCGGTTGGCACCTAAGAGCGGTTTGTGCTGAAAGAAGCCCGGGACCGGCACTTGGCTTCGGAGAGCTGCGTATCTGCGTCTTCTGCGTGTCTTGCCGCTCTACACTCAGCCAAAATCTTTTCCACCATATCTTGCAAAGAGAAACTCTGCCAGGAAAGAAAACATCCAAAATCTTGTTCTAAAGCTTGCACGGAGGTCTGCAAAGAGTTTGGCAAGAATGAAAGGTAGTTGTCCAAAACTCGATCTTTTCGAATATAATAACCATGGAAAAGGCAGGAGAGTGGTAAAGTACTGGTTTCTATAAGTCTGAATGCTGCCCACACTGTGTCTGTGTTGCGCGGCTTGCATCTTCCCCTTTGGGAAGCTGCCGCTCGCCGATTCTCCCGGAGGCAAAGAAGCGGCTTCTTTGCTCACAACATTGTGGAGAGCGCAGGGAGCTCCTGAGAGCGGTTTGTGCCGAAACATGCCTGGGACCGGCACTTAGCTTCGGAGAGCTGCGTATCGGCGTCTTCTGCGTGTCTTGCCGCTCTACACTCAGCCAAAAGCTTTTCCACCATATCTTGCAAAGAGAAACTCTGCCAGGAAAGAAAACATCCAAAATCTTGTTCTAAAGCTTGCACGGAGGTCTGCAAAGAGTTTGGCAAGAATGAAAGGTAGTTGTCCAAAACTCGTTCTTTTCGAATATAATAACAATGGACAAGGCAGGAGAGTGGTAAAGTAGTGGTTTCTCTAAGTCTGAATGCTGCCCACACTGTGCCTGCATGGTGCGGCTTGCATCTTCGCCTTTGGGAAGCTGCCGCTCGCCGATTCTCCCGCAGGCGAAGAAGCGGCTTCTTCGCACACAGAGCATTGTGGCGAGCGCAGGGAGTTCCTGAGAGCGGTTTGTGCCGAAAGAAGCCCGGGACCGGCACTTAGCTTCGGAGATCTGCGTATCTGCGTCTTCTGCGTGTCTTGCCGCTCTACACTCAGCAAAAAGCTTTCCCACCATATCTTGCAAGGAGAAACTCTGCCAGGAAAGAAAACATCCAAAATCTTGTTCTAAAGCTTGCACGGAGGTCTGCAAAGAGTTTGGCAAGAATGAAAGGTAGTTGTCCAAAACTCGTTCTTTTCCAATAGAATAACCATGGAAAAGGCAGGAGAGTGGTAAAGTAGTGGTTTCTCTAAGTCTGAATGCTGCCCACACTGTGCCTGCATGGTGCGGCTTGCATCTTCGCCTTTGGGAAGCTGCCGCTCGCCGATTCTCCCGGAGGCGAAGAAGCGGCTTCTTCTCAGACAGAGCATTGTGGCGAGCGCAGGGAGCTCCTGAGAGCGGTTTGTGCCGAAAGAAGCCCGGGAGTGGCACTTAGCTTCGGAGAGCTGCGTATCTGCGTCGTCTGCGTGTCTTGCCGCTCTACACTCAGCCAAAAGCTTTTCCACCATATCTTGCAAGGAGAAACTCTGCCAGGAAAGAAAACATCCAAAATCTTGTTCTAAAGCTTGCACGGAGGTCTGCAAAGAGTTTGGCAAGAATGAAAGGTAGTTGTCCAAAACTCGATCTTTTCGAATATAATAACCATGGAAAAGGCAGGAGAGTGGTAAAGTACTGGTTTCTCTAAGTCTGAAGGCTGCCCACACTGTGCCTGTGTGGTGCGGCTTGCATCTTCCCCTTTGGGAAGCTGCCGCTTGCCGATTCACCCGGAGGCAAAGAAGCGGCTTCTTTGCTCACAACATTGTGGAGAGCGCAGGGAGCTCCTGAGAGCGGTTTGTGCCGAAACATGCCTGGGACCGGCACTTAGCTTCGGAGAGCTGCGTATCTGCGTCTTCTGCGTGTCTTGCCGCTCTACACTCAGCAAAAAGCTTTTCCAGCATATCTTGCAAAGAGAAACTCTGCCAGGAAAGAAAACATCCAAAATCTTGTTCTAAAGCTTGCACGGAGGTCTGCAAAGAGTTTGGCAAGAATGAAAGGTAGTTGTCCAAAACTCGATCTTTTCCAATAGAATAACCATGGAAAAGGCAGGAGAGTGGTAAAGTACTGGTTTCTATAAGTCTGAATGCTGCCCACACTGTGCCTGTGTGGTGCGGCTTGCATCTTCCCCTTTGGGAAGCTGCCGCTCGCCGATTCTCCCGGATGCAAAGAAGCGGCTTCTTTGCTCACAACATTGTGGAGAGCGCAGGGAGCTCCTGAGAGCGGTTTGTGCCGAAACATGCCTGGGACCGGCACTTAGCTTCAGAGAGCTGCGTATCGGCGTCTTCTGCGTGTCTTGCCGCTCTATACTCAGCCAAAAGCTTTCCCACCATATCTTGCAAAGAGAAACTCTGCCAGGAAAGAAAACATCCAAAATCTTGTTCTAAAGCTTGCACGGAGGTCTGCAAAGAGTTTGGCAAGAATGAAAGGTAGTTGTCCAAAACTCGTTCTTTTCGAATATAATAACAATGGACAAGGCAGGAGAGTGGTAAAGTAGTGGTTTCTCTAAGTCTGAATGCTGCCCACACTGTGCCTGTGTGCTGCAGCTTGCATCTTCGCCTTTGGGAAGCTGCCGCTCGCCGATTCTCCCGGAGGCGAAGAAGCGGCTTCTTCGCACACAGAGCATTGTGGCGAGCGCAGGGAGCTCCTGAGAGCGGTTTGTGCCGAAAGAAGCCCGGGACTGGCACTTAGCTTCGGAGAGCTGCGTATCTGCGTCGTCTGCGTGTCTTGCCGCTCTACACTCAGCAAAAAGCTTTCCCACCATATCTTGCAAGGAGAAACTCTGCCAGGAAAGAAAACATCCAAAATCTTGTTCTAAAGCTTGCACGGAGGTCTGCAAAGAGTTTGGCAAGAATGAAAGGTAGTTGTCCAAAACTCGTTCTTTTCCAATAGAATAACCATGGAAAAGGCAGGAGAGTGGTAAAGTACTGTTTTCTCTAAGTCTGAAGGCTGCCCACACTGTGCCTGTGTGCTGCAGCTTGCATCTTCGCCTTTGGGAAGCTGCCGCTCGCCGATTCTCCCGGAGGCGAAGAAGCGGCTTCTTCGCACACAGAGCATTGTGGCGAGCGCAGGGAGCTCCTGAGAGCGGTTTGTGCCGAAAGAAGCCCGGGACCGGCACTTAGCTTCAGAGAGCTGCGTATCTGCGTCTTCTGCGTGTCTTGCCGCTCTACACTCAGCAAAAAGCTTTCCCACCATATCTTGCAAGGAGAAACTCTGCCAGGAAAGAAAACATCCAAAATCTTGTTCTAAAGCTTGCACGGAGGTCTGCAAAGAGTTTGGCAAGAATGAAAGGTAGTTGTCCAAAACTCGATCTTTTCGAATATAATAACCATGGAAAAGGCAGGAGAGTGGTAAAGTACTGGTTTCTCTAAGTCTGAATGCTGCCCACACTGTGCCTGTGTGGTGCGGCTTGCATCTTCGCCTTTGGGAAGCTGCCGCTCGCCGATTCACCCGGATGCAAAGAAGCGGCTTCTTTGCTCACAACATTGTGGAGAGCGCAGGGAGCTCCTGAGAGCGGTTTGTGCCGAAACATGCCTGGGACCGGCACTTAGCTTCGGAGAGCTGCATATCGGCGTCTTCTGCGTGTCTTGCCGCTCTATACTCAGCCAAAAGCTTTTCCACCATATCTTGCAAAGAGAAACTCTGCCAGGAAAGAAAACATCCAAAATCTTGTTCTAAAGCTTGCACGGAGGTCTGCAAAGAGTTTGGCAAGAATGAAAGGTAGTTGTCCAAAACTCGTTCTTTTCCAATAGAATAACAATGGACAAGGCAGGAGAGTGGTAAAGTACTGTTTTCTCTAAGTCTGAATGCTGCCCACACTGTGCCTGCATGGTGCGGCTTGCATCTTCGCCTTTGGGAAGCTGCCGCTCGCCGATTCTCCCGCAGGCGAAGAAGCGGCTTCTTCGCACACAGAGCATTGTGCCGGTCGAGGTTTGCACCTAAGAGCGGTTTGTGCCGAAAGAAGCCCGGGACCGGCACTTAGCTTCGGAGAGCTGCGTATCTGCGTCTTCTGCGTGTCTTGCCGCTCTACACTCAGCAAAAAGCTTTTCCACCATATCTTGCAAGGAGAAACTCTGCCAGGAAAGAAAACATCCAAAATCTTGTTCTAAAGCTTGCACGGAGGTCTGCAAAGAGTTTGGCAAGAATGAAAGGTAGTTGTCCAAAATTCGTTCTTTTCCAATAGAATAACCATGGAAAAGGCAGGAGAGTGGTAAAGTACTGTTTTCTCTAAGTCTGAAGGCTGCCCACACTGTGCCTGCATGGTGCGGCTTGCATCTTCGCCTTTGGGAAGCTGCCGCTCGCCGATTCTCCCGGAGGCGAAGAAGCGGCTTCTTCGCACACAGAGCATTGTGGCGAGCGCAGGGAGTTCCTGAGAGCGGTTTGTGCCGAAAGAAGCCCGGGACCGGCACTTAGCTTCGGAGATCTGCGTATCGGCGTCTTCTGCGTGTCTTGCCGCTCTACACTCAGCAAAAAGCTTTCCCACCATATCTTGCAAGGAGAAACTCTGCCAGGAAAGAAAACATCCAAAATCTTGTTCTAAAGCTTGCACGGAGGTCTGCAAAGAGTTTGGCAAGAATGAAAGGTAGTTGTCCAAAACTCGTTCTTTTCCAATAGAATAACCATGGAAAAGGCAGGAGAGTGGTAAAGTACTGGTTTCTATAAGTCTGAATGCTGCCCACACTGTGCCTGTGTGGTGCGGCTTGCATCTTCCCCTTTGGGAAGTTGCCGCTCGCCGATTCTCCCGGATGCAAAGAAGCGGCTTCTTTGCTCACAACATTGTGGAGAGCGCAGGGAGCTCCTGAGAGCGGTTTGTGCCGAAACATGCCTGGGACCGGCACTTAGCTTCAGAGAGCTGCGTATCGGCGTCTTCTGCGTGTCTTGCCGCTCTATACTCAGCCAAAAGCTTTCCCACCATATCTTGCAAAGAGAAACTCTGCCAGGAAAGAAAACATCCAAAATCTTGTTCTAAAGCTTGCACGGAGGTCTGCAAAGAGTTTGGCAAGAATGAAAGGTAGTTGTCCAAAACTCGTTCTTTTCGAATATAATAACAATGGACAAGGCAGGAGAGTGGTAAAGTAGTGGTTTCTCTAAGTCTGAAGGCTGCCCACACTGTGCCTGCATGGTGCGGCTTGCATCTTCGCCTTTGGGAAGCTGCCGCTCGCCGATTCTCCCGGAGGCGAAGAAGCGGCTTCTTCGCAGACAGAGCATTGTGGCGAGCGCAGGGAGCTCCTGAGAGCGGTTTGTGCCGAAATAAGCCCGGGAGTGGCACTTAGCTTCGGAGAGCTGCGTATCTGCGTCTTCTGCGTGTCTTGCCGCTCTACACTCAGCCAAAAGCTTTTCCACCATATCTTGCAAGGAGAAACTCTGCCAGGAAAGAAAACATCCAAAATCTTGTTCTAAAGCTTGCACGGAGGTCTGCAAAGAGTTTGGCAAGAATGAAAGGTAGTTGTCCAAAACTCGTTCTTTTCCAATAGAATAACCATGGAAAAGGCAGGAGAGTGGTAAAGTACTGTTTTCTCTAAGTCTGAAGGCTGCCCACACTGTGCCTGTGTGCTGCAGCTTGCATCTTCGCCTTTGGGAAGCTGCCGCTCGCCGATTCTCCCGCAGGCGAAGAAGCGGCTTCTTCGCACACAGAGCATTGTGGCGAGCGCAGGGAGCTCCTGAGAGCGGTTTGTGCCGAAAGAAGCCCGGGACCGGCACTTAGCTTCAGAGAGCTGCGTATCTGCGTCTTCTGCGTGTCTTGCCGCTCTACACTCAGCAAAAAGCTTTTCCACCATATCTTGCAAGGAGAAACTCTGCCAGGAAAGAAAACATCCAAAATCTTGTTCTAAAGCTTGCACGGAGGTCTGCAAAGAGTTTGGCAAGAATGAAAGGTAGTTGTCCAAAACTCGATCTTTTCGAATATAATAACCATGGAAAAGGCAGGAGAGTGGTAAAGTACTGGTTTCTCTAAGTCTGAAGGCTGCCCACACTGTGCCTGTGTGGTGCGGCTTGCATCTTCCCCTTTGGGAAGCTGCCGCTCGCCGATTCACCCGGAGGCAAAGAAGCGGCTTCTTTGCTCACAACATTGTGGAGAGCGCAGGGAGCTCCTGAGAGCGGTTTGTGCCGAAACATGCCTGGGACCGGCACTTAGCTTCGGAGAGCTGCGTATCTGCGTCTTCTGCGTGTCTTGCCGCTCTACACTCAGCAAAAAGCTTTTCCAGCATATCTTGCAAAGAGAAACTCTGCCAGGAAAGAAAACATCCAAAATCTTGTTCTAAAGCTTGCACGGAGGTCTGCAAAGAGTTTGGCAAGAATGAAAGGTAGTTGTCCAAAACTCGATCTTTTCCAATAGAATAACCATGGAAAAGGCAGGAGAGTGGTAAAGTACTGGTTTCTATAAGTCTGAATGCTGCCCACACTGTGCCTGTGTGGTGCGGCTTGCATCTTCGCCTTTGGGAAGCTGCCGCTCGCCGATTCTCCCGGATGCAAAGAAGCGGCTTCTTTGCTCACAACATTGTGGAGAGCGCAGGGAGCTCCTGAGAGCGGTTTGTGCCGAAACATGCCTGGGACCGGCACTTAGCTTCAGAGAGCTGCGTATCGGCGTCTTCTGCGTGTCTTGCCGCTCTATACTCAGCCAAAAGCTTTCCCACCATATCTTGCAAAGAGAAACTCTGCCAGGAAAGAAAACATCCAAAATCTTGTTCTAAAGCTTGCACGGAGGTCTGCAAAGAGTTTGGCAAGAATGAAAGGTAGTTGTCCAAAACTCGTTCTTTTCGAATATAATAACAATGGACAAGGCAGGAGAGTGGTAAAGTAGTGGTTTCTCTAAGTCTGAAGGCTGCCCACACTGTGCCTGCATGGTGCGGCTTGCATCTTCCCCTTTGGGAAGCTGCCGCTCGCCGATTCTCCCGGAGGCGAAGAAGCGCCTTCTTCGCAGACAGAGCATTGGGCCGGTCGCGGTTTGCACCTAAGAGCGGTTTGTGCCGAAAGAAGCCCGGGAGTGGCACTTAGCTTCGGAGAGCTGCGTATCTGCGTCGTCTGCGTGTCTTGCCGCTCTACACTCAGCCAAAAGCTTTTCCAACATATCTTGCAAGGAGAAACTCTGCCAGGAAAGAAAACATCCAAAATCTTGTTCTAAAGCTTGCACGGAGGTCTGCAAAGAGTTTGGCAAGAATGAAAGGTAGTTGTCCAAAACTCGTTCTTTTCCAATAGAATAACCATGGAAAAGGCAGGAGAGTGGTAAAGTACTGTTTTCTCTAAGTCTGAAGGCTGCCCACACTGTGCCTGTGTGCTGCAGCTTGCATCTTCGCCTTTGGGAAGCTGCCGCTCGCCGATTCTCCCGGAGGCGAAGAAGCGGCTTCTTCGCACACAGAGCATTGTGGCGAGCGCAGGGAGCTCCTGAGAGAGGTTTGTGCCGAAAGAAGCCCGGGACCGGCACTTAGCTTCAGAGAGCTGCGTATCTGCGTCTTCTGCGTGTCTTGCCGCTCTACACTCAGCAAAAAGCTTTCCCACCATATCTTGCAAGGAGAAACTCTGCCAGGAAAGAAAACATCCAAAATCTTGTTCTAAAGCTTGCACGGAGGTCTGCAAAGAGTTTGGCAAGAATGAAAGGTAGTTGTCCAAAACTCGATCTTTTCGAATAGAATAACCATGGAAAAGGCAGGAGAGTGGTAAAGTACTGGTTTCTATAAGTCTGAAGGCTGCCCACACTGTGCCTGTGTGGTGCGGCTTGCATCTTCCCCTTTGGGAAGCTGCCGCTCGCCGATTCACCCGGAGGCAAAGAAGCGGCTTCTTTGCTCACAACATTGTGGAGAGCGCAGGGAGCTCCTGAGAGCGGTTTGTGCCGAAACATGCCTGGGACCGGCACTTAGCTTCGGAGAGCTGCGTATCTGCGTCTTCTGCGTGTCTTGCCGCTCTACACTCAGCAAAAAGCTTTCCCACCATATCTTGCAAGGAGAAACTCTGCCAGGAAAGAAAACATCCAAAATCTTGTTCTAAAGCTTGCACGGAGGTCTGCAAAGAGTTTGGCAAGAATGAAAGGTAGTTGTCCAAAACTCGTTCTTTTCCAATAGAATAACCATGGAAAAGGCAGGAGAGTGGTAAAGTAGTGGTTTCTCTAAGTCTGAATGCTGCCCACACTGTGCCTGCATGGTGCGGCTTGCATCTTCGCCTTTGGGAAGCTGCCGCTCGCCGATTCTCCCGGAGGCGAAGAAGCGGCTTCTTCGCAGACAGAGCATTGTGGCGAGCGCAGGGAGCTCCTGAGAGCGGTTTGTGCCGAAAGAAGCCCGGGAGTGGCACTTAGCTTCGGAGAGCTGCGTATCTGCGTCTTCTGCGTGTCTTGCCGCTCTACACTCAGCCAAAAGCTTTTCCACCATATCTTGCAAGGAGAAACTCCGCCAGGAAAGAAAACATCCAAAATCTTGTTCTAAAGCTTGCACGGAGGTCTGCAAAGAGTTTGGCAAGAATGAAAGGTAGTTGTCCAAAACTCGTTCTTTTCCAATAGAATAACCATGGAAAAGGCAGGAGAGTGGTAAAGTACTGTTTTCTCTAAGTCTGAAGGCTGCCCACACTGTGCCTGTGTGCTGCAGCTTGCATCTTCGCCTTTGGGAAGCTGCCGCTCGCCGATTCTCCCGCAGGCGAAGAAGCGGCTTCTTCGCACACAGAGCATTGTGGCGAGCGCAGGGAGCTCCTGAGAGCGGTTTGTGCCGAAAGAAGCCCGGGACCGGCACTTAGCTTCAGAGAGCTGCGTATCTGCGTCTTCTGCGTGTCTTGCCGCTCTACACTCAGCAAAAAGCTTTTCCACCATATCTTGCAGGGAGAAACTCTGCCAGGAAAGAAAACATCCAAAATCTTGTTCTAAAGCTTGCACGGAGGTCTGCAAAGAGTTTGGCAAGAATGAAAGGTAGTTGTCCAAAACTCGATCTTTTCGAATATAATAACCATGGAAAAGGCAGGAGAGTGGTAAAGTACTGGTTTCTCTAAGTCTGAAGGCTGCCCACACTGTGCCTGTGTGGTGCGGCTTGCATCTTCCCCTTTGGGAAGCTGCCGCTCGCCGATTCACCCGGAGGCAAAGAAGCGGCTTCTTTGCTCACAACATTGTGGAGAGCGCAGGGAGCTCCTGAGAGCGGTTTGTGCCGAAAGAAGCCCGGGACCGGCACTTAGCTTCAGAGAGCTGCGTATCTGCGTCTTCTGCGTGTCTTGCCGCTCTACACTCAGCAAAAAGCTTTTCCACCATATCTTGCAAGGAGAAACTCTGCCAGGAAAGAAAACATCCAAAATCTTGTTCTAAAGCTTGCACGGAGGTCTGCAAAGAGTTTGGCAAGAATGAAAGGTAGTTGTCCAAAACTCGTTCTTTTCCAATAGAATAACCATGGAAAAGGCAGGAGAGTGGTAAAGTACTGTTTTCTCTAAGTCTGAAGGCTGCCCACAGTGTGCCTGCATGGTGCGGCTTGCATCTTCGCCTTTGGGAAGCTGCCGCTCGCCGATTCTCCCGGAGGCGAAGAATCGGCTTCTTCGCACACAGAGCATTGTGGCGAGTGCAGGGAGCTCCTGAGAGCGGTTTGTGCTGAAGGATGGACGGGACCGGCACTTAGCTTCGGAGAGCTGCGTATCTGCATCTTTTGCGTGTCTTGCCGCTCTACACTCAGCAAAAAGCTTTTCCAGCATATCTTGCAAGGAGAAACTCTGCCAGGAAAGAAAACATCCAAAATCTTGTTCTAAAGCTTGCACGGAGGTCTGCAAAGAGTTTGGCAAGAATGAAAGGTAGTTGGCAGAAACTCGTTCTTTTCCAATATAATAACAATGGAAAGGAAGAGAGAGAGGTAAAGTACAGTTTTCTCTAAGTCTGAATGCTGCCCACACTGTGCCTGTGTGGTGCGGCTTGCATCTTCGCCTTTGGGAAGCTGCCGCTCGCCGATTCTCCCGGAGGCGAAGAAGCGGCTTCTTCGCACACAGAGCATTGGGCCGGTCGCGGTTGGCACCTAAGAGCGGTTTGTGCTGAAAGAAGCCCGGGACCGGCACTTGGCTTCGGAGAGCTGCGTATCTGCGTCTTCTGCGTGTCTTGCCGCTCTACACTCAGCCAAAATCTTTTCCACCATATCTTGCAAAGAGAAACTCTGCCAGGAAAGAAAACATCCAAAATCTTGTTCTAAAGCTTGCACGGAGGTCTGCAAAGAGTTTGGCAAGAATGAAAGGTAGTTGTCCAAAACTCGATCTTTTCCAATAGAATAACCATGGAAAAGGCAGGAGAGTGGTAAAGTACTGGTTTCTATAAGTCTGAATGCTGCCCACACTGTGTCTGTGTTGCGCGGCTTGCATCTTCCCCTTTGGGAAGCTGCCGCTCGCCGATTCTCCCGGATGCAAAGAAGCGGCTTCTTTGCTCACAACATTGTGGAGAGCGCAGGGAGCTCCTGAGAGCGGTTTGTGCCGAAACATGCCTGGGACCGGCACTTAGCTTCGGAGAGCTGCGTATCGGCGTCTTCTGCGTGTCTTGCCGCTCTACACTCAGCCAAAAGCTTTTCCACCATATCTTGCAAAGAGAAACTCTGCCAGGAAAGAAAACATCCAAAATCTTGTTCTAAAGCTTGCACGGAGGTCTGCAAAGAGTTTGGCAAGAATGAAAGGTAGTTGTCCAAAACTCGTTCTTTTCGAATATAATAACAATGGACAAGGCAGGAGAGTGGTAAAGTAGTGGTTTCTCTAAGTCTGAATGCTGCCCACACTGTGCCTGCATGGTGCGGCTTGCATCTTCGCCTTTGGGAAGCTGCCGCTCGCCGATTCTCCCGCAGGCGAAGAAGCGGCTTCTTCGCACACAGAGCATTGTGGCGAGCGCAGGGAGTTCCTGAGAGCGGTTTGTGCCGAAAGAAGCCCGGGACCGGCACTTAGCTTCGGAGATCTGCGTATCTGCGTCTTCTGCGTGTCTTGCCGCTCTACACTCAGCAAAAAGCTTTCCCACCATATCTTGCAAGGAGAAACTCTGCCAGGAAAGAAAACATCCAAAATCTTGTTCTAAAGCTTGCACGGAGGTCTGCAAAGAGTTTGGCAAGAATGAAAGGTAGTTGTCCAAAACTCGTTCTTTTCCAATAGAATAACCATGGAAAAGGCAGGAGAGTGGTAAAGTAGTGGTTTCTCTAAGTCTGAATGCTGCCCACACTGTGCCTGTGTGCTGCAGCTTGCATCTTCGCCTTTGGGAAGCTGCCGCTCGCCGATTCTCCCGGAGGCGAAGAAGCGGCTTCTTCTCAGACAGAGCATTGTGGCGAGCGCAGGGAGCTCCTGAGAGCGGTTTGTGCCGAAAGAAGCCCGGGAGTGGCACTTAGCTTCGGAGAGCTGCGTATCTGCGTCGTCTGCGTGTCTTGCCGCTCTACACTCAGCCAAAAGCTTTTCCACCATATCTTGCAAGGAGAAACTCTGCCAGGAAAGAAAACATCCAAAATCTTGTTCTAAAGCTTGCACGGAGGTCTGCAAAGAGTTTGGCAAGAATGAAAGGTAGTTGTCCAAAACTCGATCTTTTCGAATATAATAACCATGGAAAAGGCAGGAGAGTGGTAAAGTACTGGTTTCTCTAAGTCTGAAGGCTGCCCACACTGTGCCTGTGTGGTGCGGCTTGCATCTTCCCCTTTGGGAAGCTGCCGCTCGCCGATTCACCCGGAGGCAAAGAAGCGGCTTCTTTGCTCACAACATTGTGGAGAGCGCAGGGAGCTCCTGAGAGCGGTTTGTGCCGAAACATGCCTGGGACCGGCACTTAGCTTCGGAGAGCTGCGTATCTGCGTCTTCTGCGTGTCTTGCCGCTCTACACTCAGCAAAAAGCTTTTCCAGCATATCTTGCAAAGAGAAACTCTGCCAGGAAAGAAAACATCCAAAATCTTGTTCTAAAGCTTGCACGGAGGTCTGCAAAGAGTTTGGCAAGAATGAAAGGTAGTTGTCCAAAACTCGATCTTTTCCAATAGAATAACCATGGAAAAGGCAGGAGAGTGGTAAAGTACTGGTTTCTATAAGTCTGAATGCTGCCCACACTGTGCCTGTGTGGTGCGGCTTGCATCTTCCCCTTTGGGAAGCTGCCGCTCGCCGATTCTCCCGGATGCAAAGAAGCGGCTTCTTTGCTCACAACATTGTGGAGAGCGCAGGGAGCTCCTGAGAGCGGTTTGTGCCGAAACATGCCTGGGACCGGCACTTAGCTTCAGAGAGCTGCGTATCGGCGTCTTCTGCGTGTCTTGCCGCTCTATACTCAGCCAAAAGCTTTCCCACCATATCTTGCAAAGAGAAACTCTGCCAGGAAAGAAAACATCCAAAATCTTGTTCTAAAGCTTGCACGGAGGTCTGCAAAGAGTTTGGCAAGAATGAAAGGTAGTTGTCCAAAACTCGTTCTTTTCGAATATAATAACAATGGACAAGGCAGGAGAGTGGTAAAGTAGTGGTTTCTCTAAGTCTGAATGCTGCCCACACTGTGCCTGTGTGCTGCAGCTTGCATCTTCGCCTTTGGGAAGCTGCCGCTCGCCGATTCTCCCGGAGGCGAAGAAGCGGCTTCTTCGCACACAGAGCATTGTGGCGAGCGCAGGGAGCTCCTGAGAGCGGTTTGTGCCGAAAGAAGCCCGGGACTGGCACTTAGCTTCGGAGAGCTGCGTATCTGCGTCGTCTGCGTGTCTTGCCGCTCTACACTCAGCAAAAAGCTTTCCCACCATATCTTGCAAGGAGAAACTCTGCCAGGAAAGAAAACATCCAAAATCTTGTTCTAAAGCTTGCACGGAGGTCTGCAAAGAGTTTGGCAAGAATGAAAGGTAGTTTTCCAAAACTCGTTCTTTTCCAATAGAATAACCATGGAAAAGGCAGGAGAGTGGTAAAGTACTGTTTTCTCTAAGTCTGAAGGCTGCCCACACTGTGCCTGTGTGCTGCAGCTTGCATCTTCGCCTTTGGGAAGCTGCCGCTCGCCGATTCTCCCGGAGGCGAAGAAGCGGCTTCTTCGCACACAGAGCATTGTGGCGAGCGCAGGGAGCTCCTGAGAGCGGTTTGTGCCGAAAGAAGCCCGGGACCGGCACTTAGCTTCAGAGAGCTGCGTATCTGCGTCTTCTGCGTGTCTTGCCGCTCTACACTCAGCAAAAAGCTTTCCCACCATATCTTGCAAGGAGAAACTCTGCCAGGAAAGAAAACATCCAAAATCTTGTTCTAAAGCTTGCACGGAGGTCTGCAAAGAGTTTGGCAAGAATGAAAGGTAGTTGTCCAAAACTCGATCTTTTGGAATATAATAACCATGGAAAAGGCAGGAGAGTGGTAAAGTACTGGTTTCTCTAAGTCTGAATGCTGCCCACACTGTGCCTGTGTGGTGCGGCTTGCATCTTCGCCTTTGGGAAGCTGCCGCTCGCCGATTCACCCGGATGCAAAGAAGCGGCTTCTTTGCTCACAACATTGTGGAGAGCGCAGGGAGCTCCTGAGAGCGGTTTGTGCCGAAACATGCCTGGGACCGGCACTTAGCTTCGGAGAGCTGCATATCGGCGTCTTCTGCGTGTCTTGCCGCTCTATACTCAGCCAAAAGCTTTTCCACCATATCTTGCAAAGAGAAACTCTGCCAGGAAAGAAAACATCCAAAATCTTGTTCTAAAGCTTGCACGGAGGTCTGCAAAGAGTTTGGCAAGAATGAAAGGTAGTTGTCCAAAACTCGTTCTTTTCCAATAGAATAACAATGGACAAGGCAGGAGAGTGGTAAAGTACTGTTTTCTCTAAGTCTGAATGCTGCCCACACTGTGCCTGCATGGTGCGGCTTGCATCTTCGCCTTTGGGAAGCTGCCGCTCGCCGATTCTCCCGGAGGCGAAGAAGCGGCTTCTTCGCACACAGAGCATTGTGCCGGTCGAGGTTTGCACCTAAGAGCGGTTTGTGCCGAAAGAAGCCCGGGACCGGCACTTAGCTTCGGAGAGCTGCGTATCTGCGTCTTCTGCGTGTCTTGCCGCTCTACACTCAGCAAAAAGCTTTTCCACCATATCTTGCAAGGAGAAACTCTGCCAGGAAAGAAAACATCCAAAATCTTGTTCTAAAGCTTGCACGGAGGTCTGCAAAGAGTTTGGCAAGAATGAAAGGTAGTTGTCCAAAATTCGTTCTTTTCCAATAGAATAACCATGGAAAAGGCAGGAGAGTGGTAAAGTACTGTTTTCTCTAAGTCTGAAGGCTGCCCACACTGTGCCTGCATGGTGCGGCTTGCATCTTCGCCTTTGGGAAGCTGCCGCTCGCCGATTCTCCCGGAGGCGAAGAAGCGGCTTCTTCGCACACAGAGCATTGTGGCGAGCGCAGGGAGTTCCTGAGAGCGGTTTGTGCCGAAAGAAGCCCGGGACCGGCACTTAGCTTCGGAGATCTGCGTATCGGCGTCTTCTGCGTGTCTTGCCGCTCTACACTCAGCAAAAAGCTTTCCCACCATATCTTGCAAGGAGAAACTCTGCCAGGAAAGAAAACATCCAAAATCTTGTTCTAAAGCTTGCACGGAGGTCTGCAAAGAGTTTGGCAAGAATGAAAGGTAGTTGTCCAAAACTCGTTCTTTTCCAATAGAATAACCATGGAAAAGGCAGGAGAGTGGTAAAGTACTGGTTTCTATAAGTCTGAATGCTGCCCACACTGTGCCTGTGTGGTGCGGCTTGCATCTTCCCCTTTGGGAAGTTGCCGCTCGCCGATTCTCCCGGATGCAAAGAAGCGGCTTCTTTGCTCACAACATTGTGGAGAGCGCAGGGAGCTCCTGAGAGCGGTTTGTGCCGAAACATGCCTGGGACCGGCACTTAGCTTCAGAGAGCTGCGTATCTGCGTCTTCTGCGTGTCTTGCCGCTCTATACTCAGCCAAAAGCTTTCCCACCATATCTTGCAAAGAGAAACTCTGCCAGGAAAGAAAACATCCAAAATCTTGTTCTAAAGCTTGCACGGAGGTCTGCAAAGAGTTTGGCAAGAATGAAAGGTAGTTGTCCAAAACTCGTTCTTTTCGAATATAATAACAATGGACAAGGCAGGAGAGTGGTAAAGTAGTGGTTTCTCTAAGTCTGAAGGCTGCCCACACTGTGCCTGCATGGTGCGGCTTGCATCTTCGCCTTTGGGAAGCTGCCGCTCGCCGATTCTCCCGGAGGCGAAGAAGCGGCTTCTTCGCAGACAGAGCATTGTGGCGAGCGCAGGGAGCTCCTGAGAGCGGTTTGTGCCGAAATAAGCCCGGGAGTGGCACTTAGCTTCGGAGAGCTGCGTATCTGCGTCTTCTGCGTGTCTTGCCGCTCTACACTCAGCCAAAAGCTTTTCCACCATATCTTGCAAGGAGAAACTCTGCCAGGAAAGAAAACATCCAAAATCTTGTTCTAAAGCTTGCACGGAGGTCTGCAAAGAGTTTGGCAAGAATGAAAGGTAGTTGTCCAAAACTCGTTCTTTTCCAATAGAATAACCATGGAAAAGGCAGGAGAGTGGTAAAGTACTGTTTTCTCTAAGTCTGAAGGCTGCCCACACTGTGCCTGTGTGCTGCAGCTTGCATCTTCGCCTTTGGGAAGCTGCCGCTCGCCGATTCTCCCGCAGGCGAAGAAGCGGCTTCTTCGCACACAGAGCATTGTGGCGAGCGCAGGGAGCTCCTGAGAGCGGTTTGTGCCGAAAGAAGCCCGGGACCGGCACTTAGCTTCAGAGAGCTGCGTATCTGCGTCTTCTGCGTGTCTTGCCGCTCTACACTCAGCAAAAAGCTTTTCCACCATATCTTGCAAGGAGAAACTCTGCCAGGAAAGAAAACATCCAAAATCTTGTTCTAAAGCTTGCACGGAGGTCTGCAAAGAGTTTGGCAAGAATGAAAGGTAGTTGTCCAAAACTCGATCTTTTCGAATATAATAACCATGGAAAAGGCAGGAGAGTGGTAAAGTACTGGTTTCTCTAAGTCTGAAGGCTGCCCACACTGTGCCTGTGTGGTGCGGCTTGCATCTTCCCCTTTGGGAAGCTGCCGCTCGCCGATTCACCCGGAGGCAAAGAAGCGGCTTCTTTGCTCACAACATTGTGGAGAGCGCAGGGAGCTCCTGAGAGCGGTTTGTGCCGAAACATGCCTGGGACCGGCACTTAGCTTCGGAGAGCTGCGTATCTGCGTCTTCTGCGTGTCTTGCCGCTCTACACTCAGCAAAAAGCTTTTCCAGCATATCTTGCAAAGAGAAACTCTGCCAGGAAAGAAAACATCCAAAATCTTGTTCTAAAGCTTGCACGGAGGTCTGCAAAGAGTTTGGCAAGAATGAAAGGTAGTTGTCCAAAACTCGATCTTTTCCAATAGAATAACCATGGAAAAGGCAGGAGAGTGGTAAAGTACTGGTTTCTATAAGTCTGAATGCTGCCCACACTGTGCCTGTGTGGTGCGGCTTGCATCTTCGCCTTTGGGAAGCTGCCGCTCGCCGATTCTCCCGGATGCAAAGAAGCGGCTTCTTTGCTCACAACATTGTGGAGAGCGCAGGGAGCTCCTGAGAGCGGTTTGTGCCGAAACATGCCTGGGACCGGCACTTAGCTTCAGAGAGCTGCGTATCGGCGTCTTCTGCGTGTCTTGCCGCTCTATACTCAGCCAAAAGCTTTCCCACCATATCTTGCAAAGATAAACTCTGCCAGGAAAGAAAACATCCAAAATCTTGTTCTAAAGCTTGCACGGAGGTCTGCAAAGAGTTTGGCAAGAATGAAAGGTAGTTGTCCAAAACTCGTTCTTTTCGAATATAATAACAATGGACAAGGCAGGAGAGTGGTAAAGTAGTGGTTTCTCTAAGTCTGAAGGCTGCCCACACTGTGCCTGCATGGTGCGGCTTGCATCTTCCCCTTTGGGAAGCTGCCGCTCGCCGATTCTCCCGGAGGCGAAGAAGCGCCTTCTTCGCAGACAGAGCATTGGGCCGGTCGCGGTTTGCACCTAAGAGCGGTTTGTGCCGAAAGAAGCCCGGGAGTGGCACTTAGCTTCGGAGAGCTGCGTATCTGCGTCGTCTGCGTGTCTTGCCGCTCTACACTCAGCCAAAAGCTTTTCCACCATATCTTGCAAGGAGAAACTCTGCCAGGAAAGAAAACATCCAAAATCTTGTTCTAAAGCTTGCACGGAGGTCTGCAAAGAGTTTGGCAAGAATGAAAGGTAGTTGTCCAAAACTCGTTCTTTTCCAATAGAATAACCATGGAAAAGGCAGGAGAGTGGTAAAGTACTGTTTTCTCTAAGTCTGAAGGCTGCCCACACTGTGCCTGTGTGCTGCAGCTTGCATCTTCGCCTTTGGGAAGCTGCCGCTCGCCGATTCTCCCGGAGGCGAAGAAGCGGCTTCTTCGCACACAGAGCATTGTGGCGAGCGCAGGGAGCTCCTGAGAGAGGTTTGTGCCGAAAGAAGCCCGGGACCGGCACTTAGCTTCAGAGAGCTGCGTATCTGCGTCTTCTGCGTGTCTTGCCGCTCTACACTCAGCAAAAAGCTTTCCCACCATATCTTGCAAGGAGAAACTCTGCCAGGAAAGAAAACATCCAAAATCTTGTTCTAAAGCTTGCACGGAGGTCTGCAAAGAGTTTGGCAAGAATGAAAGGTAGTTGTCCAAAACTCGATCTTTTCGAATAGAATAACCATGGAAAAGGCAGGAGAGTGGTAAAGTACTGGTTTCTATAAGTCTGAAGGCTGCCCACACTGTGCCTGTGTGGTGCGGCTTGCATCTTCCCCTTTGGGAAGCTGCCGCTCGCCGATTCACCCGGAGGCAAAGAAGCGGCTTCTTTGCTCACAACATTGTGGAGAGCGCAGGGAGCTCCTGAGAGCGGTTTGTGCCGAAACATGCCTGGGACCGGCACTTAGCTTCGGAGAGCTGCGTATCTGCGTCTTCTGCGTGTCTTGCCGCTCTACACTCAGCAAAAAGCTTTCCCACCATATCTTGCAAGGAGAAACTCTGCCAGGAAAGAAAACATCCAAAATCTTGTTCTAAAGCTTGCACGGAGGTCTGCAAAGAGTTTGGCAAGAATGAAAGGTAGTTGTCCAAAACTCGTTCTTTTCCAATAGAATAACCATGGAAAAGGCAGGAGAGTGGTAAAGTAGTGGTTTCTCTAAGTCTGAATGCTGCCCACACTGTGCCTGCATGGTGCGGCTTGCATCTTCGCCTTTGGGAAGCTGCCGCTCGCCGATTCTCCCGGAGGCGAAGAAGCGGCTTCTTCGCAGACAGAGCATTGTGGCGAGCGCAGGGAGCTCCTGAGAGCGGTTTGTGCCGAAAGAAGCCCGGGACCGGCACTTAGCTTCGGAGAGCTGCGTATCTGCGTCTTCTGCGTGTCTTGCCGCTCTACACTCAGCCAAAAGCTTTTCCACCATATCTTGCAAGGAGAAACTCCGCCAGGAAAGAAAACATCCAAAATCTTGTTCTAAAGCTTGCACGGAGGTCTGCAAAGAGTTTGGCAAGAATGAAAGGTAGTTGTCCAAAACTCGTTCTTTTCCAATAGAATAACCATGGAAAAGGCAGGAGAGTGGTAAAGTACTGTTTTCTCTAAGTCTGAAGGCTGCCCACACTGTGCCTGTGTGCTGCAGCTTGCATCTTCGCCTTTGGGAAGCTGCCGCTCGCCGATTCTCCCGCAGGCGAAGAAGCGGCTTCTTCGCACACAGAGCATTGTGGCGAGCGCAGGGAGCTCCTGAGAGCGGTTTGTGCCGAAAGAAGCCCGGGACCGGCACTTAGCTTCAGAGAGCTGCGTATCTGCGTCTTCTGCGTGTCTTGCCGCTCTACACTCAGCAAAAAGCTTTTCCACCATATCTTGCAAGGAGAAACTCTGCCAGGAAAGAAAACATCCAAAATCTTGTTCTAAAGCTTGCACGGAGGTCTGCAAAGAGTTTGGCAAGAATGAAAGGTAGTTGTCCAAAACTCGATCTTTTCGAATATAATAACCATGGAAAAGGCAGGAGAGTGGTAAAGTACTGGTATCTATAAGTCTGAAGGCTGCCCACACTGTGCCTGTGTGGTGCGGCTTGCATCTTCCCCTTTGGGAAGCTGCCGCTCGCCGATTCACCCGGAGGCAAAGAAGCGGCTTCTTTGCTCACAACATTGTGGAGAGCGCAGGGAGCTCCTGAGAGCGGTTTGTGCCGAAACATGCCTGGGACCGGCACTTAGCTTTGGAGAGCTGCGTATCTGCGTCTTCTGCGTGTCTTGCCGCTCTACACTCAGCAAAAAGCTTTTCCAGCATATCTTGCAAAGAGAAACTCTGCTAGGAAAGAAAACATCCAAAATCTTGTTCTAAAGCTTGCACGGAGGTCTGCAAAGAGTTTGGCAAGAATGAAAGGTAGTTGTCCAAAACTCGATCTTTTCCAATAGAATAACCATGGAAAAGGCAGGAGAGTGGTAAAGTACTGGTTTCTATAAGTCTGAATGCTGCCCACACTGTGCCTGTGTGGTGCGGCTTGCATCTTCCCCTTTGGGAAGCTGCCGCTCGCCGATTCACCCGGAGGCAAAGAAGCGGCTTCTTTGCTCACAACATTGTGGAGAGCGCAGGGAGCTCCTGAGAGCGGTTTGTGCCGAAACATGCCTGGGACCGGCACTTAGCTTTGGAGAGCTGCGTATCTGCGTCTTCTGCGTGTCTTGCCGCTCTACACTCAGCAAAAAGCTTTTCCAGCATATCTTGCAAAGAGAAACTCTGCCAGGAAAGAAAACATCCAAAATCTTGTTCTAAAGCTTGCACGGAGGTCTGCAAAGAGTTTGGCAAGAATGAAAGGTAGTTGTCCAAAACTCGATCTTTTCCAATAGAATAACCATGGAAAAGGCAGGAGAGTGGTAAAGTACTGGTTTCTATAAGTCTGAATGCTGCCCACACTGTGCCTGTGTGGTGCGGCTTGCATCTTCCCCTTTGGGAAGCTGCCGCTCGCCGATTCTCCCGGATGCAAAGAAGCGGCTTCTTTGCTCACAACATTGTGGAGAGCGCAGGGAGCTCCTGAGAGCGGTTTGTGCCGAAACATGCCTGGGACCGGCACTTAGCTTCAGAGAGCTGCGTATCGGCGTCTTCTGCGTGTCTTGCCGCTCTATACTCAGCCAAAAGCTTTCCCACCATATCTTGCAAAGAGAAACTCTGCCAGGAAAGAAAACATCCAAAATCTTGTTCTAAAGCTTGCACGGAGGTCTGCAAAGAGTTTGGCAAGAATGAAAGGTAGTTGTCCAAAACTCGTTCTTTTCGAATATAATAACAATGGACAAGGCAGGAGAGTGGTAAAGTAGTGGTTTCTCTAAGTCTGAAGGCTGCCCACACTGTGCCTGCATGGTGCGGCTTGCATCTTCCCCTTTGGGAAGCTGCCGCTCGCCGATTCTCCCGGAGGCGAAGAAGCGCCTTCTTCGCAGACAGAGCATTGGGCCGGTCGCGGTTTGCACCTAAGAGCGGTTTGTGCCGAAAGAAGCCCGGGAGTGGCACTTAGCTTCGGAGAGCTGCGTATCTGCGTCGTCTGCGTGTCTTGCCGCTCTACACTCAGCCAAAAGCTTTTCCACCATATCTTGCAAGGAGAAACTCTGCCAGGAAAGAAAACATCCAAAATCTTGTTCTAAAGCTTGCACGGAGGTCTGCAAAGAGTTTGGCAAGAATGAAAGGTAGTTGTCCAAAACTCGTTCTTTTCCTATAGAATAACCATGGAAAAGGCAGGAGAGTGGTAAAGTACTGTTTTCTCTAAGTCTGAAGGCTGCCCACACTGTGCCTGTGTGCTGCAGCTTGCATCTTCGCCTTTGGGAAGCTGCCGCTCGCCGATTCTCCCGGAGGCGAAGAAGCGGCTTCTTCGCACACAGAGCATTGTGGCGAGCGCAGGGAGCTCCTGAGAGCGGTTTGTGCCGAAAGAAGCCCGGGACCGGCACTTAGCTTCAGAGAGCTGCGTATCTGCGTCTTCTGCGTGTCTTGCCGCTCTACACTCAGCAAAAAGCTTTCCCACCATATCTTGCAAGGAGAAACTCTGCCAGGAAAGAAAACATCCAAAATCTTGTTCTAAAGCTTGCACGGAGGTCTGCAAAGAGTTTGGCAAGAATGAAAGGTAGTTGTCCAAAACTCGATCTTTTCGAATAGAATAACCATGGAAAAGGCAGGAGAGTGGTAAAGTACTGGTTTCTATAAGTCTGAAGGCTGCCCACACTGTGCCTGTGTGGTGCGGCTTGCATCTTCCCCTTTGGGAAGCTGACGCTCGCCGATTCACCCGGAGGCAAAGAAGCGGCTTCTTTGCTCACAACATTGTGGAGAGCGCAGGGAGCTCCTGAGAGCGGTTTGTGCCGAAACATGCCTGGGACCGGCACTTAGCTTCGGAGAGCTGCGTATCTGCGTCTTCTGCGTGTCTTGCCGCTCTACACTCAGCAAAAAGCTTTTCCAGCATATCTTGCAAAGAGAAACTCTGCCAGGAAAGAAAACATCCAAAATCTTGTTCTAAAGCTTGCACGGAGGTCTGCAAAGAGTTTGGCAAGAATGAAAGGTAGTTGTCCAAAACTCGATCTTTTCCAATAGAATAACCATGGAAAAGGCAGGAGAGTGGTAAAGTACTGTTTTCTCTAAGTCTGAATGCTGCCCACACTGTGCCTGTGTGGTGCGGCTTGCATCTTCCCCTTTGGGAAGCTGCCGCTCGCCGATTCTCCCGGATGCAAAGAAGCGGCTTCTTTGCTCACAACATTGTGGAGAGCGCAGGGAGCTCCTGAGAGCGGTTTGTGCCGAAACATGCCTGGGACCGGCACTTAGCTTCAGAGAGCTGCGTATCGGCGTCTTCTGCGTGTCTTGCCGCTCTATACTCAGCCAAAAGCTTTCCCACCATATCTTGCAAAGAGAAACTCTGCCAGGAAAGAAAACATCCAAAATCTTGTTCTAAAGCTTGCACGGAGGTCTGCAAAGAGTTTGGCAAGAATGAAAGGTAGTTGTCCAAAACTCGTTCTTTTCCAATAGAATAACAATGGACAAGGCAGGAGAGTGGTAAAGTAGTGGTTTCTCTAAGTCTGAAGGCTGCCCACACTGTGCCTGCATGGTACGGCTTGCATCTTCGCCTTTGGGAAGCTGCCGCTCGCCGATTCTCCCGGAGGCGAAGAAGCGGCTTCTTCGCACACAGAGCATTGTGGCGAGCGCAGGGAGCTCCTGAGAGCGGTTTGTGCCGAAAGAAGCCCGGGACTGGCACTTAGCTTCGGAGAGCTTCGTATCTGCGTCGTCTGCGTGTCTTGCCGCTCTACACTCAGCAAAAAGCTTTTCCACCATATCTTGCAAGGAGAAACTCTGCCAGGAAAGAAAACATCCAAAATCTTGTTCTAAAGCTTGCACGGAGGTCTGCAAAGAGTTTGGCAAGAATGAAAGGTAGTTGTCCAAAACTCGATCTTTTCCAATAGAATAACCATGGAAAAGGCAGGAGAGTGGTAAAGTACTGGTTTCTCTAAGTCTGAAGGCTGCCCACACTGTGCCTGTGTGGTGCGGCTTGCATCTTCCCCTTTGGGAAGCTGCCGCTCGCCGATTCTCCCGGAGGCGAAGAAGCGGCTTCTTCACACACAGAGCATTGTGGCGAGCGCAGGGAGATCCTGAGAGCGGTTTGTGCTGAAAGAAGCCCGGGACCGGCACTTAGCTTCAGAGAGCTGCGTATCTGCGTCTTCTGCGTGTCTTGCCGCTCTACACTCAGCAAAAAGCTTTTCCACCATATCTTGCAAGGAGAAACTCTGCCAGGAAAGAAAACATCCAAAATCTTGTTCTAAAGCTTGCACGGAGGTCTGCAAAGAGTTTGGCAAGAATGAAAGGTAGTTGTCCAAAACTCGATCTTTTCCAATAGAATAACCATGGAAAAGGCAGGAGAGTGGTAAAGTAGTGGTTTCTATAAGTCTGAATGCTGCCCACACTGTGCCTGTGTGGTGCGGCTTGCATCTTCGCCTTTGGGAAGCTGCCGCTCGCCGATTCACCCGGATGCAAAGAAGCGGCTTCTTTGCTCACAACATTGTGGAGAGCGCAGGGAGCTCCTGAGAGCGGTTTGTGCCGAAACATGCCTGGGACCGGCACTTAGCTTCGGAGAGCTGCATATCGGCGTCTTCTGCGTGTCTTGCCGCTCTACACTCAGCCAAAAGCTTTTCCACCATATCTTGCAAAGAGAAACTCTGCCAGGAAAGAAAACATCCAAAATCTTGTTCTAAAGCTTGCACGGAGGTCTGCAAAGAGTTTGGCAAGAATGAAAGGTAGTTGTCCAAAACTCGTTCTTTTCCAATAGAATAACAATGGACAAGGCAGGAGAGTGGTAAAGTAGTGGTTTCTCTAAGTCTGAAGGCTGCCCACACTGTGCCTGCATGGTGCGGCTTGCATCTTCGCCTTTGGGAAGCTGCCGCTCGCCGATTCTCCCGGAGGCGAAGAAGCGGCTTCTTCGCAGACAGAGCATTGTGGCGAGCGCAGGGAGCTCCTGAGAGCGGTTTGTGCCGAAAGAAGCCCGGGAGTGGCACTTAGCTTCGGAGAGCTGCGTATCTGCGTCTTCTGCATGTCTTGCCGCTCTACACTCAGCCAAAAGCTTTTCCACCATATCTTGCAAAGAGAAACTCTGCCAGGAAAGAAAACATCCAAAATCTTGTTCTAAAGCTTGCACGGAGGTCTGCAAAGAGTTTGGCAAGAATGAAAGGTAGTTGTCCAAAACTCGTTCTTTTCCAATAGAATAACCATGGAAAAGGCAGGAGAGTGGTAAAGTACTGTTTTCTCTAAGTCTGAAGGCTGCCCACACTGTGCCTGTGTGCTGCAGCTTGCATCTTCGCCTTTGGGAAGCTGCCGCTCGCCGATTCTCCCGGAGGCGAAGAAGCGGCTTCTTCGCACACAGAGCATTGTGGCGAGCGCAGGGAGCTCCTGAGAGCGGTTTGTGCCGAAAGAAGCCCGGGACCGGCACTTAGCTTCGGAGAGCTGCGTATCTGCGTCTTCTGCGTGTCTTGCTGCTCTACAATCAGCAAAAAGCTTTCCCACCATATCTTGCAAGGAGAAACTCTGCCAGGAAAGAAAACATCCAAAATCTTGTTCTAAAGCTTGCACGGAGGTCTGCAAAGAGTTTGGCAAGAATGAAAGGTAGTTGTCCAAAACTCGATCTTTTCCAATAGAATAACCATGGAAAAGGCAGGAGAGTGGTAAAGTACTGGTTTCCATAAGTCTGAAGGCTGCCCACACTGTGCCTGTGTGGTGCGGCTTGCATCTTCCCCTTTGGGAAGCTGCCGCTCGCCGATTCACCCGGAGGCAAAGAAGCGGCTTCTTTGCTCACAACATTGTGGAGAGCGCAGGGAGCTCCTGAGAGCGGTTTGTGCCGAAACATGCCTGGGACCGGCACTTAGCTTCGGAGAGCTGCGTATCTGCGTCTTCTGCGTGTCTTGCCGCTCTACACTCAGCAAAAAGCTTTTCCAGCATATCTTGCAAAGAGAAACTCTGCCAGGAAAGAAAACATCCAAAATCTTGTTCTAAAGCTTGCACGGAGGTCTGCAAAGAGTTTGGCAAGAATGAAAGGTAGTTGTCCAAAACTCGATCTTTTCCAATAGAATAACCATGGAAAAGGCAGGAGAGTGGTAAAGTACTGGTTTCTATAAGTCTGAATGCTGCCCACACTGTGCCTGTGTGGTGCGGCTTGCATCTTCCCCTTTGGGAAGCTGCCGCTCGCCGATTCTCCCGGATGCAAAGAAGCGGCTTCTTTGCTCACAACATTGTGGAGAGCGCAGGGAGCTCCTGAGAGCGGTTTGTGCCGAAACATGCCTGGGACCGGCACTTAGCTTCAGAGAGCTGCGTATCGGCGTCTTCTGCGTGTCTTGCCGCTCTATACTCAGCCAAAAGCTTTCCCACCATATCTTGCAAAGAGAAACTCTGCCAGGAAAGAAAACATCCAAAATCTTGTTCTAAAGCTTGCACGGAGGTCTGCAAAGAGTTTGGCAAGAATGAAAGGTAGTTGTCCAAAACTCGTTCTTTTCCAATAGAATAACAATGGACAAGGCAGGAGAGTGGTAAAGTAGTGGTTTCTCTAAGTCTGAAGGCTGCCCACACTGTGCCTGCATGGTGCGGCTTGCATCTTCGCCTTTGGGAAGCTGCCGCTCGCCGATTCTCCCGGAGGCGAAGAAGCGGCTTCTTCACACACAGAGCATTGTGGCGAGCGCAGGGAGATCCTGAGAGCGGTTTGTGCTGAAAGAAGCCCGGGACCGGCACTTAGCTTCAGAGAGCTGCGTATCTGCGTCTTCTGCGTGTCTTGCCGCTCTACACTCAGCAAAAAGCTTTTCCACCATATCTTGCAAGGAGAAACTCTGCCAGGAAAGAAAACATCCAAAATCTTGTTCTAAAGCTTGCACGGAGGTCTGCAAAGAGTTTGGCAAGAATGAAAGGTAGTTGTCCAAAACTCGATCTTTTCCAATAGAATAACCATGGAAAAGGCAGGAGAGTGGTAAAGTAGTGGTTTCTATAAGTCTGAATGCTGCCCACACTGTGCCTGTGTGGTGCGGCTTGCATCTTCGCCTTTGGGAAGCTGCCGCTCGCCGATTCACCCGGATGCAAAGAAGCGGCTTCTTTGCTCACAACATTGTGGAGAGCGCAGGGAGCTCCTGAGAGCGGTTTGTGCCGAAACATGCCTGGGACCGGCACTTAGCTTCGGAGAGCTGCATATCGGCGTCTTCTGCGTGTCTTGCCGCTCTACACTCAGCCAAAAGCTTTTCCACCATATCTTGCAAAGAGAAACTCTGCCAGGAAAGAAAACATCCAAAATCTTGTTCTAAAGCTTGCACGGAGGTCTGCAAAGAGTTTGGCAAGAATGAAAGGTAGTTGTCCAAAACTCGTTCTTTTCGAATATAATAACAATGGACAAGGCAGGAGAGTGGTAAAGTAGTGGTTTCTCTAAGTCTGAAGGCTGCCCACACTGTGCCTGCATGGTGCGGCTTGCATCTTCGCCTTTGGGAAGCTGCCGCTCGCCGATTCTCCCGGAGGCGAAGAAGCGGCTTCTTCGCAGACAGAGCATTGTGGCGAGCGCAGGGAGCTCCTGAGAGCGGTTTGTGCCGAAAGAAGCCCGGGACCGGCACTTAGCTTCGGAGAGCTGCGTATCTGCGTCTTCTGCGTGTCTTGCCGCTCTACACTCAGCCAAAAGCTTTTCCACCATATCTTGCAAAGAGAAACTCTGCCAGGAAAGAAAACATCCAAAATCTTGTTCTAAAGCTTGCACGGAGGTCTGCAAAGAGTTTGGCAAGAATGAAAGGTAGTTGTCCAAAACTCGTTCTTTTCCAATAGAATAACCATGGAAAAGGCAGGAGAGTGGTAAAGTACTGTTTTCTCTAAGTCTGAAGGCTGCCCACACTGTGCCTGTGTGCTGCAGCTTGCATCTTCGCCTTTGGGAAGCTGCCGCTCGCCGATTCTCCCGGATGCAAAGAAGCGGCTTCTTCGCACACAGAGCATTGTGGCGAGCGCAGGGAGCTCCTGAGAGCGGTTTGTGCCGAAAGAAGCCCGGGACCGGCACTTAGCTTCAGAGAGCTGCGTATCTGCGTCTTCTGCGTGTCTTGCTGCTCTACAATCAGCAAAAAGCTTTCCCACCATATCTTGCAAGGAGAAACTCTGCCAGGAAAGAAAACATCCAAAATCTTGTTCTAAAGCTTGCACGGAGGTCTGCAAAGAGTTTGGCAAGAATGAAAGGTAGTTGTCCAAAACTCGATCTTTTCCAATAGAATAACCATGGAAAAGGCAGGAGAGTGGTAAAGTACTGGTTTCTATAAGTCTGAAGGCTGCCCACACTGTGCCTGTGTGGTGCGGCTTGCATCTTCCCCTTTGGGAAGCTGCCGCTCGCCGATTCACCCGGAGGCAAAGAAGCGGCTTCTTTGCTCACAACATTGTGGAGAGCGCAGGGAGCTCCTGAGAGCGGTTTGTGCCGAAACATGCCTGGGACCGGCACTTAGCTTCGGAGAGCTGCGTATCTGCATCTTCTGCGTGTCTTGCCGCTCTACACTCAGCAAAAAGCTTTTCCAGCATATCTTGCAAGGAGAAACTCTGCCAGGAAAGAAAACATCCAAAATCTTGTTCTAAAGCTTGCACGGAGGTCTGCAAAGAGTTTGGCAAGAATGAAAGGTAGTTGTCCAAAACTCGATCTTTTCCAATAGAATAACCATGGAAAAGGCAGGAGAGTGGTAAAGTACTGGTTTCTATAAGTCTGAATGCTGCCCACACTGTGCCTGTGTGGTGCGGCTTGCATCTTCCCCTTTGGGAAGCTGCCGCTCGCCGATTCTCCCGGATGCAAAGAAGCGGCTTCTTTGCTCACAACATTGTGGAGAGCGCAGGGAGCTCCTGAGAGCGGTTTGTGCCGAAACATGCCTGGGACCGGCACTTAGCTTCAGAGAGCTGCGTATCGGCGTCTTCTGCGTGTCTTGCCGCTCTATACTCAGCCAAAAGCTTTCCCACCATATCTTGCAAAGAGAAACTCTGCCAGGAAAGAAAACATCCAAAATCTTGTTCTAAAGCTTGCACGCAGGTCTGCAAAGAGTTTGGCAAGAATGAAAGGTAGTTGTCCAAAACTCGTTCTTTTCCAATAGAATAACAATGGACAAGGCAGGAGAGTGGTAAAGTAGTGGTTTCTCTAAGTCTGAAGGCTGCCCACACTGTGCCTGCATGGTGCGGCTTGCATCTTTGCCTTTGGGAAGCTGCCGCTCGCCGATTCTCCCGGAGGCGAAGAAGCGGCTTCTTCGCACACAGAGCATTGTGGCGAGCGCAGGGAGCTCCTGAGAGCGGTTTGTGCCGAAAGAAGCCCGGGACTGGCACTTAGCTTCGGAGAGCTTCGTATCTGCGTCGTCTGCGTGTCTTGCCGCTCTACACTCAGCAAAAAGCTTTTCCACCATATCTTGCAAGGAGAAACTCTGCCAGGAAAGAAAACATCCAAAATCTTGTTCTAAAGCTTGCACGGAGGTCTGCAAAGAGTTTGGCAAGAATGAAAGGTAGTTGTCCAAAACTCGATCTTTTCCAATAGAATAACCATGGAAAAGGCAGGAGAGTGGTAAAGTACTGGTTTCTATAAGTCTGAATGCTGCCCACACTGTGCCTGTGTGGTGCGGCTTGCATCTTCCCCTTTGGGAAGCTGCCGCTCGCCGATTCACCCGGAGGCAAAGAAGCGGCTTCTTTGCTCACAACATTGTGGAGAGCGCAGGGAGCTCCTGAGAGCGGTTTGTGCCGAAAGAAGCCCGGGACCGGCACTTAGCTTCAGAGAGCTGCGTATCTGCGTCTTCTGCGTGTCTTGCCGCTCTACACTCAGCAAAAAGCTTTTCCACCATATCTTGCAAGGAGAAACTCTGCCAGGAAAGAAAACATCCAAAATCTTGTTCTAAAGCTTGCACGGAGGTCTGCAAAGAGTTTGGCAAGAATGAAAGGTAGTTGTCCAAAACTCGATCTTTTCGAATATAATTACCATGGAAAAGGCAGGAGAGTGGTAAAGTAGTGGTTTCTATAAGTCTGAATGCTGCCCACACTGTGCCTGTGTGGTGCGGCTTGCATCTTGGCCTTTGGGAAGCTGCCGCTCGCCGATTCACCCGGATGCAAAGAAGCGGCTTCTTTGCTCACAACATTGTGGAGAGCGCAGGGAGCTCCTGAGAGCGGTTTGTGCCGAAACATGCCTGGGACCGGCACTTAGCTTCGGAGAGCTGCATATCGGCGTCTTCTGCGTGTCTTGCCGCTCTACACTCAGCCAAAAGCTTTTCCACCATATCTTGCAAAGAGAAACTCTGCCAGGAAAGAAAACATCCAAAATCTTGTTCTAAAGCTTGCACGGAGGTCTGCAAAGAGTTTGGCAAGAATGAAAGGTAGTTGTCCAAAACTCGTTCTTTTCCAATAGAATAACCATGGACAAGGCAGGAGAGTGGTAAAGTACTGTTTTCTCTAAGTCTGAAGGCTGCCCACACTGTGCCTGCATGGTGCGGCTTGCATCTTCGCCTTTGGGAAGCTGCCGCTCGCCGATTCTCCCGGAGGCGAAGAAGCGGCTTCTTCGCAGACAGAGCATTGTGCCGGTCGAGGTTTGCACCTAAGAGCGGTTTGTGCCGAAAGAAGCCCGGGACCGGCACTTAGCTTCGGAGAGCTGCGTATCTGCGTCTTCTGCGTGTCTTGCCGCTCTACACTCAGCAAAAAGCTTTTCCACCATATCTTGCAAGGAGAAACTCTGCCAGGAAAGAAAACATCCAAAATCTTGTTCTAAAGCTTGCACGCAGGTCTGCAAAGAGTTTGGCAAGAATGAAAGGTAGTTGTCCAAAACTCGTTCTTTTCCAATAGAATAACCATGGAAAAGGCAGGAGAGTGGTAAAGTACTGTTTTCTCTAAGTCTGAAGGCTGCCCACACTGTGCCTGCATGGTGCGGCTTGCATCTTCGCCTTTGGGAAGCTGCCGCTCGCCGATTCTCCCGGAGGCGAAGAAGCGGCTTCTTCGCACACAGAGCATTGTGGCGAGCGCAGGGAGCTCCTGAGAGCGGTTTGTGCCGAAAGATGGACGGGACCGGCACTTAGCTTCGGAGAGCTGCGTATCTGCATCTTTTGCGTGTCTTGCCGCTCTACACTCAGCAAAAAGCTTTTCCACCATATCTTGCAAAGAGAAACTCTGCCAGGAAAGAAAACATCCAAAATCTTGTTCTAAAGCTTGCACGGAGGTCTGCAAAGAGTTTGGCAAGAATGAAAGGTAGTTGTCCAAAACTCGTTCTTTTCCAATAGAATAACCATGGAAAAGGCAGGAGAGTGGTAAAGTACTGGTTTCTCTAAGTCTGAATGCTGCCCACACTGTGCCTGTGTGGTGCGGCTTGCATCTTCCCCTTTGGGAAGCTGCCGCTTGCCGATTCTCCCGGAGGCGAAGAAGCGGCTTCTTCGCACACAGAGCATTGTGGCGAGCGCAGGGAGCTCCTGAGAGCGGTTTGTGCCGAAAGAAGCCCGGGACCGGCACTTAGCTTCGGAGAGCTGCGTATCTGCGTCTTCTGCGTGTCTTGCCGCTCTACACTCAGCAAAAAGCTTTTCCAGCATATCTTGCAAAGAGAAACTCTGCCAGGAAAGAAAACATCCAAAATCTTGTTCTAAAGCTTGCACGGAGGTCTGCAAAGAGTTTGGCAAGAATGAAAGGTAGTTGTCCAAAACTCGATCTTTTCCAATAGAATAACCATGGAAAAGGCAGGAGAGTGGTAAAGTACTGTTTTCTCTAAGTCTGAAGGCTGCCCACACTGTGCCTGCATGGTGCGGCTTGCATCTTCGCCTTTGGGAAGCTGCCGCTCGCCGATTCTCCCGGAGGCGAAGAAGCGGCTTCTTCGCACACAGAGCATTGGGCCGGTCGCGGTTGGCACCTAAGAGCGGTTTGTGCTGAAAGAAGCCCGGGACCGGCACTTGGCTTCGGAGAGCTGCGTATCTGCGTCTTCTGCGTGTCTTGCCGCTCTACACTCAGCCAAAATCTTTTCCACCATATCTTGCAAAGAGAAACTCTGCCAGGAAAGAAAACATCCAAAATCTTGTTCTAAAGCTTGCACGGAGGTCTGCAAAGAGTTTGGCAAGAATGAAAGGTAGTTGTCCAAAACTCGATCTTTTCGAATATAATAACCATGGAAAAGGCAGGAGAGTGGTAAAGTACTGGTTTCTATAAGTCTGAATGCTGCCCACACTGTGTCTGTGTTGCGCGGCTTGCATCTTCCCCTTTGGGAAGCTGCCGCTCGCCGATTCTCCCGGATGCAAAGAAGCGGCTTCTTTGCTCACAACATTGTGGAGAGCGCAGGGAGCTCCTGAGAGCGGTTTGTGCCGAAACATGCCTGGGACCGGCACTTAGCTTCGGAGAGCTGCGTATCGGCGTCTTCTGCGTGTCTTGCC
Source organism: Molothrus aeneus (assembly GCF_037042795.1). NCBI lineage: Eukaryota > Metazoa > Chordata > Aves > Passeriformes > Icteridae > Molothrus > Molothrus aeneus. The sequence goes on along the minus strand of NW_027099218.1, from coordinate 160,576 downwards.
GCTCTACACTCAGCCAAAAGCTTTTCCACCATATCTTGCAAAGAGAAACTCTGCCAGGAAAGAAAACATCCAAAATCTTGTTCTAAAGCTTGCACGGAGGTCTGCAAAGAGTTTGGCAAGAATGAAAGGTAGTTGTCCAAAACTCGTTCTTTTCGAATATAATAACAATGGACAAGGCAGGAGAGTGGTAAAGTAGTGGTTTCTCTAAGTCTGAATGCTGCCCACACTGTGCCTGCATGGTGCGGCTTGCATCTTCGCCTTTGGGAAGCTGCCGCTCGCCGATTCTCCCGCAGGCGAAGAAGCGGCTTCTTCGCACACAGGGCATTGTGGCGAGCGCAGGGAGTTCCTGAGAGCGGTTTGTGCCGAAACATGCCTGGGACCGGCACTTAGCTTCGGAGAGCTGCGTATCGGCGTCTTCTGCGTGTCTTGCCGCTCTACACTCAGCAAAAAGCTTTTCCACCATATCTTGCAAAGAGAAACTCTGCCAGGAAAGAAAACATCCAAAATCTTGTTCTAAAGCTTGCACGGAGGTCTGCAAAGAGTTTGGCAAGAATGAAAGGTAGTTGTCCAAAACTCGTTCTTTTCGAATATAATAACAATGGACAAGGCAGGAGAGTGGTAAAGTACTGTTTTCTCTAAGTCTGAAGGCTGCCCACACTGTGCCTGCATGGTGCGGCTTGCATCTTCGCCTTTGGGAAGCTGCCGCTCGCCGATTCTCCCGGAGGCGAAGAAGCGGCTTCTTCGCACACAGAGCATTGTGCCGGTCGAGGTTTGCACCTAAGAGCGGTTTGTGCCGAAAGAAGCCCGGGACCGGCACTTAGCTTCGGAGATCTGCGTATCTGCGTCTTCTGCGTGTCTTGCCGCTCTACACTCAGCAAAAAGCTTTCCCACCATATCTTGCAAGGAGAAACTCTGCCAGGAAAGAAAACATCCAAAATCTTGTTCTAAAGCTTGCACGGAGGTCTGCAAAGAGTTTGGCAAGAATGAAAGGTAGTTGTCCAAAACTCGTTCTTTTCCAATAGAATAACCATGGAAAAGGCAGGAGAGTGGTAAAGTACTGGTTTCTATAAGTCTGAATGCTGCCCACACTGTGCCTGTGTGGTGCGGCTTGCATCTTCGCCTTTGGGAAGCTGCCGCTCGCCGATTCTCCCGGAGGCGAAGAAGCGGCTTCTTCGCACACAGAGCATTGTGCCGGTCGAGGTTTGCACCTAAGAGCGGTTTGTGCCGAAAGAAGCCCGGGACCGGCACTTAGCTTCGGAGATCTGCGTATCTGCGTCTTCTGCGTGTCTTGCCGCTCTACACTCAGCATAAAGCTTTCCCACCATATCTTGCAAGGAGAAACTCTGCCAGGAAAGAAAACATCCAAAATCTTGTTCTAAAGCTTGCACGGAGGTCTGCAAAGAGTTTGGCAAGAATGAAAGGTAGTTGTCCAAAACTCGTTCTTTTCCAATAGAATAACCATGGAAAAGGCAGGAGAGTGGTAAAGTACTGGTTTCTATAAGTCTGAATGCTGCCCACACTGTGCCTGTGTGGTGCGGCTTGCATCTTCGCCTTTCGGAAGCTGCCGCTCGCCGATTCTCCCGGAGGCAAAGAAGCGGCTTCTTTGCTCACAACATTGTGGAGAGCGCAGGGAGCTCCTGAGAGCGGTTTGTGCCGAAAGATGGACGGGACCGGCACTTAGCTTCGGAGAGCTGCGTATCTGCATCTTTTGCGTGTCTTGCCGCTCTACACTCAGCAAAAAGCTTTTCCACCATATCTTGCAAAGAGAAACTCTGCCATGAAAGAAAACATCCTAAATTTGTTCTAAAGCTTGCACGGAGGTCTGCAAAGAGTTTGGCAAGAATGAAAGGTAGTTGGCAGAAACTCGTTCTTTTCCAATATAATAAAAATGGACAGGCAGGAGAGTGGTAAAGTAGTGGTTTCTCTAAGTCTGAATGCTGCCCACACTGTGCCTGCATGGTGCGGCTTGCATCTTCCCCTTTGGGAAGCTGCCGCTCGCCGATTCTCCCAGAGGCAAAGAAGCGGCTTCTTCGCACACAGAGCATTGGGCCGGTCGCGGTTTGCACCTAAGAGCGGTTTGTGCCGAAAGAAGCCCGGGACCGGCACTTAGCTTCGGAGAGCTGCGTATCTGCGTCTTCTGCGTGTCTTGCCGCTCAACACTCAGCCAAAATCTTTTCCACCATATCTTGCAAAGAGAAACTCTGCCAGGAAAGAAAACATCCAAAATCTTGTTCTAAAGCTTGCACGGAGGTCTGCAAAGAGTTTGGCAAGAATGAAAGGTAGTTGTCCAAAACTCGTTCTTTTCGAATATAATAACAATGGACAAGGCAGGAGAGTGGTAAAGTACTGTTTTCTCTAAGTCTGAAGGCTGCCCACACTGTGCCTGCATGGTGCGGCTTGCATCTTCGCCTTTGGGAAGCTGCCGCTCGCCGATTCTCCCGCAGGCGAAGAAGCGGCTTCTTCGCACACAGAGCATTGTGCCGGTCGAGGTTTGCACCTAAGAGCGGTTTGTGCCGAAAGAAGCCCGGGACCGGCACTTAGCTTCGGAGAGCTGCGTATCTGCGTCTTCTGCGTGTCTTGCCGCTCTACACTCAGCAAAAAGCTTTCCCACCATATCTTGCAAGGAGAAACTCTGCCAGGAAAGAAAACATCCAAAATCTTGTTCTAAAGCTTGCACGGAGGTCTGCAAAGAGTTTGGCAAGAATGAAAGGTAGTTGTCCAAAACTCGTTCTTTTCCAATAGAATAACCATGGAAAAGGCAGGAGAGTGGTAAAGTACTGGTTTCTATAAGTCTGAATGCTGCCCACACTGTGCCTGTGTGGTGCGGCTTGCATCTTCGCCTTTGGGAAGCTGCCGCTCGCCGATTCTCCCGGAGGCAAAGAAGCGGCTTCTTTGCTCACAACATTGTGGAGAGCGCAGGGAGCTCCTGAGAGCGGTTTGTGCCGAAAGATGGACGGGACCGGCACTTAGCTTCGGAGAGCTGCGTATCTGCGTCTTCTGCGTGTCTTGCCGCTCTACACTCAGCAAAATGCTTTTCCACCATATCTTGCCAGGAGAAACTCTGCCAGGAAAGAAAACATCCAAAATCTTGTTCTAAAGCTTGCACGGAGGTCTGCAAAGAGTTTGGCAAGAATGAAAGGTAGTTGTCCAAAACTCGATCTTTTCGAATATAATAACCATGGAAAAGGCAGGAGAGTGGTAAAGTACTGGTTTCTATAAGTCTGAATGCTGCCCACACTGTGCCTGTGTGGTGCGGCTTGCATCTTCCCCTTTGGGAAGCTGCCGCTCGCCGATTCTCCCGGAGGCAAAGAAGCGGCTTCTTTGCTCACAACATTGTGGAGAGCGCAGGGAGCTCCTGAGAGCGGTTTGTGCCGAAACATGCCTGGGACCGGCACTTAGCTTCGGAGAGCTGCGTATCAGCGTCTTCTGCGTGTCTTGCCGCTCTACACTCAGCCAAAAGCTTTTCCACCATATCTTGCAAAGAGAAACTCTGCCAGGAAAGAAAACATCCAAAATCTTGTTCTAAAGCTTGCACGGAGGTCTGCAAAGAGTTTGGCAAGAATGAAAGGTACTTGTCCAAAACTCGTTCTTTTCGAATATAATAACAATGGACAAGGCAGGAGAGTGGAAAAGTACTGTTTTCTCTAAGTCTGTAGGCTGCCCACACTGTGCCTGCATGGTGCGGCTTGCATCTTCGCCTTTGGGAAGCTGCCGCTCGCCGATTCTCCCGGAGGCGAAGAAGCGGCTTCTTCGCACACAGAGCATTGTGGCGAGCGCAGGGAGCTCCTGAGAGCGGTTTGTGCCGAAAGATGGACGGGACCGGCACTTAGCTTCGGAGAGCTGCGTATCTGCGTCTTCGGCGTGTCTTGCCGCTCAACACTCAGCCAAAATCTTTTCCACCATATCTTGCAAAGAGAAACTCTGCCAGGAAAGAAAACATCCAAAATCTTGTTCTAAAGCTTGCACGGAGGTCTGCAAAGAGTTTGGCAAGAATGAAAGGTAGTTGTCCAAAATTCGTTCTTTTCCAATAGAATAACCATGGAAAAGGCAGTGAGTGGTAAAGTACTGTTTTCTCTAAGTCTGAAGGCTGCCCACACTGTGCCTGTGTGCTGCAGCTTGCATCTTCGCCTTTGGGAAGCTGCCGCTCGCCGATTCTCCCGGAGGCGAAGAAGCGGCTTCTTCGCACACAGAGCATTGTGGCGAGCGCAGGGAGCTCCTGAGAGCGGTTTGTGCCGAAAGAAGCCCGGGACCGGCACTTAGCTTCGGAGAGCTGCGTATCTGCGTCTTCTGCGTGTCTTGCCGCTCTACACTCAGCAAAAAGCTTTTCCACCATATCTTGCTAGGAGAAACTCTGCCAGGAAAGAAAACATCCAAAATCTTGTTCTAAAGCTTGCACGGAGGTCTGCAAAGAGTTTGGCAAGAATGAAAGGTAGTTGTCCAAAACTCGTTCTTTTCCAATAGAATAACCATGGAAAAGGCAGGAGAGTGGTAAAGTACTGGTTTCTATAAGTCTGAATGCTGCCCACACTGTGTCTGTGTGCTGCAGCTTGCATCTTCGCCTTTGGGAAGCTGCCGCTCGCCGATTCTCCCGGAGGCGAAGAAGCGGCTTCTTCGCACACAGAGAATTGTGGCGAGCGCAGGGAGTTTCGGAGAGCGGTTTGTGCCGAAAGAAGCCCGGGACCGGCACTTAGCTTCGGAGAGCTGCGTATCTGCGTCTTCTGCGTGTCTTGCCGCTCTACACTCAGCAAAAAGCTTTTCCACCATATCTTGCAAGGAGAAACTCTGCCAGGAAAGAAAACATCCAAAATCTTGTTCTAAAGCTTGCACGGAGGTCTGCAAAGAGTTTGGCAAGAATGAAAGGTAGTTGTCCAAAACTCGTTCTTTTCCAATAGAATAACAATGGACAAGGCAGGAGAGTGGTAAAGTACTGTTTTCTCTAAGTCTGAAGGCTGCCCACACTGTGCCTGTGTGCTGCAGCTTGCATCTTCGCCTTTGGGAAGCTGCCGCTCGCCGATTCTCCCGGAGGCGAAGAAGCGGCTTCTTCACACACAGAGCATTGTGGCGAGCGCAGGGAGCTCCTGAGAGCGGTGTGTGCCGAAAGAAGCCCGGGACCGGCACTTAGCTTCAGAGAGCTGCGTATCTGCGTCTTCTGCGTGTCTTGCCGCTCTACACTCAGCAAAAAGCTTTTCCACCATATCTTGCAAGGAGAAACTCTGCCAGGAAAGAAAACATCCAAAATCTTGTTCTAAAGCTTGCACGGAGGTCTGCAAAGAGTTTAGCAAGAATGAAAGGTAGTTGTCCATAACTCATTCTTTTCCAATATAATAACAAGGGAAAAGGCAGGAGAGTGGTAAAGTACTGTTTTCTCTAAGTCTGAATGCTGCCCACATGGTGCCTGCATGGTGCGGCTTGCATCTTTGCCTTTGGGAAGCTGCCGCTCGCCGATTCTCCCGGAGGCGAAGAAGCGGCTTCTTCGCACACAGAGCATTGTGGCGAGCGCAGGGAGCTCCTGAGAGCGGTTTGCTCCGAAAGAAGCCCGGGACCGGCACTTAGCATCGGAGAGCTGCGTATCTGCGTCTTCTGCGTGTCTTGCCGCTCTACACTCAGCCAAAAGCTTTCCCACCATATTTTGCAAAGAGAAACTCTGCCAGGAAAGAAAACATCCAAAATCTTGTTCTAAAGCTTGCACGGAGGTCTGCAAAGAGTTTGGCAAGAATGAAAGGTAGTTGTCCAAAACTCGTTCTTTTCCAATAGAATAACCATGGAAAAGGCAGGAGAGTGGTAAAGTACTGTTTTCTCTAAGTCTGAAGGCTGCCCACACTGTGCCTGTGTGCTGCAGCTTGCATCTTCGCCTTTGGGAAGCTGCCGCTCGCCGATTCTCCCGGAGGCGAAGAAGCGGCTTCTTCGCACACAGAGCATTGGGCCGGTCACGGTTTGCACCTAAGAGCGGTTTGTGCCGAAAGAAGCCCGGGAGCGGCACTTAGCTTTGGAGAGCTGCGTATCTGCGTCTTCTGCGTGTCTTGCCGCTCAACACTCAGCCAAAAGCTTTTCCACCATATCTTGCAAAGAGAAACTCTGCCAGGAAAGAAAACATCCAAAATCTTGTTCTAAAGCTTGCACGGAGGTCTGCAAAGAGTTTGGCAAGAATGAAAGGTAGTTGTCCAAAACTCGTTCTTTTCGAATATAATAACAATGGAAAGGAAGAGAGAGAGGTAAAGGACTGTTTTCTCTAAGTCTGAATGCTGCCGACAGTGTGCCTGCATGGTGCGGCTTGCATCTTCGCCTTTGGGAAGCTGCCGCTCGCCGATTCTCCCGGAGGCGAAGAAGCGGCTTCTTCGCACACAGAGCATTGGGCCGGTCACGGTTGGCACCTAAGAGCGGTTTGTGCCGAAAGAAGCCCGGGACCGGCACTTAGCTTCGGAGATCTGCGTATCTGCGTCTTCTGCGTGTCTTGCCGCTCTACACTCAGCAAAAAGCTTTTCCACCATATCTTGCAAGGAGAAACTCTGCCAGGAAAGAAAACATCCAAAATCTTGTTCTAAAGCTTGCACGGAGGTCTGCAAAGAGTTTGGCAAGAATGAAAGGTAGTTGTCCAAAACTCGTTCTTTTCCAATAGAATAACCATGGAAAAGGCAGGAGAGTGGTAAAGTACTGTTTTCTCTAAGTCTGTAGGCTGCCCACACTGTGCCTGCATGGTGCGGCTTGCATCTTCGCCTTTGGGAAGCTGCCGCTCGCCGATTCTCCCGGAGGCGAAGAAGCGGCTTCTTCGCACACAGAGCATTGTGGCGAGCGCAGGGAGCTCCTGAGAGCGGTTTGTGCCGAAAGATGGACGGGACCGGCACTTAGCTTCGGAGAGCTGCGTATCTGCGTCTTCTGCGTGTCTTGCCGCTCAACACTCAGCCAAAATCTTTTCCACCATATCTTGCAAAGAGAAACTCTGCCAGGAAAGAAAACATCCAAAATCTTGTTCTAAAGCTTGCACGGAGGTCTGCAAAGAGTTTGGCAAGAATGAAAGGTAGTTGTCCAAAATTCGTTCTTTTCCAATAGAATAACCATGGAAAAGGCAGTGAGTGGTAAAGTACTGTTTTCTCTAAGTCTGAAGGCTGCCCACACTGTGCCTGTGTGCTGCAGCTTGCATCTTCGCCTTTGGGAAGCTGCCGCTCGCCGATTCTCCCGGAGGCGAAGAAGCGGCTTCTTCGCACACAGAGCATTGTGGCGAGCGCAGGGAGCTCCTGAGAGCGGTTTGTGCCGAAAGAAGCCCGGGACCGGCACTTAGCTTCGGAGAGCTGCGTATCTGCGTCTTCTGCGTGTCTTGCCGCTCTACACTCAGCAAAAAGCTTTTCCACCATATCTTGCTAGGAGAAACTCTGCCAGGAAAGAAAACATCCAAAATCATGTTCTAAAGCTTGCACGGAGGTCTGCAAAGAGTTTGGCAAGAATGAAAGGTAGTTGTCCAAAACTCGTTCTTTTCCAATAGAATAACCATGGAAAAGGCAGGAGAGTGGTAAAGTACTGGTTTCTATAAATCTGAATGCTGCCCACACTGTGCCTGTGTGCTGCAGCTTGCATCTTCGCCTTTGGGAAGCTGCCGCTCGCCGATTCTCCCGGAGGCGAAGAAGCGGCTTCTTCGCACACAGAGAATTGTGGCGAGCGCAGGGAGTTTCGGAGAGCGGTTTGTGCCGAAAGAAGCCCGGGACCGGCACTTAGCTTCGGAGAGCTGCGTATCTGCGTCTTCTGCGTGTCTTGCCGCTCTACACTCAGCAAAAAGCTTTTCCACCATATCTTGCAAGGAGAAACTCTGCCAGGAAAGAAAACATCCAAAATCTTGTTCTAAAGCTTGCACGGAGGTCTGCAAAGAGTTTGGCAAGAATGAAAGGTAGTTGTCCAAAACTCGTTCTTTTCCAATAGAATAACAATGGACAAGGCAGGAGAGTGGTAAAGTACTGTTTTCTCTAAGTCTGAAGGCTGCCCACACTGTGCCTGTGTGCTGCAGCTTGCATCTTCGCCTTTGGGAAGCTGCCGCTCGCCGATTCTCCCGGAGGCGAAGAAGCGGCTTCTTCACACACAGAGCATTGTGGCGAGCGCAGGGAGCTCCTGAGAGCGGTGTGTGCCGAAAGAAGCCCGGGACCGGCACTTAGCTTCAGAGAGCTGCGTATCTGCGTCTTCTGCGTGTCTTGCCGCTCTACACTCAGCAAAAAGCTTTTCCACCATATCTTGCAAGGAGAAACTCTGCCAGGAAAGAAAACATCCAAAATCTTGTTCTAAAGCTTGCACGGAGGTCTGCAAAGAGTTTAGCAAGAATGAAAGGTAGTTGTCCATAACTCATTCTTTTCCAATATAATAACAAGGGAAAAGGCAGGAGAGTGGTAAAGTACTGTTTTCTCTAAGTCTGAATGCTGCCCACATGGTGCCTGCATGGTGCGGCTTGCATCTTTGCCTTTGGGAAGCTGCCGCTCGCCGATTCTCCCGGAGGCGAAGAAGCGGCTTCTTCGCACACAGAGCATTGTGGCGAGCGCAGGGAGCTCCTGAGAGCGGTTTGCTCCGAAAGAAGCCCGGGACCGGCACTTAGCATCGGAGAGCTGCGTATCTGCGTCTTCTGCGTGTCTTGCCGCTCTACACTCAGCCAAAAGCTTTCCCACCATATTTTGCAAAGAGAAACTCTGCCAGGAAAGAAAACATCCAAAATCTTGTTCTAAAGCTTGCACGGAGGTCTGCAAAGAGTTTGGCAAGAATGAAAGGTAGTTGTCCAAAACTCGTTCTTTTCCAATAGAATAACCATGGAAAAGGCAGGAGAGTGGTAAAGTACTGGTTTCTCTAAGTCTGAAGGCTGCCCACACTGTGCCTGTGTGCTGCAGCTTGCATCTTCGCCTTTGGGAAGCTGCCGCTCGCCGATTCTCCCGGAGGCGAAGAAGCGGCTTCTTCGCACACAGAGCATTGGGCCGGTCACGGTTTGCACCTAAGAGCGGTTTGTGCCGAAAGAAGCCCGGGAGCGGCACTTAGCTTTGGAGAGCTGCGTATCTGCGTCTTCTGCGTGTCTTGCCGCTCAACACTCAGCCAAAAGCTTTTCCACCATATCTTGCAAAGAGAAACTCTGCCAGGAAAGAAAACATCCAAAATCTTGTTCTAAAGCTTGCACGGAGGTCTGCAAAGAGTTTGGCAAGAATGAAAGGTAGTTGTCCAAAAGTCGTTCTTTTCGAATATAATAACAATGGAAAGGAAGAGAGAGAGGTAAAGGACTGTTTTCTCTAAGTCTGAATGCTGCCGACAGTGTGCCTGCATGGTGCGGCTTGCATCTTCGCCTTTGGGAAGCTGCCGCTCGCCGATTCTCCCGGAGGCGAAGAAGCGGCTTCTTCGCACACAGAGCATTGGGCCGGTCACGGTTGGCACCTAAGAGCGGTTTGTGCCGAAAGAAGCCCGGGACCGGCACTTAGCTTCGGAGAGCTGCGTATCTGCGTCTTCTGCGTGTCTTGCCGCTCTACACTCAGCAAAAAGCTTTCCCACCATATCTTGCAAGGAGAAACTCTGCCAGGAAAGAAAACATCCAAAATCTTGTTCTAAAGCTTGCACGGAGGTCTGCAAAGAGTTTGGCAAGAATGAAAGGTAGTTGTCCAAAACTCGTTCTTTTCCAATAGAATAACCATGGAAAAGGCAGGAGAGTGGTAAAGTACTGTTTTCTCTAAGTCTGTAGGCTGCACACACTGTGCCTGCATGGTGCGGCTTGCATCTTCGCCTTTGGGAAGCTGCCGCTCGCCGATTCTCCCGGAGGCGAAGAAGCGGCTTCTTCGCACACAGAGCATTGTGGCGAGCGCAGGGAGCTCCTGAGAGCGGTTTGTGCCGAAAGATGGACGGGACCGGCACTTAGCTTCGGAGAGCTGCGTATCTGCGTCTTCTGCGTGTCTTGCCGCTCAACACTCAGCCAAAATCTTTTCCACCATATCTTGCAAAGAGAAACTCTGCCAGGAAAGAAAACATCCAAAATCTTGTTCTAAAGCTTGCACGGAGGTCTGCAAAGAGTTTGGCAAGAATGAAAGGTAGTTGTCCAAAATTCGTTCTTTTCCAATAGAATAACCATGGAAAAGGCAGTGAGTGGTAAAGTACTGTTTTCTCTAAGTCTGAAGGCTGCCCACACTGTGCCTGTGTGCTGCAGCTTGCATCTTCGCCTTTGGGAAGCTGCCGCTCGCCGATTCTCCCGGAGGCGAAGAAGCGGCTTCTTCGCACACAGAGCATTGTGGCGAGCGCAGGGAGCTCCTGAGAGCGGTTTGTGCCGAAAGAAGCCCGGGACCGGCACTTAGCTTCGGAGAGCTGCGTATCTGCGTCTTCTGCGTGTCTTGCCGCTCTACACTCAGCAAAAAGCTTTTCCACCATATCTTGCTAGGAGAAACTCTGCCAGGAAAGAAAACATCCAAAATCATGTTCTAAAGCTTGCACGGAGGTCTGCAAAGAGTTTGGCAAGAATGAAAGGTAGTTGTCCAAAACTCGTTCTTTTCCAATAGAATAACCATGGAAAAGGCAGGAGAGTGGTAAAGTACTGGTTTCTATAAGTCTGAATGCTGCCCACACTGTGCCTGTGTGCTGCAGCTTGCATCTTCGCCTTTGGGAAGCTGCCGCTCGCCGATTCTCCCGGAGGCGAAGAAGCGGCTTCTTCGCACACAGAGAATTGTGGCGAGCGCAGGGAGTTTCGGAGAGCGGTTTGTGCCGTAAGAAGCCCGGGACCGGCACTTAGCTTCGGAGAGCTGCGTATCTGCGTCTTCTGCGTGTCTTGCCGCTCTACACTCAGCAAAAAGCTTTTCCACCATATCTTGCAAGGAGAAACTCTGCCAGGAAAGAAAACATCCAAAATCTTGTTCTAAAGCTTGCACGGAGGTCTGCAAAGAGTTTGGCAAGAATGAAAGGTAGTTGTCCAAAACTCGTTCTTTTCCAATAGAATAACCATGGAAAAGGCAGGAGAGTGGTAAAGTACTGTTTTCTCTAAGTCTGAAGGCTGCCCACACTGTGCCTGTGTGCTGCAGCTTGCATCTTCGCCTTTGGGAAGCTGCCGCTCGCCGATTCTCCCGGAGGCGAAGAAGCGGCTTCTTCGCACACAGAGCATTGGGCCGGTCACGGTTTGCACCTAAGAGCGGTTTGTGCCGAAAGAAGCCCGGGAGCGGCACTTAGCTTTGGAGAGCTGCGTATCTGCGTCTTCTGCGTGTCTTGCCGCTCAACACTCAGCCAAAAGCTTCTCCACCATATCTTGCAAAGAGAAACTCTGCCAGGAAAGAAAACATCCAAAATCTTGTTCTAAAGCTTGCACGGAGGTCTGCAAAGAGTTTGGCAAGAATGAAAGGTAGTTGTCCAAAACTCGTTCTTTTCGAATATAATAACAATGGAAAGGAAGAGAGAGAGGTAAAGGACTGTTTTCTCTAAGTCTGAATGCTGCCGACAGTGTGCCTGCATGGTGCGGCTTGCATCTTCGCCTTTGGGAAGCTGCCGCTCGCCGATTCTCCCGGAGGCGAAGAAGCGGCTTCTTCGCACACAGAGCATTGGGCCGGTCGCGGTTGGCACCTAAGAGCGGTTTGTGCCGAAAGAAGCCCGGGACCGGCACTTAGCTTCGGAGAGCTGCGTATCTGCATCTTCTGCGTGTCTTGCCGCTCTACACTCAGCAAAAAGCTTTTCCAGCATATCTTGCAAAGAGAAACTCTGCCATGAAAGAAAACATCCAAAATCTTGTTCTAAAGCTTGCACGGAGGTCTGCAAAGAGTTTGGCAAGAATGAAAGGTAGTTGTCCAAAACTCGTTCTTTTCCAATAGAATAACCATGGAAAAGGCAGTGAGTGGTAAAGTACTGTTTTCTCTAAGTCTGAAGGCTGCCCACACTGTGCCTGTGTGCTGCAGCTTGCATCTTCCCCTTTGGGAAGCTGCCGCTCGCCCATTCTCCCGGAGGCGAAGAAGCGGCTTCTTCGCACACAGAGCATTGTGGCGAGCGCAGGGAGCTCCTGAGAGCGGTTTGTGCCGAAAGAAGCCCGGGACCGGCACTTAGCTTCGGAGAGCTGCGTATCTGCGTCTTCTGCGTGTCTTGCCGCTCTACACTCAGCAAAAAGCTTTTCCAGCATATCTTGCAAGGAGAAACTCTGCCAGGAAAGAAAACATCCAAAATCTTGTTCTAAAGCTTGCACGGAGGTCTGCAAAGAGTTTGGCAAGAATGAAAGGTAGTTGTCCAAAACTCGTTCTTTTCCAATAGAATAACCATGGAAAAGGCAGGAGAGTGGTAAAGTACTGTTTTCTCTAAGTCTGAAGGCTGCCCACACTGTGCCTGCATGGTGCGGCTTGCATCTTCGCCTTTGGGAAGCTGCCGCCTGCCGATTCTCCCGGAGGCGAAGAAGCGGCTTCTTCGCACACAGAGCATTGTGGCGAGCGCAGGGAGCTCCTGAGAGCGGTTTGTGCCGAAAGATGGACGGGACCGGCACTTAGCTTCGGAGAGCTGCGTATCTGCATCTTTTGCGTGTCTTGCCGCTCTACACTCATCAAAAAGCTTTTCCACCATATCTTGCAAAGAGAAACTCTGCCATGAAAGAAAACATCCAAAATCTTGTTCTAAAGCTTGCACGGAGGTCTGCAAAGAGTTTGGCAAGAATGAAAGGTAGTTGTCCAAAACTCGTTCTTTTCGAATATAATAACAATGGACAAGGCAGGAGAGTGGTAAAGTAGTGGTTTCTCTAAGTCTGAATGCTGCCCACACTGTGCCTGCATGGTGCGGCTTGCATCTTCGCCTTTGGGAAGCTGCCGCTCGCCGATTCTCCCGGAGGCGAAGAAGCGGCTTCTTCGCACACAGAGCATTGTGGCGAGCGCAGGGAGCTCCTGAGAGCGGTTTGTGCCGAAAGAAGCCCGGGACCGGCACTTAGCTTCGGAGAGCTGCGTATCTGCGTCTTCTGCGTGTCTTGCCGCTCAACACTGAGCAAAATCTTTTCCACCATATCTTGCAAGGAGAAACTCTGCCAGGAAAGAAAACATCCAAAATCTTGTTCTAAAGCTTGCACGGAGGTCTGCAAAGAGTTTGGCAAGAATGAAAGGTAGTTGTCCAAAACTCGTTCTTTTCCAATAGAATAACCATGGAAAAGGCAGGAGAGTGGTAAAGTACTGTTTTCTCTAAGTCTGAATGCTGCCCTCACTGTGCCTGTGTGCTGCAGCTTGCATCTTCCCCTTTGGGAAGCTGCCGCTCGCCGATTCTCCCGGAGGCGAAGAAGCGGCTTCTTCGCACACAGAGCATTGTGGACAGCGCAGGGAGCTCCTGAGAGCGGTTTGTGCCGAAAGAAGCCCGGGACCGGCCCTTAGCTTCAGAGAGCTGCGTATCTGCGTCTTCTGCGTGTCTTGCTGCTCTACACTCAGCCAAAAGCTTTTCCACCATATCTTGCAAGGAGAAACTCTGCCAGGAAAGAAAACATCCAAAATCTTGTTCTAAAGCTTGCACGGAGGTCTGCAAAGAGTTTGGCAAGAATGAAAGGTAGTTGTCCAAAACTCGTTCTTTTCCAATAGAATAACCATGGAAAAGGCAGGAGAGTGGTAAAGTACTGTTTTCTCTAAGTCTGAAGGCTGCCCACACTGTGCCTGTGTGCTGCAGCTTGCATCTTCGCCTTTGGGAAGCTGCCGCTCGCCGATTCTCCCGGAGGCGAAGAAGCGGCTTCTTCGCACACAGAGCATTGTGGCGAGCGCAGGGAGCTCCTGAGAGCGGTTTGTGCCGAAAGATGGACGGGACCGGCACTTAGCTTCGGAGAGCTGCGTATATGCATCTTTTGCGTGTCTTGCTGCTCTACACTCAGCAAAAAGCTTTTCCACCATATCTTGCAAAGAGAAACTCTGCCATGAAAGAAAACATCCAAAATCTTGTTCTAAAGCTTGCATGGAGGTCTGCAAAGAGTTTGGCAAGAATGAAAGGTAGTTGGCAGAAACTCGTTCTTTTCCAATATAATAACAATGGAAAGGAAGAGAGAGAGGTAAAGTACTGTTTTCTCTAAGTCTGAAGGCTGCCCACACTGTGCCTGCATGGTGCGGCTTGCATCTTCGCCTTTGGGAAGCTGCCGCTCGCCGATTCTCCCGGAGGCGAACAAGCGGCTTCTTCGCACACAGAGCATTGGGCCGGTCGCGGTTGGCACCTAAGAGCGGTTTGTGCCGAAAGAAGCCCGGGACCGGCACTTAGCTTCGGAGAGCTGCGTATCTGCGTCTTCTGCGTGTCTTGCCGCTCTACACTCAGCAAAAAGCTTTTCCACCATATCTTGCAAAGAGAAACTCTGCCAGGAAAGAAAACATCCAAAATCTTGTTCTAAAGCTTGCACGGAGGTCTGCAAAGAGTTTGGCAAGAATGAAAGGTAGTTGTCCAAAACTCGATCTTTTCGAATATAATAACCATGGAAAAGGCAGGAGAGTGGTAAAGTACTGTTTTCTCTAAGTCTGAATGCTGCCCACACTGTGCCTGTGTGGTGCGGCTTCCATTATCCCCTTTGGGAAGCTGCCGCTCGCCGATTCTCCCGGAGGCAAAGAAGCGGCTTCTTTGCTCACAACATTATGGCGAGCGCAGGGAGCTCCTGAGAGCGGTTTGTGCCGAAACATGCCTGGGACCGGCACTTAGCTTCGGAGAGCTGCGTATCGGCGTCTTCTGCGTGTCTTGCCGCTCTACACTCAGCCAAAAGCTTTTCCACCATATCTTGCAAAGAGAAACTCTGCCAGGAAAGAAAACATCCAAAATCTTGTTCTAAAGCTTGCACGGAGGCCTGCAAAGAGTTTGGCAAGAATGAAAGGTAGTTGTCCAAAACTCGTTCTTTTCAAATATAATAACAATGGACAAGGCAGGAGAGTGGTAAAGTACTGTTTTCTCTAAGTCTGAAGGCTGCCCACACTGTGCCTGCATGGTGCGGCTTGCATCTTCGCCTTTGGGAAGCTGCCGCTCGCCGATTCTCCCAGAGGCGAAGAAGCGGCTTCTTCGCACACAGAGCATTGTGGCGAGCGCAGGGAGCTCCTGAGAGCGGTTTGTGCCGAAAGAAGCCCGGGACCGGCACTTAGCTTCGGAGAGCTGCGTATCTGCGTCTTCTGCGTGTCTTGCCGCTCTACACTCAGCAAAAAGCTTTTCCAGCATATCTTGCAAGGAGAAACTCTGCCAGGAAAGAAAACATCCAAAATCTTGTTCTAAAGCTTGCACGGAGGTCTGCAAAGAGTTTGGCAAGAATGAAAGGTAGTTGTCCAAAACTCGTTCTTTTCCAATAGAACAACCATGGAAAAGGCAGGAGAGTGGTAAAGTACTGTTTTCTCTAAGTCTGAAGGCTGCCCACACTGTGCCTGCATGGTGCGGCTTGCATCTTCGCCTTTGGGAAGCTGCCGCCTGCCGATTCTCCCGGAGGCGAAGAAGCGGCTTCTTCGCACACAGAGCATTGTGGCGAGCGCAGGGAGCTCCTGAGAGCGGTTTGTGCCGAAAGATGGACGGGACCGGCACTTAGCTTCGGAGAGCTGCGTATCTGCATCTTTTGCGTGTCTTGCCGCTCTACACTCAGCAAAAAGCTTTCCCACCATATCTTGCAAAGAGAAACTCTGCCATGAAAGAAAACATCCAAAATCTTGTTCTAAAGCTTGCACGGAGGTCTGCAAAGAGTTTGGCAAGAATGAAAGGTAGTTGGCAGAAACTCGTTCTTTTCCAATAGAATAACCATGGAAAAGGCAGGAGAGTGGTAAAGTACTGGTTTCTATAAGTCTGAATGCTGCCCACACTGTGCCTGTGTGGTGCGGCTTGCATCTTCCCCTTTGGGAAGCTGCCGCTCGCCGATTCTCCCGGATGCAAAGAAGCGGCTTCTTTGCTCACAACATTGTGGCGAGCGCAGGGAGCTCCTGAGAGCGGTTTGTGCCGAAACATGCCTGGGACCGGCACTTAGCTTCGGAGAGCTGTGTATCGGCGTCTTCTGCGTGTCTTGCCGCTCTATACTCAGCCAAAAGCTTTTCCACCATATTTTGCAAAGAGAAACTCTGCCAGGAAAGAAAACATCCAAAATCTTGTTCTAAAGCTTGCACGGAGGTCTGCAAAGAGTTTGGCAAGAATGAAAGGTAGTTGTCCAAAACTCGTTCTTTTCGAATATAATAACAATGGTCAAGGCAGGAGAGTGGTAAAGTAGTGGTTTCTCTAAGTCTGAATGCTGCCCACACTGTGCCTGCATGGTGCGGCTTGCATCTTCGCCTTTGGGAAGCTGCCGCTCGCCGATTCTCCCGGAGGCGAAGAAGCGGCTTCTTCGCACACAGAGCATTGTGGCAAGCGCAGGGAGCTCCTGAGAGCGGTTTGTGCCGAAAGAAGCCCGGGACCGGCACTTAGCTTCGGAGAGCTGCGTATCTGCGTCGTCTGCGTGTCTTGCCGCTCAACACTGAGCAAAATCTTTTCCACCATATCTTGCAAGGAGAAACTCTGCCAGGAAAGAAAACATCCAAAATATTGTTCTAAAGCTTGCACGGAGGTCTGCAAAGAGTTTGGCAAGAATGAAAGGTAGTTGTCCAAAACTCGTTCTTTTCCAATAGAATAACCATGGAAAAGGCAGGAGAGTGGTAAAGTACTGTTTTCTCTAAGTCTGAATGCTGCCCACACTGTGCCTGTGTGCTGCAGCTTGCATCTTCGCCTTTGGGAAGCTGCCGCTCGCCGATTCTCCCGCAGGCGAAGAAGCGGCTTCTTCGCACACAGAGCATTGGGCCGGTCGCGGTTGGCACCTAAGAGCGGTTTGTGCCGAAAGAAGCCCGGGACCGGCACTTAGCTTCGGAGAGCTGCGTATCTGCATCTTCTGCGTGTCTTGCCGCTCTACACTCAGCAAAAAGCTTTTCCACCATATCTTGCAAAGAGAAACTCTGCCAGGAAAGAAAACATCCAAAATCTTGTTCTAAAGCTTGCACGGAGGTCTGCAAAGAGTTTGGCAAGAATGAAAGGTAGTTGTCCAAAACTCGTTCTTTTCCAATAGAATAAGCATGGAAAAGGCAGTGAGTGGTAAAGTACTGTTTTCTCTAAGTCTGAAGGCTGCCCACACTGTGCCTGTGTGCTGCAGCTTGCATCTTCCCCTTTGGGAAGCTGCCGCTCGCCCATTCTCCCGGAGGCGAAGAAGCGGCTTCTTCGCACACAGAGCATTGTGGCGAGCGCAGGGAGCTCCTGAGAGCGGTTTGTGCCGAAAGAAGCCCGGGACCGGCACTTAGCTTCGGAGAGCTGCGTATCTGCGTCTTCTGCGTGTCTTGCCGCTCTACACTCAGCAAAAAGCTTTTCCAGCATATCTTGCAAGGAGAAACTCTGCCAGGAAAGAAAACATCCAAAATCTTGTTCTAAAGCTTGCACGGAGGTCTGCAAAGAGTTTGGCAAGAATGAAAGGTAGTTGTCCAAAACTCGTTCTTTTCCAATAGAATAACCATGGAAAAGGCAGGAGAGTGGTAAAGTACTGTTTTCTCTAAGTCTGAAGGCTGCCCACACTGTGCCTGCATGGTGCGGCTTGCATCTTCGCCTTTGGGAAGCTGCCGCCTGCCGATTCTCCCGGAGGCGAAGAAGCGGCTTCTTCGCACACAGAGCATTGTGGCGAGCGCAGGGAGCTCCTGAGAGCGGTTTGTGCCGAAAGATGGACGGGACCGGCACTTAGCTTCGGAGAGCTGCGTATCTGCATCTTTTGCGTGTCTTGCCGCTCTACACTCATCAAAAAGCTTTTCCACCATATCTTGCAAAGAGAAACTCTGCCATGAAAGAAAACATCCAAAATCTTGTTCTAAAGCTTGCACGGAGGTCTGCAAAGAGTTTGGCAAGAATGAAAGGTAGTTGTCCAAAACTCGTTCTTTTCGAATATAATAACAATGGACAAGGCAGGAGAGTGGTAAAGTAGTGGTTTCTCTAAGTCTGAATGCTGCCCACACTGTGCCTGCATGGTGCGGCTTGCATCTTCGCCTTTGGGAAGCTGCCGCTCGCCGATTCTCCCGGAGGCGAAGAAGCGGCTTCTTCGCACACAGAGCATTGTGGCGAGCGCAGGGAGCTCCTGAGAGCGGTTTGTGCCGAAAGAAGCCCGGGACCGGCACTTAGCTTCGGAGAGCTGCGTATCTGCGTCTTCTGCGTGTCTTGCCGCTCAACACTGAGCAAAATCTTTTCCACCATATCTTGCAAGGAGAAACTCTGCCAGGAAAGAAAACATCCAAAATCTTGTTCTAAAGCTTGCACGGAGGTCTGCAAAGAGTTTGGCAAGAATGAAAGGTAGTTGTCCAAAACTCGTTCTTTTCCAATAGAATAACCATGGAAAAGGCAGGAGAGTGGTAAAGTACTGTTTTCTCTAAGTCTGAATGCTGCCCTCACTGTGCCTGTGTGCTGCAGCTTGCATCTTCCCCTTTGGGAAGCTGCCGCTCGCCGATTCTCCCGGAGGCGAAGAAGCGGCTTCTTCGCACACAGAGCATTGTGGACAGCGCAGGGAGCTCCTGAGAGCGGTTTGTGCCGAAAGAAGCCCGGGACCGGCCCTTAGCTTCAGAGAGCTGCGTATCTGCGTCTTCTGCGTGTCTTGCTGCTCTACACTCAGCCAAAAGCTTTTCCACCATATCTTGCAAGGAGAAACTCTGCCAGGAAAGAAAACATCCAAAATCTTGTTCTAAAGCTTGCACGGAGGTCTGCAAAGAGTTTGGCAAGAATGAAAGGTAGTTGTCCAAAACTCGTTCTTTTCCAATAGAATAACCATGGAAAAGGCAGGAGAGTGGTAAAGTACTGTTTTCTCTAAGTCTGAAGGCTGCCCACACTGTGCCTGTGTGCTGCAGCTTGCATCTTCGCCTTTGGGAAGCTGCCGCTCGCCGATTCTCCCGGAGGCGAAGAAGCGGCTTCTTCGCACACAGAGCATTGTGGCGAGCGCAGGGAGCTCCTGAGAGCGGTTTGTGCCGAAAGATGGACGGGACCGGCACTTAGCTTCGGAGAGCTGCGTATATGCATCTTTTGCGTGTCTTGCTGCTCTACACTCAGCAAAAAGCTTTTCCACCATATCTTGCAAAGAGAAACTCTGCCATGAAAGAAAACATCCAAAATCTTGTTCTAAAGCTTGCATGGAGGTCTGCAAAGAGTTTGGCAAGAATGAAAGGTAGTTGGCAGAAACTCGTTCTTTTCCAATATAATAACAATGGAAAGGAAGAGAGAGAGGTAAAGTACTGTTTTCTCTAAGTCTGAAGGCTGCCCACACTGTGCCGGCATGGTGCGGCTTGCATCTTCGCCTTTGGGAAGCTGCCGCTCGCCGATTCTCCCGGAGGCGAACAAGCGGCTTCTTCGCACACAGAGCATTGGGCCGGTCGCGGTTGGCACCTAAGAGCGGTTTGTGCCGAAAGAAGCCCGGGACCGGCACTTAGCTTCGGAGAGCTGCGTATCTGCGTCTTCTGCGTGTCTTGCCGCTCTACACTCAGCAAAAAGCTTTTCCACCATATCTTGCAAAGAGAAACTCTGCCAGGAAAGAAAACATCCAAAATCTTGTTCTAAAGCTTGCACGGAGGTCTGCAAAGAGTTTGGCAAGAATGAAAGGTAGTTGTCCAAAACTCGATCTTTTCGAATATAATAACCATGGAAAAGGCAGGAGAGTGGTAAAGTACTGTTTTCTCTAAGTCTGAATGCTGCCCACACTGTGCCTGTGTGGTGCGGCTTGCATTATCCCCTTTGGGAAGCTGCCGCTCGCCGATTCTCCCGGAGGCAAAGAAGCGGCTTCTTTGCTCACAACATTATGGCGAGCGCAGGGAGCTCCTGAGAGCGGTTTGTGCCGAAACATGCCTGGGACCGGCACTTAGCTTCGGAGAGCTGCGTATCGGCGTCTTCTGCGTGTCTTGCCGCTCTACACTCAGCCAAAAGCTTTTCCACCATATCTTGCAAAGAGAAACTCTGCCAGGAAAGAAAACATCCAAAATCTTGTTCTAAAGCTTGCACGGAGGCCTGCAAAGAGTTTGGCAAGAATGAAAGGTAGTTGTCCAAAACTCGTTCTTTTCAAATATAATAACAATGGACAAGGCAGGAGAGTGGTAAAGTACTGTTTTCTCTAAGTCTGAAGGCTGCCCACACTGTGCCTGCATGGTGCGGCTTGCATCTTCGCCTTTGGGAAGCTGCCGCTCGCCGATTCTCCCAGAGGCGAAGAAGCGGCTTCTTCGCACACAGAGCATTGTGGCGAGCGCAGGGAGCTCCTGAGAGCGGTTTGTGCCGAAAGAAGCCCGGGACCGGCACTTAGCTTCGGAGAGCTGCGTATCTGCGTCTTCTGCGTGTCTTGCCGCTCTACACTCAGCAAAAAGCTTTTCCAGCATATCTTGCAAGGAGAAACTCTGCCAGGAAAGAAAACATCCAAAATCTTGTTCTAAAGCTTGCACGGAGGTCTGCAAAGAGTTTGGCAAGAATGAAAGGTAGTTGGCAGAAACTCGTTATTTTCCAATAGAATAACCATGGAAAAGGCAGGAGAGTGGTAAAGTACTGGTTTCTATAAGTCTGAATGCTGCCCACACTGTGCCTGTGTGGTGCGGCTTGCATCTTCCCCTTTGGGAAGCTGCCGCTCGCCGATTCTCCCGGATGCAAAGAAGCGGCTTCTTTGCTCACAACATTGTGGAGAGCGCAGGGAGCTCCTGAGAGCGGTTTGTGCCGAAACATGCCTGGGACCGGCACTTAGCTTCGGAGAGCTGTGTATCGGCGTCTTCTGCGTGTCTTGCCGCTCTATACTCAGCCAAAAGCTTTTCCACCATATTTTGCAAAGAGAAACTCTGCCAGGAAAGAAAACATCCAAAATCTTGTTCTAAAGCTTGCACGGAGGTCTGCAAAGAGTTTGGCAAGAATGAAAGGTAGTTGTCCAAAACTCGTTCTTTTCGAATATAATAACAATGGTCAAGGCAGGAGAGTGGTAAAGTAGTGGTTTCTCTAAGTCTGAATGCTGCCCACACTGTGCCTGCATGGTGCGGCTTGCATCTTCGCCTTTGGGAAGCTGCCGCTCGCCGATTCTCCCGGAGGCGAAGAAGCGGCTTCTTCGCACACAGAGCATTGTGGCAAGCGCAGGGAGCTCCTGAGAGCGGTTTGTGCCGAAAGAAGCCCGGGACCGGCACTTAGCTTCGGAGAGCTGCGTATCTGCGTCGTCTGCGTGTCTTGCCGCTCAACACTGAGCAAAATCTTTTCCACCATATCTTGCAAGGAGAAACTCTGCCAGGAAAGAAAACATCCAAAATATTGTTCTAAAGCTTGCACGGAGGTCTGCAAAGAGTTTGGCAAGAATGAAAGGTAGTTGTCCAAAACTCGTTCTTTTCCAATAGAATAACCATGGAAAAGGCAGGAGAGTGGTAAAGTACTGTTTTCTCTAAGTCTGAATGCTGCCCACACTGTGCCTGTGTGCTGCAGCTTGCATCTTCGCCTTTGGGAAGCTGCCGCTCGCCGATTCTCCCGCAGGCGAAGAAGCGGCTTCTTCGCACACAGAGCATTGTGGCGAGTGCAGGGAGCTCCTTAGAGCGGTTTGTGCCGAAAGAAGCCCGGGACCGGCACTTAGCTTCGGAGAGCTGCGTATCTGCGTCGTCTGCGTGTCTTGCCGCTCTACACTCAGCAAAAAGCTTTTCCACCATATCTTGCAAGGAGAAACTCTGCCAGGAAAGAAAACATCCAAAATCTTGTTCTAAAGCTTGCACGGAGGTCTGCAAAGAGTTTGGCAAGAATGAAAGGTAGTTGTCCAAAACTCGTTCTTTTCCAATAGAATAACCATGGAAAAGGCAGGAGAGTGGTAAAGTACTGTTTTCTCTAAGTCTGAAGGCTGCCCACACTGTGCCTGCATGGTGCGGCTTGCATCTTCGCCTTTGGGAAGCTGCCGCTCGCCGATTCTCCCGGAGGCGAAGAAGAGGCTTCTTCGCACACAGAGCATTGTGGCGAGCGCAGGGAGCTCCTGAGAGCAGTTTGTGCCGAAAGATGGACGGGACCGGCACTTAGCTTCGGAGAGCTGCGTATCTGCCTCTTTTGCATGTCTTGCCGCTCTACACTCAGCAAAAAGCTTTCCCACCATATCTTGCAAAGAGAAACTCTGCCATGAAAGAAAACATCCAAAATCTTGTTCTAAAGCTTGCACGGAGGTCTGCAAAGAGTTTGGCAAGAATGAAAGGTAGTTGGCAGAAACTCGTTCTTTTCCAATATAATAACAATGGAAAGAAAGAGAGAGAGGTAAAGTACTGTTTTCTCTAAGTCTGAAGGCTGCCCACACTGTGCCTGCATGGTGCGGCTTGCATCTTCGCCTTTGGGAAGCTGCCGCTCACCGATTCTCCCGGAGGCGAAGAAGCGGCTTCTTCGCACACAGAGCATTGGGCCGGTCGCGGTTGGCACCTAAGAGCGGTTTGTGCCGAAAGAAGCCCGGGACCGGCACTTAGCTTCGGAGAGCTGCGTATCGGCGTCTTCTGCGTGTCTTGCCGCTCTACACTCAGCAAAAAGCTTTTCCACCATATCTTGCAAAGAGAAACTCGGCCAGGAAAGAAAACATCCAAAATCTTGTTCTAAAGCTTGCACGGAGGTCTGCAAAGAGTTTGGCAAGAATGAAAGGTAGTTGTCCAAAACTCGTTCTTTTCGAATATAATAACAATGGACAAGGCAGGAGAGTGGTAAAGTACTGTTTTCTCTAAGTCTGAAGGCTGCCCACACTGTGCCTGCATGGTGCGGCTTGCATCTTCGCCTTTGGGAAGCTGCCGCTCGCCGATTCTCCCGGAGGCGAAGAAGCGGCTTCTTCGCACACAGAGCATTGTGGCGAGCGCAGGGAGCTCCTGAGAGCGGTTTGTGCCGAAAGATGGACGGGACCGGCACTAAGCTTCGGAGAGCTGCGTATCTGCATCTTTTGCGTGTCTTGCCGCTCTACACTCAGCAAAAAGCTTTTCCACCATATCTTGCAAAGAGAAACTCTGCCATGAAAGAAAACATCCAAAATCTTGTTCTAAAGCTTGCACGGAGGTCTGCAAAGAGTTTGGCAAGAATGAAAGGTAGTTGGCAGAAACTCGTTCTTTTCCAATATAATAACAATGGACAGGCAGGAGAGTGGTAAAGTAGTGGTTTCTCTAAGTCTGAATGCTGCCCACACTGTGCCTGCATGGTGCGGCTTGCATCTTCGCCTTTGGGAAGCTGCCGCTCGCCGATTCTCCCGGAGGCGAAGAAGCGGCTTCTTCGCAGACAGAGCATTGGGCCGGTCGCGGTTTGCACCTAAGAGCGGTTTGTGCCGAAAGAAGACCGGGACCGGCACTTAGCTTCGGAGAGCTGCGTATCTGCGTCTTCTGCGTGTCTTGCCGCTCAACACTCAGCCAAAATCTTTTCCACCATATCTTGCAAAGAGAAACTCTGCCAGGAAAGAAAACATCCAAAATCTTGTTCTAAAGCTTGCACGGAGGTCTGCAAAGAGTTTGGCAAGAATGAAAGGTAGTTGTCCAAAACTCGATCTTTTCGAATATAATAACCATGGAAAAGGCAGGAGAGTGGTAAAGTACTGGTTTCTATAAGTCTGAATGCTGCCCACACTGTGCCTGTGTGGTGCGGCTTGCATCTTCCCCTTTGGGAAGCTGCCGCTCGCCGATTCTCCCGGAGGCAAAGAAGCGGCTTCTTTGCTCACAACATTGTGGCGAGCGCAGGGAGCTCCTGAGAGCGGTTTGTGCCGAAACATGCCTGGGACCGGCACTTAGCTTCGGAGAGCTGCGTATCGGCGTCTTCTGCGTGTCTTGCCGCTCTACACTCAGCCAAAAGCTTTTCCACCATATCTTGCAAAGAGAAACTCGGCCAGGAAAGAAAACATCCAAAATCTTGTTCTAAAGCTTGCACGGAGGTCTGCAAAGAGTTTGGCAAGAATGAAAGGTAGTTGTCCAAAACTCATTCTTTTCGAATATAATAACAATGGACAAGGCAGGAGAGTGGTAAAGTACTGTTTTCTCTAAGTCTGAAGGCTGCCCACACTGT
The DNA here is from genome assembly GCF_037042795.1 of Molothrus aeneus. NCBI lineage: Eukaryota > Metazoa > Chordata > Aves > Passeriformes > Icteridae > Molothrus > Molothrus aeneus. Next base: position 136,669 of record NW_027099218.1, on the reverse strand, counting down.
GCCTGCATGGTGCGGCTTGCATCTTCGCCTTTGGGAAGCTGCCGCTCACCGATTCTCCCGGAGGCGAAGAAGCGGCTTCTTCGCACACAGAGCATTGGGCCGGTCGCGGTTGGCACCTAAGAGCGGTTTGTGCCGAAAGAAGCCCGGGACCGGCACTTAGCTTCGGAGAGCTGCGTATCGGCGTCTTCTGCGTGTCTTGCCGCTCTACACTCAGCCAAAAGCTTTTCCACCATATCTTGCAAAGAGAAACTCTGCCAGGAAAGAAAACATCCAAAATCTTGTTCTAAAGCTTGCACGGAGGTCTGCAAAGAGTTTGGCAAGAATGAAAGGTAGTTGTCCAAAACTCGTTCTTTTCGAATATAATAACAATGGACAAGGCAGGAGAGTGGTAAAGTACTGTTTTCTCTAAGTCTGAAGGCTGCCCACACTGTGCCTGCATGGTGCGGCTTGCATCTTCGCCTTTGGGAAGCTGCCGCTCGCCGATTCTCCCGGAGGCGAAGAAGCGGCTTCTTCGCACACAGAGCATTGTGGCGAGCGCAGGGAGCTCCTGAGAGCGGTTTGTGCCGAAAGATGGACGGGACCGGCACTTAGCTTCGGAGAGCTGCGTATCTGCATCTTTTGCGTGTCTTGCCGCTCTACACTCAGCAAAAAGCTTTTCCACCATATCTTGCAAAGAGAAACTCTGCCATGAAAGAAAACATCCAAAATCTTGTTCTAAAGCTTGCACGGAGGTCTGCAAAGAGTTTGGCAAGAATGAAAGGTAGTTGGCAGAAACTCGTTCTTTTCCAATATAATAACCATGGACAGGCAGGAGAGTGGTAAAGTAGTGGTTTCTCTAAGTCTGAATGCTGCCCACACTGTGCCTGCATGGTGCGGCTTGCATCTTCGCCTTTGGGAAGCTGCCGCTCGCCGATTCTCCCGGAGGCGAAGAAGCGGCTTCTTCGCAGACAGAGCATTGGGCCGGTCGCGGTTTGCACCTAAGAGCGGTTTGTGCCGAAAGAAGACCGGGACCGGCACTTAGCTTCGGAGAGCTGCGTATCTGCGTCTTCTGCGTGTCTTGCCGCTCAACACTCAGCCAAAATCTTTTCCACCATATCTTGCAAAGAGAAACTCTGCCAGGAAAGAAAACATCCAAAATCTTGTTCTAAAGCTTGCACGGAGGTCTGCAAAGAGTTTGGCAAGAATGAAAGGTAGTTGTCCAAAACTCGATCTTTTCGAATATATTAACCATGGAAAAGGCAGGAGAGTGGTAAAGTACTGGTTTCTATAAGTCTGAATGCTGCCCACACTGTGCCTGTGTGGTGCGGCTTGCATCTTCCCCTTTGGGAAGCTGCCGCTCGCCGATTCTCCCGGATGCAAAGAAGCGGCTTCTTTGCTCACAACATTGTGGAGAGCGCAGGGAGCTCCTGAGAGCGGTTTGTGCCGAAACATGCCTGGGACCGGCACTTAGCTTCGGAGAGCTGCGTATCGGCGTCTTCTGCGTGTCTTGCCGCTCTACACTCAGCCAAAAGCTTTTCCACCATATCTTGCAAAGAGAAACTCGGCCAGGAAAGAAAACATCCAAAATCTTGTTCTAAAGCTTGCACGGAGGTCTGCAAAGAGTTTGGCAAGAATGAAAGGTAGTTGTCCAAAACTCATTCTTTTCGAATATAATAACAATGGACAAGGCAGGAGAGTGGTAAAGTACTGTTTTCTCTAAGTCTGAAGGCTGCCCACACTGTGCCTGCATGGTGCGGCTTGCATCTTCGCCTTTGGGAAGCTGCCGCTCGCCGATTCTCCCGGAGGCAAAGAAGCGGCCTCTTCGCACACAGAGCATTGTGCCGGTCGAGGTTTGCACCTAAGAGCGGTTTGTGCCGAAAGAAGCCCGGGACCGGCACTTAGCTTCGGAGATCTGCGTATCTGCGTCTTCTGCGTGTCTTGCCGCTCTACACTCAGCAAAAAGCTTTCCCACCATATCATGCAAGGAGAAACTCTGCCAGGAAAGAAAACATCCAAAATCTTGTTCTAAAGCTTGCACGGAGGTCTGCAAAGAGTTTGGCAAGAATGAAAGGTAGTTGTCCAAAACTCGTTCTTTTCCAATAGAATAACCATGGAAAAGGCAGGAGAGTGGTAAAGTACTGTTTTCTCTAAGTCTGAAGGCTGCCCACACTGTGCCTGCATGGTGCGGCTTGCATCTTCGCCTTTGGGAAGCTGCCGCTCGCCGATTCTCCCGGAGGCGAAGAAGCGGCTTCTTCGCACACAGAGCATTGTGGCGAGCGCAGGGAGCTCCTGAGAGCGGTTTGTGCCGAAAGATGGACGGGACCGGCACTTAGCTTCGGAGAGCTGCGTATCTGCATCTTTTGCGTGTCTTGCCGCTCTACACTCAGCAAAAAGCTTTTCCACCATATCTTGCAAGGAGAAACTCTGCCAGGAAAGAAAACATCCAAAATCTTGTTCTAAAGCTTGCACGGAGGTCTGCAAAGAGTTTGGCAAGAATGAAAGGTAGTTGGCAGAAACTCGTTCTTTTCCAATATAATAACCATGGACAGGCAGGAGAGTGGTAAAGTAGTGGTTTCTCTAAGTCTGAATGCTGCCCACACTGTGCCTGCATGGTGCGGCTTGCATCTTCGCCTTTGGGAAGCTGCCGCTCGCCGATTCTCCCGGAGGCGAAGAAGCGGCTTCTTCGCAGACAGAGCATTGGGCCGGTCGCGGTTTGCACCTAAGAGCGGTTTGTGCCGAAAGAAGACCGGGACCGGCACTTAGCTTCGGAGAGCTGCGTATCTGCGTCTTCTGCGTGTCTTGCCGCTCAACACTCAGCCAAAATCTTTTCCACCATATCTTGCAAAGAGAAACTCTGCCAGGAAAGAAAACATCCAAAATCTTGTTCTAAAGCTTGCACGGAGGTCTGCAAAGAGTTTGGCAAGAATGAAAGGTAGTTGTCCAAAACTCGATCTTTTCGAATATATTAACCATGGAAAAGGCAGGAGAGTGGTAAAGTACTGGTTTCTATAAGTCTGAATGCTGCCCACACTGTGCCTGTGTGGTGCGGCTTGCATCTTCCCCTTTGGGAAGCTGCCGCTCGCCGATTCTCCCGGATGCAAAGAAGCGGCTTCTTTGCTCACAACATTGTGGAGAGCGCAGGGAGCTCCTGAGAGCGGTTTGTGCCGAAACATGCCTGGGACCGGCACTTAGCTTCGGAGAGCTGCGTATCGGCGTCTTCTGCGTGTCTTGCCGCTCTACACTCAGCCAAAAGCTTTTCCACCATATCTTGCAAAGAGAAACTCGGCCAGGAAAGAAAACATCCAAAATCTTGTTCTAAAGCTTGCACGGAGGTCTGCAAAGAGTTTGGCAAGAATGAAAGGTAGTTGTCCAAAACTCATTCTTTTCGAATATAATAACAATGGACAAGGCAGGAGAGTGGTAAAGTACTGTTTTCTCTAAGTCTGAAGGCTGCCCACACTGTGCCTGCATGGTGCGGCTTGCATCTTCGCCTTTGGGAAGCTGCCGCTCGCCGATTCTCCCGGAGGCAAAGAAGCGGCCTCTTCGCACACAGAGCATTGTGCCGGTCGAGGTTTGCACCTAAGAGCGGTTTGTGCCGAAAGAAGCCCGGGACCGGCACTTAGCTTCGGAGATCTGCGTATCTGCGTCTTCTGCGTGTCTTGCCGCTCTACACTCAGCAAAAAGCTTTCCCACCATATCATGCAAGGAGAAACTCTGCCAGGAAAGAAAACATCCAAAATCTTGTTCTAAAGCTTGCACGGAGGTCTGCAAAGAGTTTGGCAAGAATGAAAGGTAGTTGTCCAAAACTCGTTCTTTTCCAATAGAATAACCATGGAAAAGGCAGGAGAGTGGTAAAGTACTGTTTTCTCTAAGTCTGAAGGCTGCCCACACTGTGCCTGCATGGTGCGGCTTGCATCTTCGCCTTTGGGAAGCTGCCGCTCGCCGATTCTCCCGGAGGCGAAGAAGCGGCTTCTTCGCACACAGAGCATTGTGGCGAGCGCAGGGAGCTCCTGAGAGCGGTTTGTGCCGAAAGATGGACGGGACCGGCACTTAGCTTCGGAGAGCTGCGTATCTGCATCTTTTGCGTGTCTTGCCGCTCTACACTCAGCAAAAAGCTTTTCCACCATATCTTGCAAGGAGAAACTCTGCCAGGAAAGAAAACATCCAAAATCTTGTTCTAAAGCTTGCACGGAGGTCTGCAAAGAGTTTGGCAAGAATGAAAGGTAGTTGGCAGAAACTCGTTCTTTTCCAATATAATAACAATGGACAGGCAGGAGAGTGGTAAAGTACTGTTTTCTCTAAGTCTGAATGCTGCCCACACTGTGCCTGTGTGGTGCGGCTTGCATCTTCGCCTTTGGGAAGCTGCCGCTCGCCGATTCTCCCGGAGGCGAAGAAGCGGCTTCTTCGCAGACAGAGCATTGGGCCGGTCGCAGTTTGCACCTAAGAGCGGTTTGTGCCGAAAGAAGCCCGGGACCGGCACTTAGCTTCGGAGAGCTGCGTATCTGCGTCTTCTGCGTGTCTTGCCGCTCAACACTCAGCCAAAATCTTTTCCACCATATCTTGCAAAGAGAAACTCTGCCAGGAAAGAAAACATCCAAAATCTTGTTCTAAAGCTTGCACGGAGGTCTGCAAAGAGTTTGGCAAGAATGAAAGGTAGTTGTCCAAAACTCGTTCTTTTCCAATAGAATAACCATGGAAAAGGCAGTGAGTGGTAAAGTACTGTTTTCTCTAAGTCTGAAGGCTGCCCACACTGTGCCTGCATGGTGCGGCTTGCATCTTCGCCTTTGGGAAGCTGCCGCTCGCCGATTCTCCCGCAGGTGAAGAAGCGGCTTCTTCGCACACAGAGCATTGTGGCGAGCGCAGGGAGCTCCTGAGAGCGGTTTGTGCCGAAAGAAGCCCGGGACCGGCACTTAGCTTCGGAGAGCTGCGTATCTGCGTCTTCTGCGTGTCTTGCCGCTCTACACTCAGCAAAAAGCTTTTCCACCATATCTTGCAAGGAGAAACTCTGCCAGGAAAGAAAACATCCAAAATCTTGTTCTAAAGCTTGCACGGAGGTCTGCAAAGAGTTTGGCAAGAATGAAATGTAGTTGTCCAAAACTCGTTCTTTTCCAATAGAATAACCATGGAAAAGGCAGGAGAGTGGTAAAGTACTGTTTTCTCTAAGTCTGAAGGCTGCCCACACTGTGCCTGTGTGCTGCAGCTTGCATCTTCGCCTTTGGGAAGCTGCCGCTCGCTGATTGTCCCGCAGGCGAAGAAGCGGCTTCTTCGCACACAGAGCATTGTGGCGAGCGCAGGGAGCTCCTGAGAGCGGTTTGTGCCGAAAGATGGACGGGACCGGCACTTAGCTTCGGAGAGCTGCGTATCTGCATCTTTTGCGTGTCTTGCCGCTCTACACTCAGCAAAAAGCTTTTCCACCATATCTTGCAAGGAGAAACTCTGCCAGGAAAGAAAACATCCAAAATCTTGTTCTAAAGCTTGCACAGAGGTCTGCAAAGAGTTTGGCAAGAATGAAAGGTAGTTGGCAGAAACTCGTTCTTTTCCAATATAATAACAATGGAAAGGAAGAGAGAGAGGTACTGTTTTCTCTAAGTCTGAATGCTGCCCACACTGTGCCTGCATGGTGCGGCTTGCATCTTCGCCTTTGGGAAGCTGCCGCTCGCCGATTCTCCCGGAGGCGAAGAAGCGGCTTCTTCGCACACAGAGCATTGGGCCGGTCGCGGTTGGCACCTAAGAGCGGTTTGTGCCGAAAGAAGCCCGGGACCGGCACTTGGCTTCGGAGAGCTGCGTATCGGCGTCTTCTGCGTGTCTTGCCGCTCTACACTCAGCAAAAAGCTTTTCCACCATATCTTGCAAAGAGAAACTCTGCCAGGAAAGAAAACATCCAAAATCTTGTTCTAAAGCTTGCACGGAGGTCTGCAAAGAGTTTGGCAAGAATGAAAGGTAGTTGTCCAAAACTCGTTCTTTTCGAATATAATAACAATGGACAAGGCAGGAGAGTGGTAAAGTACTGTTTTCTCTAAGTCTGAAGGCTGCCCACACTGTGCCTGCATGGTGCGGCTTGCATCTTCGCCTTTGGGAAGCTGCCGCTCGCCGATTCTCCGGGAGGCGAAGAAGCAGCTTCTTCGCACACAGAGCATTGTGCCGGTCAAGGTTTGCACCTGAGAGCGGTTTGTGCCGAAAGAAGCCCGGGACCGGCACTTAGCTTCGGAGATCTGCGTATCTGCGTCTTCTGCGTGTCTTGCCGCTCTACACTCAGCAAAAAGCTTTCCCACCATATCTTGCAAGGAGAAACTCTGCCAGGAAAGAAAACATCCAAAATCTTGTTCTAAAGCTTGCACGGAGGTCTGCAAAGAGTTTGGCAAGAATGAAAGGTAGTTGTCCAAAACTCGTTCTTTTCCAATAGAATAACCATGGAAAAGGCAGGAGAGTGGTAAAGTAGTGGTTTCTCTAAGTCTGAATGCTGCCCACACTGTGCCTGCATGGTGCGGCTTGCATCTTCGCCTTTGGGAAGCTGCCGCTTGCCGATTCTCCCGCAGGCGAAGAAGCGGCTTCTTCGCACACAGAGCATTGTGGCGAGTGCAGGGAGCTCCTGAGAGCGGTTTGTGCCGAAAGAAGCCCGGGACCGGCACTTAGCTTCGGAGAGCTGCGTATCTGCGTCGTCTGCGTGTCTTGCCGCTCTACACTCAGCAAAAAGCTTTTCCACCATATCTTGCAAGGAGAAACTCTGCCAGGAAAGAAAACATCCAAAATCTTGTTCTAAAGCTTGCACGGAGGTCTGCAAAGAGTTTGGCAAGAATGAAAGGTAGTTGTCCAAAACTCGTTCTTTTCCAATAGAATAACCATGGAAAAGGCAGGAGAGTGGTAAAGTACTGTTTTCTCTAAGTCTGAAGGCTGCCCACACTGTGCCTGCATGGTGCGGCTTGCATCTTCGCCTTTGGGAAGCTGCCGCTCGCCGATTCTCCCGGAGGCGAAGAAGCGGCTTCTTCGCACACAGAGCATTGTGGCGAGCGCAGGGAGCTCCTGAGAGCGGTTTGTGCCGAAAGATGGACGGGACCGGCACTTAGCTTCGGAGAGCTGCGTATCTGCATCTTTTGCGTGTCTTGCCGCTCTACACTCAGCAAAAAGCTTTTCCACCATATCTTGCAAAGAGAAACTCTGCCAGGAAAGAAAACATCCAAAATCTTGTTCTAAAGCTTGCACGGAGGTCTGCAAAGAGTTTGGCAAGAATGAAAGGTAGTTGTCCAAAACTCGTTCTTTTCCAATATAATAACCATGGAAAGGAAGAGAGAGAGGTAAAGTACTGTTTTCTCTAAGTCTGAAGGCTGCCCACACTGTGCCTGCATGGTGCGGCTTGCATCTTCGCCTTTGGGAAGCTGCCGCTCGCCGATTCTCCCGGAGGCGAAGAAGCGGCTTCTTCGCACACAGAGCATTGGGCCGGTCGCGGTTGGCACCTAAGAGCGGTTTGTGCTGAAAGAAGCCCGGGACCGGCACTTGGCTTCAGAGAGCTGCGTATCTGCGTCTTCTGCGTGTCTTGCCGCTCTACACTCAGCAAAAAGCTTTTCCAGCATATCTTGCAAAGAGAAACTCTGCCAGGAAAGAAAACATCCAAAATCTTGTTCTAAAGCTTGCACGGAGGTCTGCAAAGAGTTTGGCAAGAATGAAAGGTAGTTGTCCAAAACTCGATCTTTTCCAATAGAATAACCATGGAAAAGGCAGGAGAGAGGTAAAGTACTGGTTTCTATAAGTCTGAATGCTGCCCACACTGTGCCTGTGTGGTGCGGCTTGCATCTTCCCCTTTGGGAAGCTGCCGCTCGCCGATTCTCCCGGATGCAAAGAAGCGGCTTCTTTGCTCACAACATTGTGGAGAGCGCAGGGAGCTCCTGAGAGCGGTTTGTGCCGAAACATGCCTGGGACCGGCACTTAGCTTCGGAGAGCTGCCTATCGGCGTCTTCTGCGTGTCTTGCCGCTCTACACTCAGCAAAAATCTTTTCCACCATATCTTGCAAAGAGAAACTCTGCCAGGAAAGAAAACATCCAAAATCTTGTTCTAAAGCTTGCACGGAGGTCTGCAAAGAGTTTGGCAGGAATGAAAGGTAGTTGTCCAAAACTCGTTCTTTTCGAATATAATAACAATGGAAAAGGCAGGAGAGTGGTAAAGTACTGTTTTCTCTAAGTCTGAAGGCTGCCCACACTGTGCCTGCATGGTGCGGCTTGCATCTTCGCCTTTGGGAAGCTGCCGCTCGCCGATTCTCCCGGAGGCGAAGAAGCGGCTTCTTCGCAGACAGAGCATTGGGCCGGTCGCGGTTTGCACCTAAGAGCGGTTTGTGCCGAAAGAAGCCCGGGACCGGCACTTGGCTTCGGAGAGCTGCGTATCTGCGTCTTCTGCGTGTCTTGCCGCTCTACACTCAGCAAAAAGCTTTTCCACCATATCTTGCAAGGAGAAACTCTGCCAGGAAAGAAAACATCCAAAATCTTGTTCTAAAGCTTGCACGGAGGTCTGCAAAGAGTTTGGCAAGAATGAAAGGTAGTTGTCCAAAACTCGATCTTTTGGAATATAATAACCATGGAAAAGGCAGGAGAGTGGTAAAGTACTGGTTTCTATAAGTCTGAATGCTGCCCACACTGTGCCTGTGTGGTGCGGCTTGCATCTTCGCCTTTGGGAAGCTGCCGCTCGCCGATTCTCCCGGAGGCGAAGAAGCGGCTTCTTCGCACACAGAGCATTGTGCTGGTCGCGGTTGGCACCTAAGAGCGGTTTGTGCCGAAAGAAGCCCGGGACCGGCACTTGGCTTCGGAGAGCTGCGTATCTGCGTCTTCTGCGTGTCTTGCCGCTCTACACTCAGCAAAAAGCTTTTCCACCATATCTTGCAAAGAGAAACTCTGCCAGGAAAGAAAACATCCAAAATCTTGTTCTAAAGCTTGCACGGAGGTCTGCAAAGAGTTTGGCCAGAATGAAAGGTAGTTGTCCAAAACTCGTTCTTTTCGAATATAATAACAATGGACAAGGCAGGAGAGTGGTAAAGTACTGTTTTCTCTAAGTCTGAAGGCTGCCCACACTGTGCCTGCATGGTGCGGCTTGCATCTTCGCCTTTGGGAAGCTGCCGCTCGCCGATTCTCCCGGAGGCGAAGAAGCGGCTTCTTCGCACACAGAGCATTGTGCCGGTCGAGGTTTGCACCTAAGAGCGGTTTGTGCCGAAAGAAGCCCGGGACCGGCACTTAGCTTCGGAGAGCTGCGTATCTGCGTCTTCTGCGTGTCTTGCCGCTCTACACTCAGCAAAAAGCTTTTCCAGCATATCTTGCAAAGAGAAACTCTGCCAGGAATGAAAACATCCAAAATCTTGTTCTAAAGCTTGCACGGAGGTCTGCAAAGAGTTTGGCAAGAATGAAAGGTAGTTGTCCAAAACTCGTTCTTTTCCAATAGAATAACCATGGAAAAGGCAGGAGAGTGGTAAAGTACTGTTTTCTCTAAGTCTGAAGGCTGCCCACACTGTGCCTGTGTGCTGCAGCTTGCATCTTCGCCTTTGGGAAGCTGCCGCTCGCCGATTCTCCCGCAGGCGAAGAAGCGGCTTCTTCGCACACAGAGCATTGTGGCGAGCGCAGGGAGCTCCTGAGAGCGGTTTGTGCCGAAAGATGGACGGGACCGGCACTTAGCTTCGGAGAACTGCGTATCTGCATCTTTTGCGTGTCTTGCCGCTCTACACTCAGCAAAAAGCTTTACCACCATATCTTGCAAGGAGAAACTCTGCCAGGAAAGAAAACATCCAAAATCTTGTTCTAAAGCTTGCACGGAGGTCTGCAAAGAGTTTGGCAAGAATGAAAGGTAGTTGGCAGAAACTCGTTCTTTTCCAATATAATAACAATGGAAAGGAAGAGAGAGAGGTAAAGTACTGTTTTCTCTAAGTCTGAATGCTGCCCACACTGTGCCTGCATGGTGCGGCTTGCATCTTCGCCTTTGGGAAGCTGCCGCTCGCCGATTCTCCCGGAGGCGAAGAAGCGGCTTCTTCGCACACAGAGCATTGGGCCGGTCGCGGTTGGCACCTAAGAGCGGTTTGTGCTGAAAGAAGCCCGGGACCGGCACTTGGCTTCGGAGAGCTGCGTATCTGCGTCTTCTGCGTGTCTTGCCGCTCTACACTCAGCAAAAAGCTTTTCCAGCATATCTTGCAAAGAGAAACTCTGCCAGGAAAGAAAACATCCAAAATCTTGTTCTAAAGCTTGCACGGAGGTCTGCAAAGAGTTTGGCAAGAATGAAAGGTAGTTGTCCAAAACTCGATCTTTTCCAATAGAATAACCATGGAAAAGGCAGGAGAGAGGTAAAGTACTGGTTTCTATAAGTCTGAATGCTGCCCACACTGTGCCTGTGTGGTGCGGCTTGCATCTTCCCCTTTGGGAAGCTGCCGCTCGCCGATTCTCCCGGATGCAAAGAAGCGGCTTCTTTGCTCACAACATTGTGGAGAGCGCAGGGAGCTCCTGAGAGCGGTTTGTGCCGAAACATGCCTGGGACCGGCACTTAGCTTCGGAGAGCTGCGTATCGGCGTCTTCTGCGTGTCTTGCCGCTCTACACTCAGCAAAAAGCTTTTCCACCATATCTTGCAAAGAGAAACTCTGCCAGGAAAGAAAACATCCAAAATCTTGTTCTAAAGCTTGCACGGAGGTCTGCAAAGAGTTTGGCCAGAATGAAAGGTAGTTGTCCAAAACTCGTTCTTTTCGAATATAATAACAATGGACAAGGCAGGAGAGTGGTAAAGTACTGTTTTCTCTAAGTCTGAAGGCTGCCCACACTGTGCCTGCATGGTGCGGCTTGCATCTTCGCCTTTGGGAAGCTGCCGCTCGCCGATTCTCCCGGAGGCGAAGAAGCGGCTTCTTCGCACACAGAGCATTGTGCCGGTCGAGGTTTGCACCTAAGAGCGGTTTGTGCCGAAAGAAGCCCGGGACCGGCACTTAGCTTCGGAGATCTGCGTATCTGCGTCTTCTGCGTGTCTTGCCGCTCTACACTCAGCAAAAAGCTTTTCCACCATATCTTGCAAGGAGAAACTCTGCCAGGAAAGAAAACATCCAAAATCTTGTTCTAAAGCTTGCACGGAGGTCTGCAAAGAGTTTGGCAAGAATGAAAGGTAGTTGTCCAAAACTCGTTCTTTTCCAATAGAATAACCATGGAAAAGGCAGGAGAGTGGTAAAGTACTGTTTTCTCTAAGTCTGAAGGCTGCCCACACTGTGCCTGCATGGTGCGGCTTGCATCTTCGCCTTTGGGAAGCTGCCGCTCGCCGATTCTCCCGGAGGCGAAGAAGCGGCTTCTTCGCACATAGAGCATTGTGGCGAGCGCAGGGAGCTCCTGAGAGCGGTTTGTGCCGAAAGATGGACGGGACCGGCACTTAGCTTCGGAGAGCTGCGTATCTGCATCTTTTGCGTGTCTTGCCGCTCTACACTCAGCAAAAAGCTTTTCCACCATATCTTGCAAGGAGAAACTCTGCCAGGAAAGAAAACATCCAAAATCTTGTTCTAAAGCTTGCACGGAGGTCTGCAAAGAGTTTGGCAAGAATGAAAGGTAGTTGGCAGAAACTCGTTCTTTTCCAATATAATAACAATGGACAGGCAGGAGAGTGGTAAAATAGTGGTTTCTCTAAGTCTGAATGCTGCCCACACTGTGCCTGCATGGTGCGGCTTGCATCTTCGCCTTTGGGAAGCTGCCGCTCGCCGATTCTCCCGGAGGCGAAGAAGCGGCTTCTTCGCAGACAGAGCATTGGGCCGGTCGCGGTTTGCACCTAAGAGCGGTTTGTGCCGAAAGAAGACCGGGACCGGCACTTAGCTTCGGAGAGCTGCGTATCTGCGTCTTCTGCGTGTCTTGCCGCTCAACACTCAGCCAAAATCTTTTCCACCATATCTTGCAAAGAGAAACTCTGCCAGGAAAGAAAACATCCAAAATCTTGTTCTAAAGCTTGCACGGAGGTCTGCAAAGAGTTTGGCAAGAATGAAAGGTAGTTGTCCAAAACTCGTTCTTTTCCAATAGAATAACCATGGAAAAGGCCGTGAGTGGTAAAGTACTGTTTTCTCTAAGTCTGAAGGCTGCCCACACTGTGCCTGTGTGCTGCAGCTTGCATCTTCGCCTTTGGGAAGCTGCCGCTCGCCGATTCTCCCGGAGGCGAAGAAGCGGCTTCTTCGCACACAGAGCATTGTGGCGAGCGCAGGGAGCTCCTGAGAGCGGTTTGTGCCGAAAGAAGCCCGGGACCGGCACTTAGCTTCAGAGAGCTGCGTATCTGCGTCTTCTGCGTGTCTTGCCGCTCTACACTCAGCAAAAAGCTTTTCCACCATATCTTGCAAGGAGAAACTCTGCCAGGAAAGAAAACATCCAAAATCTTGTTCTAAAGCTTGCACGGAGGTCTGCAAAGAGTTTGGCAAGAATGAAAGGTAGTTTGCAGAAACTCGTTCTTTTCCAATATAATAACAATGGAAAGGAAGAGAGAGAGGTAAAGTACTGTTTTCTCTAAGTCTGAATGCTGCCCACACTGTGCCTGCATGGTGCGGCTTGCATCTTCGCCTTTGGGAAGCTGCCGCTCGCCGATTCTCCCGGAGGCGAAGAAGCGGCTTCTTCGCACACAGAGCATTGGGCCGGTCGCGGTTGGCACCTAAGAGCGGTTTGTGCCGAAAGAAGCCCGGGACCGGCACTTAGCTTCGGAGAGCTGCGTATCTGCGTCTTCTGCGTGTCTTGCCGCTCTACACTCAGCAAATAGCTTTTCCAGCATATCTTGCAAAGAGAAACTCTGCCAGGAAAGAAAACATCCAAAATCTTGTTCTAAAGCTTGCACGGAGGTCTGCAAAGAGTTTGGCAAGAATGAAAGGTAGTTGTCCAAAACTCGATCTTTTCCAATAGAATAACCATGGAAAAGGCAGGAGAGAGGTAAAGTACTGGTTTCTATAAGTCTGAATGCTGCCCACACTGTGCCTGTGTGGTGCGGCTTGCATCTTCCCCTTTGGGAAGCTGCCGCTCGCCGATTCTCCCGGATGCAAAGAAGCGGCTTCTTCGCACATAGAGCATTGTGGCGAGCGCAGGGAGCTCCTGAGAGCGGTTTGTGCCGAAAGATGGACGGGACCGGCACTTAGCTTCGGAGAGCTGCGTATCTGCATCTTTTGCGTGTCTTGCCGCTCTACACTCAGCAAAAAGCTTTTCCACCATATCTTGCAAGGAGAAACTCTGCCAGGAAAGAAAACATCCAAAATCTTGTTCTAAAGCTTGCACGGAGGTCTGCAAAGAGTTTGGCAAGAATGAAAGGTAGTTGGCAGAAACTCGTTCTTTTCCAATATAATAACAATGGACAGGCAGGAGAGTGGTAAAATAGTGGTTTCTCTAAGTCTGAATGCTGCCCACACTGTGCCTGCATGGTGCGGCTTGCATCTTCGCCTTTGGGAAGCTGCCGCTCGCCGATTCTCCCGGAGGCGAAGAAGCGGCTTCTTCGCAGACAGAGCATTGGGCCGGTCGCGGTTTGCACCTAAGAGCGGTTTGTGCCGAAAGAAGACCGGGACCGGCACTTAGCTTCGGAGAGCTGCGTATCTGCGTCTTCTGCGTGTCTTGCCGCTCAACACTCAGCCAAAATCTTTTCCACCATATCTTGCAAAGAGAAACTCTGCCAGGAAAGAAAACATCCAAAATCTTGTTCTAAAGCTTGCACGGAGGTTTGCAAAGAGTTTGGCAAGAATGAAAGGTAGTTGTCCAAAACTCGTTCTTTTCCAATAGAATAACCATGGAAAAGGCCGTGAGTGGTAAAGTACTGTTTTCTCTAAGTCTGAAGGCTGCCCACACTGTGCCTGTGTGCTGCAGCTTGCATCTTCGCCTTTGGGAAGCTGCCGCTCGCCGATTCTCCCGGAGGCGAAGAAGCGGCTTCTTCGCACACAGAGCATTGTGGCGAGCGCAGGGAGCTCCTGAGAGCGGTTTGTGCCGAAAGAAGCCCGGGACCGGCACTTAGCTTCGGAGAGCTGCGTATCTGCGTCTTCTGCGTGTCTTGCCGCTCTACACTCAGCAAAAAGCTTTTCCACCATATCTTGCAAGGAGAAACTCTGCCAGGAAAGAAAACATCCAAAATCTTGTTCTAAAGCTTGCACGGAGGTCTGCAAAGAGTTTGGCAAGAATGAAAGGTAGTTTGCAGAAACTCGTTCTTTTCCAATATAATAACAATGGAAAGGAAGAGAGAGAGGTAAAGTACTGTTTTCTCTAAGTCTGAATGCTGCCCACACTGTGCCTGCATGGTGCGGCTTGCATCTTCGCCTTTGGGAAGCTGCCGCTCGCCGATTCTCCCGGAGGCGAAGAAGCGGCTTCTTCGCACACAGAGCATTGGGCCGGTCGCGGTTGGCACCTAAGAGCGGTTTGTGCCGAAAGAAGCCCGGGACCGGCACTTAGCTTCGGAGAGCTGCGTATCTGCGTCTTCTGCGTGTCTTGCCGCTCTACACTCAGCAAATAGCTTTTCCAGCATATCTTGCAAAGAGAAACTCTGCCAGGAAAGAAAACATCCAAAATCTTGTTCTAAAGCTTGCACGGAGGTCTGCAAAGAGTTTGGCAAGAATGAAAGGTAGTTGTCCAAAACTCGATCTTTTCCAATAGAATAACCATGGAAAAGGCAGGAGAGTGGTAAAGTACTGGTTTCTATAAGTCTGAATGCTGCCCACACTGGGCCTGTGTGGTGCGGCTTGCATCTTCCCCTTTGGGAAGCTGCCGCTCGCCGATTCTCCCGGAGGCAAAGAAGCGGCTTCTTTGCTCACAACATTGTGGAGAGCGCAGGGAGCTCCTGAGAGCGGTTTGTGCCGAAACATGCCTGGGACCGGCACTTAGCTTCGGAGAGCTGCGTATCGGCGTCTTCTGCGTGTCTTGCCGCTCTACACTCAGCCAAAAGCTTTTCCACCATATCTTGCAAAGAGAAACTCTGCCAGGAAAGAAAACATCCAAAATCTTGTTCTAAAGCTTGCACGGAGGTCTGCAAAGAGTTTGGCAAGAATGAAAGGTAGTTGTCCAAAACTCGTTCTTTTCCAATCGAATAACCATGGAAAAGGCAGGAGAGTGGTAAAGTACTGTTTTCTCTAAGTCTGAAGGCTGCCCACACTGTGCCTGTGTGCTGCAGCTTGCATCTTCGCCTTTGGGAAGCTGCCGCTCGCGGATTCTCCCG
The DNA here is from genome assembly GCF_037042795.1 of Molothrus aeneus. Classification (NCBI taxonomy): domain Eukaryota; kingdom Metazoa; phylum Chordata; class Aves; order Passeriformes; family Icteridae; genus Molothrus; species Molothrus aeneus. The sequence continues at coordinate 121,547 of NW_027099218.1, read as the reverse complement.
GAGGCGAAGAAGCGGCTTCTTGGCACAGAGCATTGTGGCGAGTGCAGGGAGCTCCTGAGAGCGGTTTGTGCCGAAAGAAGCCCGGGACCGGCACTTAGCTTCGGAGAGCTGCGTATCTGCGTCTTCTGCGTGTCTTGCCGCTCTACACTCAGCAAAAAGCTTTTCCACCATATCTTGCAAGGAGAAACTCTGCCAGGAAAGAAAACATCCAAAATCTTGTTCTAAAGCTTGCACGGAGGTCTGCAAAGAGTTTGGCAAGAATGAAAGGTAGTTGGCAGAAACTCGTTCTTTTCCAATATAATAACAATGGAAAGGAAGAGAGAGAGGTAAAGTACTGTTTTCTCTAAGTCTGAATGCTGCCCACACTGTGCCTGCATGGTGCGGCTTGCATCTTCGCCTTTGGGAAGCTGCCGCTCGCCGATTCTCCCGCAGGCGAAGAAGCGGCTTCTTCGCACACAGAGCATTGGGCCGGTCGCGGTTGGCACCTAAGAGCGGTTTGTGCCGAAAGAAGCCCGGGACCGGCACTTGGCTTCGGAGAGCTGCGTATCTGCGTCTTCTGCGTGTCTTGCCGCTCAACACTCAGCAAAAAGCTTTTCCAGCATATCTTGCAAAGAGAAACTCTGCCAGGAAAGAAAACATCCAAAATCTTGTTCTAAAGCTTGCACGGAGGTCTGCAAAGAGTTTGGCAAGAATGAAAGGTAGTTGTCCAAAACTCGTTCTTTTCCAATAGAATAAACATGGAAAAGGCAGTGAGTGGTAAAGTACTGTTTTCTCTAAGTCTGAAGGCTGCCCACACTGTGCCTGTGTGCTGCAGCTTGCATCTTCGCCTTTGGGAAGCTGCCGCTCGCCGATTCTCCCGCAGGCGAAGAAGCGGCTTCTTCGCACACAGAGCATTGTGGCGAGCGCAGGGAGCTCCTGAGAGCGGTTTGTGCCGAAAGATGGACGGGACCGGCACTTAGCTTCGGAGAGCTGCGTATCTGCGTCTTCTGCGTGTCTTGCCGCTCTACACTCAGCAAAAAGCTTTTCCACCATATCTTGCAAGGAGAAACTCTGCCAGGAAAGAAAACATCCAAAATCTTGTTCTAAAGCTTGCACGGAGGTCTGCAAAGAGTTTGGCAAGAATGAAAGGTAGTTGTCCAAAACTCGATCTTTTCCAATAGAATAACCATGGAAAAGGCAGGAGAGAGGTAAAGTACTGGTTTCTATAAGTCTGAATGCTGCCCACACTGTGCCTGTGTGGTGCGGCTTGCATCTTCCCCTTTGGGAAGCTGCCGCTCGCCGATTCTCCCGGATGCAAAGAAGCGGCTTCTTTGCTCACAACATTGTGGAGAGCGCAGGGAGCTCCTGAGAGCGGTTTGTGCCGAAACATGCCTGGGACCGGCACTTAGCTTCGGAGAGCTGCCTATCGGCGTCTTCTGCGTGTCTTGCCGCTCTACACTCAGCAAAAATCTTTTCCAGCATATCTTGCAAAGAGAAACTCTGCCAGGAAAGAAAACATCCAAAATCTTGTTCTAAAGCTTGCACGGAGGTCTGCAAAGAGTTTGGCAGGAATGAAAGGTAGTTGTCCAAATCTCGTTCTTTTCGAATATAATAACAATGGAAAAGGCAGGAGAGTGGTAAAGTACTGTTTTCTCTAAGTCTGAAGGCTGCCCACACTGTGCCTGCATGGTGCGGCTTGCATCTTCGCCTTTGGGAAGCTGCCGCTCGCCGATTCTCCCGGAGGCGAAGAAGCGGCTTCTTCGCAGACAGAGCATTGGGCCGGTCGCGGTTTGCACCTAAGAGCGGTTTGTGCCGAAAGAAGCCCGGGACCGGCACTTAGCTTCGGAGAGCTGCGTATCTGCGTCTTCTGCGTGTCTTGCCGCTCAACACTCAGCCAAAATCTTTTCCACCATATCTTGCAAAGAGAAACTCTGCCAGGAAAGAAAACATCCAAAATCTTGTTCTAAAGCTTGCACGGAGGTCTGCAAAGAGTTTGGCAAGAATGAAAGGTAGTTGTCCAAAACTCGATCTTTTCCAATAGAATAACCATGGAAAAGGCAGTGAGTGGTAAAGTACTGTTTTCTCTAAGTCTGAAGGCTGCCCACACTGTGCCTGTGTGCTGCAGCTTGCATCTTCGCCTTTGGGAAGCTGCCGCTCGCCGATTCTCCCGGAGGCGAAGAAGCGGCTTCTTCGCACACAGAGCATTGTGGCGAGCGCAGGGAGCTCCTGAGAGCGGTTTGTGCCGAAAGAAGCCCGGGACCGGCACTTAGCTTCGGAGAGCTGCGTATCTGCGTCTTCTGCGTGTCTTGCCGCTCTACACTCAGCAAAAAGCTTTTCCACCATATCTTGCAAGGAGAAACTCTGCCAGGAAAGAAAACATCCAAAATCTTGTTCTAAAGCTTGCACGGAGGTCTGCAAAGAGTTTGGCAAGAATGAAAGGTAGTTGGCAGAAACTCGTTCTTTTCCAATATAATAACAATGGAAAGGAAGAGAGAGAGGTAAAGTACTGTTTTCTCTAAGTCTGAATGCTGCCCACACTGTGCCTGCATGGTGCGGCTTGCATCTTCGCCTTTGGGAAGCTGCCGCTCGCCGATTCTCCCGGAGGCGAAGAAGCGGCTTCTTCGCACACAGAGCATTGGGCCGGTCGCGGTTGGCACCTAAGAGCGGTTTGTGCCGAAAGAAGCCCGGGACCGGCACTTAGCTTTGGAGATCTGCGTATCTGCGTCTTCTGCGTGTCTTGCCGCTCTACACTCAGCAAATAGCTTTTCCAGCATATCTTGCAAAGAGAAACTCTGCCAGGAAAGAAAACATCCAAAATCTTGTTCTAAAGCTTGCACGGAGGTCTGCAAAGAGTTTGGCAAGAATGAAAGGTAGTTGTCCAAAACTCGATCTTTTCCAATAGAATAACCATGGAAAAGGCAGGAGAGTGGTAAAGTACTGGTTTCTATAAGTCTGAATGCTGCCCACACTGGGCCTGTGTGGTGCGGCTTGCATCTTCCCCTTTGGGAAGCTGCCGCTCGCCGATTGTCCCGGAGGCAAAGAAGCGGCTTCTTTGCTCACAACATTGTGGCGAGCGCAGGGAGCTCCTGAGAGCGGTTTGTGCCGAAACATGCCTGGGACCGGCACTTAGCTTCGGAGAGCTGCGTATCTGCGTCTTCTGCGTGTCTTGCCGCTCTACACTCAGCCAAAAGCTTTTCCACCATATCTTGCAAAGAGAAACTCTGCCAGGAAAGAAAACATCCAAAATCTTGTTCTAAAGCTTGCACGGAGGTCTGCAAAGAGTTTGGCAAGAATGAAAGGTAGTTGTCCAAAACTCGTTCTTTTCCAATAGAATAACCATGGAAAAGGCCGTGAGTGGTAAAGTACTGTTTTCTCTAAGTCTGAAGGCTGCCCACACTGTGCCTGTGTGCTGCAGCTTGCATCTTCGCCTTTGGGAAGCTGCCGCTCGCCGATTCTCCCGGAGGCGAAGAAGCGGCTTCTTCGCACACAGAGCATTGTGGCGAGCGCAGGGAGCTCCTGAGAGCGGTTTGTGCCGAAAGAAGCCCGGGACCGGCACTTAGCTTCGGAGAGCTGCGTATCTGCGTCTTCTGCGTGTCTTGCCGCTCTACACTCAGCCAAAAGCTTTTCCACCATATCTTGCAAGGAGAAACTCTGCCAGGAAAGAAAACATCCAAAATCTTGTTCTAAAGCTTGCACGGAGGTCTGCAAAGAGTTTGGCAAGAATGAAAGGTAGTTGGCAGAAACTCGTTCTTTTCCAATATAATAACAATGGAAAGGAAGAGAGAGAGGTAAAGTACTGTTTCCTCTAAGTCTGAATGCTGCCCACACTGTGCCTGCATGGTGCGGCTTGCATCTTCGCCTTTGGGAAGCTGCCGCTCGCCGATTCTCCCGCAGGCGAAGAAGCGGCTTCTTCGCACACAGAGCATTGGGCCGGTCGCGGTTGGCACCTAAGAGCGGTTTGTGCCGAAAGAAGCCCGGGACCGGCACTTGGCTTCGGAGAGCTGCGTATCTGCGTCTTCTGCGTGTCTTGCCGCTCAACACTCAGCAAAAAGCTTTTCCACCATATCTTGCAAAGAGAAACTCTGCCATGAAAGAAAACATCCAAAATCTTGTTCTAAAGCTTGCACGGAGGTCTGCAAAGAGTTTGGCAAGAATGAAAGGTAGTTGTCCAAAACTCGTTCTTTTCCAATAGAATAACCATGGAAAAGGCAGTGAGTGGTAAAGTACTGTTTTCTCTAAGTCTGAAGGCTGCCCACACTGTGCCTGTGTGCTGCAGCTTGCATCTTCGCCTTTGGGAAGCTGCCGCTCACCGATTCTCCCGCAGGCGAAGAAGCGGCTTCTTCGCACACAGAGCATTGTGGCGAGCGCAGGGAGCTCCTGAGAGCGGTTTGTGCCGAAAGATGGACGGGACCGGCACTTAGCTTCGGAGAGCTGCGTATCTGCGTCTTCTGCGTGTCTTGCCGCTCTACACTCAGCAAAAAGCTTTTCCAGCATATCTTGCAAGGAGAAACTCTGCCAGGAAAGAAAACATCCAAAATCTTGTTCTAAAGCTTGCACGGAGGTCTGCAAAGAGTTTGGCAAGAATGAAAGGTAGTTGTCCAAAACTCGATCTTTTCCAATAGAATAACCATGGAAAAGGCAGGAGAGAGGTAAAGTACTGGTTTCTATAAGTCTGAATGCTGCCCACACTGTGCCTGTGTGGTGCGGCTTGCATCTTCCCCTTTGGGAAGCTGCCGCTCGCCGATTCTCCCGGATGCAAAGAAGCGGCTTCTTTGCTCACAACATTGTGGAGAGCGCAGGGAGCTCCTGAGAGCGGTTTGTGCCGAAACATGCCTGGGACCGGCACTTAGCTTCCGAGAGCTGCCTATAGGCGTCTTCTGCGTGTCTTGCCGCTCTACACTCAGCAAAAATCTTTTCCAGCATATCTTGCAAAGAGAAACTCTGCCAGGAAAGAAAACATCCAAAATCTTGTTCTAAAGCTTGCACGGAGGTCTGCAAAGAGTTTGGCAGGATTGAAAGGTAGTTGTCCAAAACTCGTTCTTTTCGAATATAATAACAATGGAAAAGGCAGGAGAGTGGTAAAGTACTGTTTTCTCTAAGTCTGAAGGCTGCCCACACTGTGCCTGCATGGTGCGGCTTGCATCTTCGCCTTTGGGAAGCTGCCGCTCGCCGATTCTCCCGGAGGCGAAGAAGCGGCTTCTTCGCAGACAGAGCATTGGGCCGGTCGCGGTTTGCACCTAAGAGCGGTTTGTGCCGAAAGAAGCCCGGGAGTGGCACTTAGCTTCGGAGAGCTGCGTATCTGCGTCGTCTGCGTGTCTTGCCGCTCAACACTCAGCCAAAATCTTTTCCACCATATCTTGCAAAGAGAAACTCTGCCAGGAAAGAAAACATCCAAAATCTTGTTCTAAAGCTTGCACGGAGGTCTGCAAAGAGTTTGGCAAGAATGAAAGGTAGTTGTCCAAAACTCGATCTTTTCCAATAGAATAACCATGGAAAAGGCAGTGAGTGGTAAAGTACTGTTTTCTCTAAGTCTGAAGGCTGCCCACACTGTGCCTGTGTGCTGCAGCTTGCATCTTCGCCTTTGGGAAGCTGCCGCTCGCCGATTCTCCCGGAGGCGAAGAAGCGGCTTCTTCGCACACAGAGCATTGTGGCGAGCGCAGGGAGCTCCTGAGAGCGGTTTGTGCCGAAAGAAGCCCAGGACCGGCACTTAGCTTCGGAGAGCTGCGTATCTGCGTCTTCTGCGTGTCTTGCCGCTCTACACTCAGCAAATAGCTTTTCCAGCATATCTTGCAAAGAGAAACTCTGCCAGGAAAGAAAACATCCAAAATCTTGTTCTAAAGCTTGCACGGAGGTCTGCAAAGAGTTTGGCAAGAATGAAAGGTAGTTGTCCAAAACTCGATCTTTTCGAATATAATAACCATGGAAAAGGCAGGAGAGTGGTAAAGTACTGGTTTCTATAAGTTGAATGCTGCCCACACTGTGCCTGTGTGGTGCGGCTTGCATCTTCCCCTTTGGGAAGCTGCCGCTCGCCGATTCTCCCGGAGGCAAAGAAGCGGCTTCTTTGCTCACAACATTGTGGAGAGCGCAGGGAGCTCCTGAGAGCGGTTTGTGCCGAAACATGCCTGGGACCGGCACTTAGCTTCGGAGAGCTGCGTATCAGCGTCTTCTGCGTGTCTTGCCGCTCTACACTCAGCCAAAAGCTTTTCCACCATATCTTGCAAAGAGAAACTCTGCCAGGAAAGAAAACATCCAAAATCTTGTTCTAAAGCTTGCACGGAGGTCTGCAAAGAGTTTGGCAAGAATGAAAGGTAGTTGTCCAAAACTCGTTCTTTTCCAATAGAATAACCATGGAAAAGGCCGTGAGTGGTAAAGTACTGTTTTCTCTAAGTCTGAAGGCTGCCCACACTGTGCCTGTGTGCTGCAGCTTGCATCTTCGCCTTTGGGAAGCTGCCGCTCGCCGATTCTCCCGGAGGCGAAGAAGCGGCTTCTTCGCACACAGAGCATTGTGGCGAGCGCAGGGAGCTCCTGAGAGCGGTTTGTGCCGAAAGAAGCCCGGGACCGGCACTTAGCTTCGGAGAGCTGCGTATCTGCGTCTTCTGCGTGTCTTGCCGCTCTACACTCAGCAAAAAGCTTTTCCACCATATCTTGCAAGGAGAAACTCTGCCAGGAAAGAAAACATCCAAAATCTTGTTCTAAAGCTTGCACGGAGGTCTGCAAAGAGTTTGGCAAGAATGAAAGGTAGTTGTCCAAAACTCGATCTTTTGGAATATAATAACCATGGAAAAGGCAGGAGAGTGGTAAAGTACTGGTTTCTATAAGTCTGAATGCTGCCCACACTGTGCCTGTGTGGTGCGGCTTGCATCTTCGCCTTTGGGAAGCTGCCGCTCGCCGATTCTCCCGGAGGCGAAGAAGCGGCTTCTTCGCACACAGAGCATTGGGCTGGTCGCGGTTGGCACCTAAGAGCGGTTTGTGCCGAAAGAAGCCCGGGACCGGCACTTGGCTTCGGAGAGCTGCGTATCTGCGTCTTCTGCGTGTCTTGCCGCTCTACACTCAGCAAAAAGCTTTTCCACCATATCTTGCAAGGAGAAACTCTGCCAGGAAAGAAAACATCCAAAATCTTGTTCTAAAGCTTGCACGGAGGTCTGCAAAGAGTTTGGCAAGAATGAAAGGTAGTTGTCCAAAACTCGTTCTTTTCCAATAGAATAACCATGGAAAAGGCAGGAGAGTGGTAAAGTACTGGTTTCTCTAAGTCTGAAGGCTGCCCACACTGTGCCTGCATGGTGCGGCTTGCATCTTCGCCTTTGGGAAGCTGCCGCTCGCCGATTGTCCCGGAGGCGAAGAAGCGGCTTCTTCGCAGACAGAGCATTGGGCCGGTCGCGGTTTGCACCTAAGAGCGGTTTGTGCCGAAAGAAGCCCGGGACCGGCACTTGGCTTCGGAGAGCTGCGTATCTGCGTCTTCTGCGTGTCTTGCCGCTCTACACTCAGCAAAAAGCTTTTCCAGCATATCTTGCAAAGAGAAACTCTGCCAGGAAAGAAAACATCCAAAATCTTGTTCTAAAGCTTGCACGGAGGTCTGCAAAGAGTTTGGCAAGAATGAAAGGTAGTTGTCCAAAACTCGTTCTTTTCCAATAGAATAACCATGGAAAAGGCAGGAGAGTGGTAAAGTACTGTTTTCTCTAAGTCTGAAGGCTGCCCACACTGTGCCTGTGTGCTGCAGCTTGCATCTTCGCCTTTGGGAAGCTGCCGCTAGCCGATTCTCCCGCAGGCGAAGAAGCGGCTTCTTCGCACACAGAGCATTGTGGCGAGCGCAGGGAGCTCCTGAGAGCGGTTTGTGCCGAAAGATGGACGGGACCGGCACTTAGCTTCGGAGAACTGCGTATCTGCATCTTCTGCGTGTCTTGCCGCTCTACACTCAGCAAAAAGCTTTACCACCATATCTTGCAAGGAGAAACTCTGCCAGGAAAGAAAACATCCAAAATCTTGTTCTAAAGCTTGCACGGAGGTCTGCAAAGAGTTTGGCAAGAATGAAAGGTAGTTGGCAGAAACTCGTTCTTTTCCAATATAATAACAATGGAAAGGAAGAGAGAGAGGTAAAGTACTGTTTTCTCTAAGTCTGAATGCTGCCCACACTGTGCCTGCATGGTGCGGCTTGCATCTTCGCCTTTGGGAAGCTGCCGCTCGCCGATTCTCCCGGAGGCGAAGAAGCGGCTTCTTCGCACACAGAGCATTGGGCCGGTCGCGGTTGGCACCTAAGAGCGGTTTGTGCTGAAAGAAGCCCGGGACCGGCACTTGGCTTCGGAGAGCTGCGTATCTGCGTCTTCTGCGTGTCTTGCCGCTCTACACTCAGCAAAAAGCTTTTCCACCATATCTTGCAAAGAGAAACTCTGCCAGGAAAGAAAACATCCAAAATCTTGTTCTAAAGCTTGCACGGAGGTCTGCAAAGAGTTTGGCAAGAATGAAAGGTAGTTGTCCAAAACTCGATCTTTTCCAATAGAATAACCATGGAAAAGGCAGGAGAGAGGTAAAGTACTGGTTTCTATAAGTCTGAATGCTGCCCACACTGTGCCTGTGTGGTGCGGCTTGCATCTTCCCCTTTGGGAAGCTGCCGCTCGCCGATTCTCCCGGAGGCGAAGAAGCGGCTTCTTTGCTCACAACATTGTGGAGAGCGCAGGGAGCTCCTGAGAGCGGTTTGTGCCGAAACATGCCTGGGACCGGCACTTAGCTTCGGAGAGCTGCGTATCGGCGTCTTCTGCGTGTCTTGCCGCTCTACACTCAGCAAAAAGCTTTTCCACCATATCTTGCAAAGAGAAACTCTGCCAGGAAAGAAAACATCCAAAATCTTGTTCTAAAGCTTGCACGGAGGTCTGCAAAGAGTTTGGCCAGAATGAAAGGTAGTTGTCCAAAACTCGTTCTTTTCGAATATAATAACAATGGACAAGGCAGGAGAGTGGTAAAGTACTGTTTTCTCTAAGTCTGAAGGCTGCCCACACTGTGCCTGCATGGTGCGGCTTGCATCTTCGCCTTTGGGAAGCTGCCGCTCGCCGATTCTCCCGGAGGCGAAGAAGCGGCTTCTTCGCACACAGAGCATTGTGCCGGTCGAGGTTTGCACCTAAGAGCGGTTTGTGCCGAAAGAAGCCCGGGACCGGCACTTAGCTTCGGAGAGCTGCGTATCTGCGTCTTCTGCGTGTCTTGCCGCTCTACACTCAGCAAAAAGCTTTTCCAGCATATCTTGCAAAGAGAAACTCTGCCAGGAAAGAAAACATCCAAAATCTTGTTCTAAAGCTTGCACGGAGGTCTGCAAAGAGTTTGGCAAGAATGAAAGGTAGTTGTCCAAAACTCGTTCTTTTCCAATAGAATAACCATGGAAAAGGCCGTGAGTGGTAAAGTACTGTTTTCTCTAAGTCTGAAGGCTGCCCACACTGTGCCTGTGTGCTGCAGCTTGCATCTTCCCCTTTGGGAAGCTGCCGCTCGCCGATTCTCCCGCAGGCGAAGAAGCGGCTTCTTCGCACACAGAGCATTGTGGCGAGCGCAGGGAGCTCCTGAGAGCGGTTTGTGCCGAAAGATGGACGGGACCGGCACTTAGCTTCGGAGAGCTGCGTATCTGCGTCTTCTGCGTGTCTTGCCGCTCTACACTCAGCAAAAAGCTTTTCCACCATATCTTGCAAGGAGAAACTCTGCCAGGAAAGAAAACATCCAAAATCTTGTTCTAAAGCTTGCACGGAGGTCTGCAAAGAGTTTGGCAAGAATGAAAGGTAGTTGTCCAAAACTCGATCTTTTCCAATAGAATAACCATGGAAAAGGCAGGAGAGAGGTAAAGTACTGGTTTCTATAAGTCTGAATGCTGCCCACACTGTGCCTGTGTGGTGCGGCTTGCATCTTCCCCTTTGGGAAGCGGCCGCTCGCCGATTCTCCCGGATGCAAAGAAGCGGCTTCTTTGCTCACAACATTGTGGAGAGCGCAGGGAGCTCCTGGGAGCGGTTTGTGCCGAAACATGCCTGGGACCGGCACTTAGCTTCGGAGAGCTGCCTATAGGCGTCTTCTGCGTGTCTTGCCGCTCTACACTCAGCAAAAATCTTTTCCAGCATATCTTGCAAAGAGAAACTCTGCCAGGAAAGAAAACATCCAAAATCTTGTTCTAAAGCTTGCACGGAGGTCTGCAAAGAGTTTGGCAGGATTGAAAGGTAGTTGTCCAAAACTCGTTCTTTTCGAATATAATAACAATGGAAAAGGCAGGAGAGTGGTAAAGTACTGTTTTCTCTAAGTCTGAAGGCTGCCCACACTGTGCCTGCATGGTGCGGCTTGCATCTTCGCCTTTGGGAAGCTGCCGCTCGCCGATTCTCCCGGAGGCGAAGAAGCGGCTTCTTCGCAGACAGAGCATTGGGCCGGTCGCGGTTTGCACCTAAGAGCGGTTTGTGCCGAAAGAAGCCCGGGACCGGCACTTAGCTTCGGAGAGCTGCGTATCTGCGTCTTCTGCGTGTCTTGCCGCTCAACACTCAGCCAAAATCTTTTCCACCATATCTTGCAAAGAGAAACTCTGCCAGGAAAGAAAACATCCAAAATCTTGTTCTAAAGCTTGCACGGAGGTCTGCAAAGAGTTTGGCAAGAATGAAAGGTAGTTGTCCAAAACTCGTTCTTTTCCAATAGAATAACCATGGAAAAGGCAGGAGAGTGGTAAAGTACTGGTTTCTCTAAGTCTGAAGGCTGCCCACACTGTGCCTGCATGGTGCGGCTTGCATCTTCGCCTTTGGGAAGCTGCCGCTCGGCGATTGTCCCGGAGGCGAAGAAGCGGCTTCTTCGCAGACAGAGCATTGGGCCAGTCGCGGTTTGCACCTAAGAGCGGTTTGTGCCGAAAGAAGCCCGGGACCGGCACTTAGCTTCGGAGAGCTGCGTATCTGCGTCTTCTGCGTGTCTTGCCGCTCTACACTCAGCAAAAAGCTTTTCCAGCATATCTTGCAAAGAGAAACTCTGCCAGGAAAGAAAACATCCAAAATCTTGTTCTAAAGCTTGCACGGAGGTCTGCAAAGAGTTTGGCAAGAATGAAAGGTAGTTGTCCAAAACTCGTTCTTTTCCAATAGAATAACCATGGAAAAGGCAGGAGAGTGGTAAAGTACTGTTTTCTCTAAGTCTGAAGGCTGCCCACACTGTGCCTGTGTGCTGCAGCTTGCATCTTCGCCTTTGGGAAGCTGCCGCTAGCCGATTCTCCCGCAGGCGAAGAAGCGGCTTCTTCACACACAGAGCATTGTGGCGAGCGCAGGGAGCTCCTGAGAGCGGTTTGTGCCGAAAGATGGACGGGACCGGCACTTAGCTTCGGAGAACTGCGTATCTGCATCTTTTGCGTGTCTTGCCGCTCTACACTCAGCAAAATCTTTACCACCATATCTTGCAAGGAGAAACTCTGCCAGGAAAGAAAACATCCAAAATCTTGTTCTAAAGCTTGCACGGAGGTCTGCAAAGAGTTTGGCAAGAATGAAAGGTAGTTGGCAGAAACTCGTTCTTTTCCAATATAATAACAATGGAAAGGAAGAGAGAGAGGTAAAGTACTGTTTTCTCTAAGTCTGAATGCTGCCCACACTGTGCCTGCATGGTGCGGCTTGCATCTTCGCCTTTGGGAAGCTGCCGCTCGCCGATTCTCCCGGAGGCGAAGAAGCGGCTTCTTCGCACACAGAGCATTGGGCCGGTCGCGGTTGGCACCTAAGAGCGGTTTGTGCTGAAAGAAGCCCGGGACCGGCACTTGGCTTCGGAGAGCTGCGTATCTGCGTCTTCTGCGTGTCTTGCCGCTCTACACTCAGCAAAAAGCTTTTCCAGCATATCTTGCAAAGAGAAACTCTGCCAGGAAAGAAAACATCCAAAATCTTGTTCTAAAGCTTGCACGGAGGTCTGCAAAGAGTTTGGCAAGAATGAAAGGTAGTTGTCCAAAACTCGATCTTTTCCAATAGAATAACCATGGAAAAGGCAGGAGAGAGGTAAAGTACTGGTTTCTATAAGTCTGAATGCTGCCCACACTGTGCCTGTGTGGTGCGGCTTGCATCTTCCCCTTTGGGAAGCTGCCGCTCGCCGATTCTCCCGGATGCAAAGAAGCGGCTTCTTTGCTCACAACATTGTGGAGAGCGCAGGGAGCTCCTGAGAGCGGTTTGTGCCGAAACATGCCTGGGACCGGCACTTAGCTTCGGAGAGCTGCGTATCGGCGTCTTCTGCGTGTCTTGCCGCTCTACACTCAGCAAAAAGCTTTTCCACCATATCTTGCAAAGAGAAACTCTGCCAGGAAAGAAAACATCCAAAATCTTGTTCTAAAGCTTGCACGGAGGTCTGCAAAGAGTTTGGCCAGAATGAAAGGTAGTTGTCCAAAACTCGTTCTTTTCGAATATAATAACAATGGACAAGGCAGGAGAGTGGTAAAGTACTGTTTTCTCTAAGTCTGAAGGCTGCCCACACTGTGCCTGCATGGTGCGGCTTGCATCTTCGCCTTTGGGAAGCTGCCGCTCGCCGATTCTCCCGGAGGCGAAGAAGCGGCTTCTTCGCACACAGAGCATTGTGCCGGTCGAGGTTTGCACCTAAGAGCGGTTTGTGCCGAAAGAAGCCCGGGACCGGCACTTAGCTTCGGAGAGCTGCGTATCTGCGTCTTCTGCGTGTCTTGCCGCTCTACACTCAGCAAAAAGCTTTTCCAGCATATCTTGCAAAGAGAAACTCTGCCAGGAAAGAAAACATCCAAAATCTTGTTCTAAAGCTTGCACGGAGGTCTGCAAAGAGTTTGGCAAGAATGAAAGGTAGTTGTCCAAAACTCGTTCTTTTCCAATAGAATAACCATGGAAAAGGCCGTGAGTGGTAAAGTACTGTTTTCTCTAAGTCTGAAGGCTGCCCACACTGTGCCTGTGTGCTGCAGCTTGCATCTTCGCCTTTGGGAAGCTGCCGCTCGCCGATTCTCCCGGAGGCGAAGAAGCGGCTTCTTCGCACACAGAGCATTGTGGCGAGCGCAGGGAGCTCCTGAGAGCGGTTTGTGCCGAAAGAAGCCCGGGACCGGCACTTAGCTTCGGAGAGCTGCGTATCTGCGTCTTCTGCGTGTCTTGCCGCTCTACACTCAGCCAAAAGCTTTTCCACCATATCTTGCAAGGAGAAACTCTGCCAGGAAAGAAAACATCCAAAATCTTGTTCTAAAGCTTGCACGGAGGTCTGCAAAGAGTTTGGCAAGAATGAAAGGTAGTTGGCAGAAACTCGTTCTTTTCCAATATAATAACAATGGAAAGGAAGAGAGAGAGGTAAAGTACTGTTTCCTCTAAGTCTGAATGCTGCCCACACTGTGCCTGCATGGTGCGGCTTGCATCTTCGCCTTTGGGAAGCTGCCGCTCGCCGATTCTCCCGCAGGCGAAGAAGCGGCTTCTTCGCACACAGAGCATTGGGCCGGTCGCGGTTGGCACCTAAGAGCGGTTTGTGCCGAAAGAAGCCCGGGACCGGCACTTGGCTTCGGAGAGCTGCGTATCTGCGTCTTCTGCGTGTCTTGCCGCTCAACACTCAGCAAAAAGCTTTTCCACCATATCTTGCAAAGAGAAACTCTGCCAGGAAAGAAAACATCCAAAATCTTGTTCTAAAGCTTGCACGGAGGTCTGCAAAGAGTTTGGCAAGAATGAAAGGTAGTTGTCCAAAACTCGTTCTTTTCCAATAGAATAACCATGGAAAAGGCAGTGAGTGGTAAAGTACTGTTTTCTCTAAGTCTGAAGGCTGCCCACACTGTGCCTGTGTGCTGCAGCTTGCATCTTCGCCTTTGGGAAGCTGCCGCTCGCCGATTCTCCCGGAGGCGAAGAAGCGGCTTCTTCGCACACAGAGCATTGTGGCGAGCGCAGGGAGCTCCTGAGAGCGGTTTGTGCCGAAAGATGGACGGGACCGGCACTTAGCTTCGGAGAGCTGCGTATCTGCGTCTTCTGCGTGTCTTGCCGCTCTACACTCAGCAAAAAGCTTTTCCACCATATCTTGCAAGGAGAAACTCTGCCAGGAAAGAAAACATCCAAAATCTTGTTCTAAAGCTTGCACGGAGGTCTGCAAAGAGTTTGGCAAGAATGAAAGGTAGTTGTCCAAAACTCGATCTTTTCCAATAGAATAACCATGGAAAAGGCAGGAGAGAGGTAAAGTACTGGTTTCTATAAGTCTGAATGCTGCCCACACTGTGCCTGTGTGGTGCGGCTTGCATCTTCCCCTTTGGGAAGCTGCCGCTCGCCGATTCTCCCGGATGCAAAGAAGCGGCTTCTTTGCTCACAACATTGTGGAGAGCGCAGGGAGCTCCTGAGAGCGGTTTGTGCCGAAACATGCCTGGGACCGGCACTTAGCTTCGGAGAGCTGCCTATAGGCGTCTTCTGCGTGTCTTGCCGCTCTACACTCAGCAAAAATCTTTTCCAGCATATCTTGCAAAGAGAAACTCTGCCAGGAAAGAAAACATCCAAAATCTTGTTCTAAAGCTTGCACGGAGGTCTGCAAAGAGTTTGGCAGGATTGAAAGGTAGTTGTCCAAAACTCGTTCTTTTCGAATATAATAACAATGGAAAAGGCAGGAGAGTGGTAAAGTACTGTTTTCTCTAAGTCTGAAGGCTGCCCACACTGTGCCTGCATGGTGCGGCTTGCATCTTCGCCTTTGGGAAGCTGCCGCTCGCCGATTCTCCCGGAGGCGAAGAAGCGGCTTCTTCGCAGACAGAGCATTGGGCCGGTCGCGGTTTGCACCTAAGAGCGGTTTGTGCCGAAAGAAGCCCGGGACCGGCACTTAGCTTCGGAGAGCTGCGTATCTGCGTCTTCTGCGTCTCTTGCCGCTCAACACTCAGCCAAAATCTTTTCCACCATATCTTGCAAAGAGAAACTCTGCCAGGAAAGAAAACATCCAAAATCTTGTTCTAAAGCTTGCACGGAGGTCTGCAAAGAGTTTGGCAAGAATGAAAGGTAGTTGTCCAAAACTCGATCTTTTCCAATAGAATAACCATGGAAAAGGCAGTGAGTGGTAAAGTACTGTTTTCTCTAAGTCTGAATGCTGCCCACACTGTGCCTGTGTGCTGCAGCTTGCATCTTCGCCTTTGGGAAGCTGCCGCTCGCCGATTCTCCCGGAGGCGAAGAAGCGGCTTCTTCGCACCCAGAGCATTGTGGCGAGCGCAGGGAGCTCCTGAGAGCGGTTTGTGCCGAAAGAAGCCCGGGACCGGCACTTAGCTTCGGAGAGCTGCGTATCTGCGTCTTCTGCGTGTCTTGCCGCTCTACACTCAGCAAAAAGCTTTTCCAGCATATCTTGCAAGGAGAAACTCTGCCAGGAAAGAAAACATCCAAAATCTTGTTCTAAAGCTTGCACGGAGGTCTGCAAAGAGTTTGGCAAGAATGAAAGGTAGTTGTCAGAAACTCGTTCTTTTCCAATATAATAACAATGGAAAGGAAGAGAGAGTGGTAAAGTACTGTTTTCTCTAAGTCTGAATGCTGCCCACACTGTGCCTGCATGGTGCGGCTTGCATCTTCGCCTTTGGGAAGCTGCCGCTCGCCGATTCTCCCGGAGGCGAAGAAGCGGCTTCTTCGCACACAGAGCATTGGGCCGGTCGCGGTTGGCACCTAAGAGCGGTTTGTGCCGAAAGAAGCCCGGGACCGGCACTTAGCTTCGGAGAGCTGCGTATCTGCGTCTTCTGCGTGTCTTGCCGCTCTACACTCAGCAAATAGCTTTTCCAGCATATCTTGCAAAGAGAAACTCTGCCAGGAAAGAAAACATCCAAAATCTTGTTCTAAAGCTTGCACGGAGGTCTGCAAAGAGTTTGGCAAGAATGAAAGGTAGTTGTCCAAAACTCGATCTTTTCGAATATAATAACCATGGAAAAGGCAGGAGAGTGGTAAAGTACTGGTTTCTATAAGTTGAATGCTGCCCACACTGTGCCTGTGTGGTGCGGCTTGCATCTTCCCCTTTGGGAAGCTGCCGCTCGCCGATTCTCCCGGAGGCAAAGAAGCGGCTTCTTTGCTCACAACATTGTGGAGAGCGCAGGGAGCTCCTGAGAGCGGTTTGTGCCGAAACATGCCTGGGACCGGCACTTAGCTTCGGAGAGCTGCGTATCGGCGTCTTCTGCGTGTCTTGCCGCTCTACACTCAGCCAAAAGCTTTTCCACCATATCTTGCAAAGAGAAACTCTGCCAGGAAAGAAAACATCCAAAATCTTGTTCTAAAGCTTGCACGGAGGTCTGCAAAGAGTTTGGCAAGAATGAAAGGTAGTTGTCCAAAACTCGTTCTTTTCCAATAGAATAACCATGGAAAAGGCCGTGAGTGGTAAAGTACTGTTTTCTCTAAGTCTGAAGGCTGCCCACACTGTGCCTGTGTGCTGCAGCTTGCATCTTCGCCTTTGGGAAGCTGCCGCTCGCCGATTCTCCCGGAGGCGAAGAAGCGGCTTCTTCGCACACAGAGCATTGTGGCGAGCGCAGGGAGCTCCTGAGAGCGGTTTGTGCCGAAAGAAGCCCGGGACCGGCACTTAGCTTCGGAGAGCTGCGTATCTGCGTCTTCTGCGTGTCTTGCCGCTCTACACTCAGCAAAAAGCTTTTCCACCATATCTTGCAAGGAGAAACTCTGCCAGGAAAGAAAACATCCAAAATCTTGTTCTAAAGCTTGCACGGAGGTCTGCAAAGAGTTTGGCAAGAATGAAAGGTAGTTGTCCAAAACTCGATCTTTTGGAATATAATAACCATGGAAAAGGCAGGAGAGTGGTAAAGTACTGGTTTCTATAAGTCTGAATGCTGCCCACACTGTGCCTGTGTGGTGCGGCTTGCATCTTCGCCTTTGGGAAGCTGCCGCTCGCCGATTCTCCCGGAGGCGAAGAAGCGGCTTCTTCGCACACAGAGCATTGGGCTGGTCGCGGTTGGCACCTAAGAGCGGTTTGTGCCGAAAGAAGCCCGGGACCGGCACTTGGCTTCGGAGAGCTGCGTATCTGCGTCTTCTGCGTGTCTTGCCGCTCTACACTCAGCAAAAAGCTTTTCCACCATATCTTGCAAGGAGAAACTCTGCCAGGAAAGAAAACATCCAAAATCTTGTTCTAAAGCTTGCACGGAGGTCTGCAAAGAGTTTGGCAAGAATGAAAGGTAGTTGTCCAAAACTCGTTCTTTTCCAATAGAATAACCATGGAAAAGGCAGGAGAGTGGTAAAGTACTGGTTTCTCTAAGTCTGAAGGCTGCCCACACTGTGCCTGCATGGTGCGGCTTGCATCTTCGCCTTTGGGAAGCTGCCGCTCGCCGATTGTCCCGGAGGCGAAGAAGCGGCTTCTTCGCACACAGAGCATTGGGCCGGTCGCGGTTTGCACCTAAGAGCGGTTTGTGCCGAAAGAAGCCCGGGACCGGCACTTAGCTTCGGAGAGCTGCGTATCTGCGTCTTCTGCGTGTCTTGCCGCTCTACACTCAGCAAAAAGCTTTTCCAGCATATCTTGCAAAGAGAAACTCTGCCAGGAAAGAAAACATCCAAAATCTTGTTCTAAAGCTTGCACGGAGGTCTGCAAAGAGTTTGGCAAGAATGAAAGGTAGTTGTCCAAAACTCGTTCTTTTCCAATAGAATAACCATGGAAAAGGCAGGAGAGAGGTAAAGTACTGTTTTCTCTAAGTCTGAAGGCTGCCCACACTGTGCCTGTGTGCTGCAGCTTGCATCTTCGCCTTTGGGAAGCTGCCGCTAGCCGATTCTCCCGCAGGCGAAGAAGCGGCTTCTTCACACACAGAGCATTGTGGCGAGCGCAGGGAGCTCCTGAGAGCGGTTTGTGCCGAAAGATGGACGGGACCGGCACTTAGCTTCGGAGAACTGCGTATCTGCATCTTTTGCGTGTCTTGCCGCTCTACACTCAGCAAAAATCTTTACCACCATATCTTGCAAGGAGAAACTCTGCCAGGAAAGAAAACATCCAAAATCTTGTTCTAAAGCTTGCACGGAGGTCTGCAAAGAGTTTGGCAAGAATGAAAGGTAGTTGGCAGAAACTCGTTCTTTTCCAATATAATAACAATGGAAAGGAAGAGAGAGAGGTAAAGTACTGTTTTCTCTAAGTCTGAATGCTGCCCACACTGTGCCTGCATGGTGCGGCTTGCATCTTCGCCTTTGGGAAGCTGCCGCTCGCCGATTCTCCCGGAGGCGAAGAAGCGGCTTCTTCGCACACAGAGCATTGGGCCGGTCGCGGTTGGCACCTAAGAGCGGTTTGTGCTGAAAGAAGCCCGGGACCGGCACTTGGCTTCGGAGAGCTGCGTATCTGCGTCTTCTGCGTGTCTTGCCGCTCTACACTCAGCAAAAAGCTTTTCCAGCATATCTTGCAAAGAGAAACTCTGCCAGGAAAGAAAACATCCAAAATCTTGTTCTAAAGCTTGCACGGAGGTCTGCAAAGAGTTTGGCAAGAATGAAAGGTAGTTGTCCAAAACTCGATCTTTTCCAATAGAATAACCATGGAAAAGGCAGGAGAGAGGTAAAGTACTGGTTTCTATAAGTCTGAATGCTGCCCACACTGTGCCTGTGTGGTGCGGCTTGCATCTTCCCCTTTGGGAAGCTGCCGCTCGCCGATTCTCCCGGATGCAAAGAAGCGGCTTCTTTGCTCACAACATTGTGGAGAGCGCAGGGAGCTCCTGAGAGCGGTTTGTGCCGAAACATGCCTGGGACCGGCACTTAGCTTCGGAGAGCTGCGTATCGGCGTCTTCTGCGTGTCTTGCCGCTCTACACTCAGCAAAAAGCTTTTCCACCATATCTTGCAAAGAGAAACTCTGCCAGGAAAGAAAACATCCAAAATCTTGTTCTAAAGCTTGCACGGAGGTCTGCAAAGAGTTTGGCCAGAATGAAAGGTAGTTGTCCAAAACTCGTTCTTTTCGAATATAATAACAATGGACAAGGCAGGAGAGTGGTAAAGTACTGTTTTCTCTAAGTCTGAAGGCTGCCCACACTGTGCCTGCATGGTGCGGCTTGCATCTTCGCCTTTGGGAAGCTGCCGCTCGACGATTCTCCCGGAGGCGAAGAAGCGGCTTCTTCGCACACAGAGCATTGTGCCGGTCGAGGTTTGCACCTAAGAGCGGTTTGTGCCGAAAGAAGCCCGGGACCGGCACTTAGCTTCGGAGAGCTGCGTATCTGCGTCTTCTGCATGTCTTGCCGCTCTACACTCAGCAAAAAGCTTTGCCACCATATCTTGCAAGGAGAAACTCTGCCAGGAAAGAAAACATCCAAAATCTTGTTCTAAAGCTTGCACGGAGGTCTGCAAAGAGTTTGGCAAGAATGAAAGGTAGTTGGCAGAAACTCGTTCTTTTCCAATATAATAACAATGGAAAGGAAGAGAGAGAGGTAAAGTACTGTTTTCTCTAAGTCTGAATGCTGCCCACACTGTGCCTGCATGGTGCGGCTTGCATCTTCGCCTTTGGGAAGCTGCCGCTCGCCGATTCTCCCGCAGGCGAAGAAGCGGCTTCTTCGCACACAGAGCATTGGGCCGGTCGCGGTTTGCACCTAAGAGCGGTTTGTGCCGAAAGAAGCCCGGGACCGGCACTTAGCTTCGGAGAGCTGCCTATCTGCGTCTTCTGCGTGTCTTGCCGCTCAACACTCAGCCAAAATCTTTTCCACCATATCTTGCAAAGAGAAACTCTGCCAGGAAAGAAAACATCCAAAATCTTGTTCTAAAGCTTGCACGGAGGTCTGCAAAGAGTTTGGCAAGAATGAAAGGTAGTTGTCCAAAACTCGATCTTTTCCAATAGAATAACCATGGAAAAGGCAGTGAGTGGTAAAGTACTGTTTTCTCTAAGTCTGAAGGCTGCCCACACTGTGCCTGTGTGCTGCAGCTTGCATCTTCACCTTTGGGAAGCTGCCGCTCGCCGATTCTCCCGGAGGCGAAGAAGCGGCTTCTTCGCACACAGAGCATTGTGGCGAGCGCAGGGAGCTCCTGAGAGCGGTTTGTGCCGAAAGAAGCCCGGGACCGGCACTTAGCTTCGGAGAGCTGCGTATCTGCGTCTTCTGCGTGTCTTGCCGCTCTACACTCAGCAAAATCTTTTCCACCATATCTTGCAAAGAGAAACTCTGCCAGGAAAGAAAACATCCAAAATCTTGTTCTAAAGCTTGCACGGAGGTCTGCAAAGAGTTTGGCAAGAATGAAAGGTAGTTGGCAGAAACTCGTTCTTTTCCAATATAATAACAATGGAAAGGAAGAGAGAGAGGTAAAGTACTGTTTTCTCTAAGTCTGAATGCTGCCCACACTGTGCCTGCATGGTGCGGCTTGCATCTTCGCCTTTGGGAAGCTGCCGCTCGCCGATTCTCCCGGAGGCGAAGAAGCGGCTTCTTCGCACACAGAGCATTGGGCCGGTCGCGGTTGGCACCTAAGAGCGGTTTGTGCCGAAAGATGGACGGGACCGGCACTTAGCTTCGGAGAGCTGCGTATCTGCGTCTTCTGCGTGTCTTGCCGCTCTACACTCAGCAAATAGCTTTTCCAGCATATCTTGCAAAGAGAAACTCTGCCAGGAAAGAAAACATCCAAAATCTTGTTCTAAAGCTTGCACGGAGGTCTGCAAAGAGTTTGGCAAGAATGAAAGGTAGTTGTCCAAAACTCGATCTTTTCGAATATAATAACCATGGAAAAGGCAGGAGAGTGGTAAAGTACTGGTTTCTATAAGTCTGAATGCTGCCCACACTGTGCCTGTGTGGTGCGGCTTGCATCTTCGCCTTTGGGAAGCTGCCGCTCGCCGATTCTCCCGGAGGCAAAGAAGCGGCTTCTTTGCTCACAACATTGTGGAGAGCGCAGGGAGCTCCTGAGAGCGGTTTGTGCCGAAACATGCCTGGGACCGGCACTTAGCTTCGGAGAGCTGCCTATCGGCGTCTTCTGCGTGTCTTGCCGCTCTACACTCAGCCAAAAGCTTTTCCACCATATCTTGCAAAGAGAAACTCTGCCAGGAAAGAAAACATCCAAAATCTTGTTCTAAAGCTTGCACGGAGGTCAGCAAAGAGTTTGGCAAGAATGAAAGGTAGTTGTCCAAAACTCGTTCTTTTCCAATAGAATAACCATGGAAAAGGCCGTGAGTGGTAAAGTACTGTTTTTTCTAAGTCTGAAGGCTGCCCACACTGTGCCTGTGTGCTGCAGCTTGCATCTTCCCCTTTGGGAAGCTGCCGCTCGCCGATTCTCCCGGAGGCGAAGAAGCGGCTTCTTCGCACACAGAGCATTGTGGCGAGCGCAGGGAGCTCCTGAGAGCGGTTTGTGCCGAAAGAAGCCCGGGACCGGCACTTAGCTTCGGAGAGCTGTGTATCTGCGTCTTCTGCGTGTCTTGCCGCTCTACACTCAGCAAAAAGCTTTTCCACCATATCTTGCAAGGAGAAACTCTGCCAGGAAAGAAAACATCCAAAATCTTGTTCTAAAGCTTGCACGGAGGTCTGCAAAGAGTTTGGCAAGAATGAAAGGTAGTTGGCAGAAACTCGTTCTTTTCCAATATAATAACAATGGAAAGGAAGAGAGAGAGGTAAAGTACTGTTTTCTCTAAGTCTGAATGCTGCCCACACTGTGCCTGCATGGTGCGGCTTGCATCTTCACCTTTGGGAAGCTGCCGCTCGCCGATTCTCCCGGAGGCGAAGAAGCGGCTTCTTCGCACACAGAGCATTGGGCCGGTCGCGGTTGGCACCTAAGAGCGGTTTGTGCCGAAAGAAGCCCGGGACCGGCACTTGGCTTCGGAGAGCTGCGTATCTGCGTCTTCTGCGTGTCTTGCCGCTCAACACTCAGCAAAAAGCTTTTCCACCATATCTTGCAAAGAGAAACTCTGCCAGGAAAGAAAACATCCAAAATCTTGTTCTAAAGCTTGCACGGAGGTCTGCAAAGAGTTTGGCAAGAATGAAAGGTAGTTGTCCAAAACTCGTTCTTTTCCAATAGAATAACCATGGAAAAGGCAGTGAGTGGTAAAGTACTGTTTTCTCTAAGTCTGAAGGCTGCCCACACTGTGCCTGTGTGCTGCAGCTTGCATCTTCGCCTTTGGGAAGCTGCCGCTCGCCGATTCTCCCGGAGGCGAAGAAGCGGCTTCTTCGCACACAGAGCATTGTGGCGAGCGCAGGGAGCTCCTGAGAGCGGTTTGTGCCGAAAGATGGACGGGACCGGCACTTAGCTTCGGAGAGCTGCGTATCTGCGTCTTCTGCGTGTCTTGCCGCTCTACACTCAGCAAAAAGCTTTTCCACCATATCTTGCAAGGAGAAACTCTGCCAGGAAAGAAAACATCCAAAATCTTGTTCTAAAGCTTGCACGCAGGTCTGCAAAGAGTTTGGCAAGAATGAAAGGTAGTTGGCAGAAACTCGTTCTTTTCCAATATAATAACAATGGAAAGGAAGAGAGAGAGGTAAAGTACTGTTTTCTCTAAGTCTGAATGCTGCCCACACTGTGCCTGCATGGTGCGGCTTGCATCTTCGCCTTTGGGAAGCTGCCGCTCGCCGATTCTCCCGGAGGCGAAGAAGCGGCTTCTTCGCACACAGAGCATTGGGCCGGTCGCGGTTGGCACCTAAGAGCGGTTTGTGCCGAAGGAAGCCCGGGACCGGCACTTGGCTTCGGAGAGCTGCGTATCTGCGTCTTCTGCGTGTCTTGCCGCTCAACACTCAGCAAAAAGCTTTTCCACCATATCTTGCAAAGAGAAACTCTGCCAGGAAAGAAAACATCCAAAATCTTGTTCTAAAGCTTGCACGGAGGTCTGCAAAGAGTTTGGCAAGAATGAAAGGTAGTTGTCCAAAACTCGATCTTTTCCAATAGAACAACCATGGAAAAGGCAGGAGAGTGGTAAAGTACTGTTTTCTCTAAGTCTGAATGCTGCCCACACTGTGCCTGTGTGGTGCGGCTTGCATCTTCGCCTTTGGGAAGCTGCCGCTCGCCGATTCTCCCGGAGGCAAAGAAGCGGCTTCTTTGCTCACAACATTGTGGAGAGCGCAGGGAGCTCCTGAGAGCGGTTTGTGCCGAAACATGCCTGGGACCGGCACTTAGCTTCGGAGAGCTGCGTATCGGCGTCTTCTGCGTGTCTTGCCGCTCTACACTCAGCCAAAAGCTTTTCCACCATATCTTGCAAAGAGAAACTCTGCCAGGAAAGAAAACATCCAAAATCTTGTTCTAAAGCTTGCACGGAGGACTTGAAAGAGTTTGGCAAGAATGAAAGGTAGTTGTCCAAAACTCGTTCTTTTCGAATATAATAACAATGGACAAGGCAGGAGAGTGGTAAAGTAGTGGTTTCTCTAAGTCTGAATGCTGCCCACACTGTGCCTGCATGGTGCGGCTTGCATCTTCGCCTTTGGGAAGCTGCCGCTCGCCGATTCTCCCGGATGCAAAGAAGCGGCTTCTTTGCTCACAACATTGTGGAGAGCGCAGGGAGCTCCTGAGAGCGGTTTGTGCCGAAACATGCCTGGGACCGGCACTTAGCTTCGGAGAGCTGCCTATCGGCGTCTTCTGCGTGTCTTGCCGCTCTACACTCAGCAAAAAGCTTTTCCACCATATCTTGCAAAGAGAAACTCTGCCAGGAAAGAAAACATCCAAAATCTTGTTCTAAAGCTTGCACGGAGGTCTGCAAAGAGTTTGGCAAGAATGAAAGGTAGTTGTCCAAAACTCGTTCTTTTCGAATATAATAACAATGGACAAGGCAGGAGAGTGGTAAAGTACTGTTTTCTCTAAGTCTGAATGCTGCCCACACTGTGCCTGTGTGGTGCGGCTTGCATCTTCGCCTTTGGGAAGCTGCCGCTCGCCGATTCTCCCGGAGGCAAAGAAGCGGCTTCTTTGCTCACAACATTGTGGAGAGCGCAGGGAGCTCCTGAGAGCGGTTTGTGCCGAAACATGCCTGGGACCGGCACTTAGCTTCGGAGAGCTGCGTATCGGCGTCTTCTGCGTGTCTTGCCGCTCTACACTCAGCAAAAAGCTTTTCCACCATATCTTGCAAAGAGAAACTCTGCCAGGAAAGAAAACATCCAAAATCTTGTTCTAAAGCTTGCACGGAGGTCTGCAAAGAGTTTGGCAAGAATGAAAGGTAGTTGTCCAAAACTCGTTCTTTTCCAATAGAATAACCATGGAAAAGGCCGTGAGTGGTAAAGTACTGTTTTCTCTAAGTCTGAAGGCTGCCCACACTGTGCCTGTGTGCTGCAGCTTGCATCTTCGCCTTTGGGAAGCTGCCGCTCGCCGATTCTCCCGGAGGCGAAGAAGCGGCTTCTTCGCACACAGAGCATTGTGGCGAGCGCAGGGAGCTCCTGAGGGCGGTTTGTGCCGAAAGAAGCCCGGGACCGGCACTTAGCTTCGGAGAGCTGTGTATCTGCGTCTTCTGCGTGTCTTGCCGCTCTACACTCAGCAAAAAGCTTTTCCACCATATCTTGCAAGGAGAAACTCTGCCAGGAAAGAAAACATCCAAAATCTTGTTCTAAAGCTTGCACGGAGGTCTGCAAAGAGTTTGGCAAGAATGAAAGGTAGTTTGCAGAAACTCGTTCTTTTCGAATATAATAACAATGGACAAGGCAGGAGAGTGGTAAAGTACTGTTTTCTCTAAGTCTGAAGGCTGCCCACACTGTGCCTGCATGGTGCGGCTTGCATCTTCGCCTTTGGGAAGCTGCCGCTCGCCGATTCTCCCGGAGGCGAAGAAGCGGCTTCTTCGCACACAGAGCATTGGGCCGGTCGCGGTTGGCACCTAAGAGCGGTTTGTGCCGAAAGAAGCCCGGGACCGGCACTTAGCTTCGGAGAGCTGCGTATCTGCGTCTTCTGCGTGTCTTGCCGCTCTACACTCAGCAAAAATCTTTTCCACCATATCTTGCAAAGAGAAACTCTGCCAGGAAAGAAAACATCCAAAATCTTGTTCTAAAGCTTGCACGGAGGTCTGCAAAGAGTTTGGCAAGAATGAAAGGTAGTTGTCCAAAACTCGATCTTTTCGAATATAATAACCATGGAAAAGGCAGGAGAGTGGTAAAGTACTGGTTTCTATAAGTCTGAAGGCTGCCCACACTGTGCCTGTGTGGTGCGGCTTGCATCTTCGCCTTTGGGAAGCTGCCGCTCGCCGATTCTCCCGGAGGCAAAGAAGCGGCTTCTTTGCTCACAACATTGTGGAGAGCGCAGGGAGCTCCTGAGAGCGGTTTGTGCCGAAAGAAGCCCGGGACCGGCACTTAGCTTCGGAGAGCTGCGTATCTGCGTCTTCTGCGTGTCTTGCCGCTCTACACTCAGCAAAAAGCTTTTCCACCATATCTTGCAAGGAGAAACTCTGCCAGGAAAGAAAACATCCAAAATCTTGTTCTAAAGCTTGCACGGAGGTCTGCAAAGAGTTTGGCAAGAATGAAAGGTAGTTGGCAGAAACTCGTTCTTTTCCAATATAATAACAATGGACAAGGCAGGAGAGTGGTAAAGTACTGTTTTCTCTAAGTCTGAAGGCTGCCCACACTGTGCCTGCATGGTGCGGCTTGCATCTTCGCCTTTGGGAAGCTGCCGCTCGCCGATTCTCCCGCAGGCGAAGAAGCGGCTTCTTCGCACACAGAGCATTGTGC
The DNA here is from genome assembly GCF_037042795.1 of Molothrus aeneus. Lineage (NCBI taxonomy): Eukaryota > Metazoa > Chordata > Aves > Passeriformes > Icteridae > Molothrus > Molothrus aeneus. The sequence continues at coordinate 96,129 of NW_027099218.1, read as the reverse complement.
CGGTCGCGGTTTGCACCTAAGAGCGGTTTGTGCCGAAAGAAGCCCGGGACCGGCACTTAGCTTCGGAGATCTGCGTATCTGCGTCTTCTGCGTGTCTTGCCGCTCTACACTCAGCAAAAAGCTTTCCCACCATATCTTGCAAGGAGAAACTCTGCCAGGAAAGAAAACATCCAAAATCTTGTTCTAAAGCTTGCAAGGAGGTCTGCAAAGAGTTTGGCAAGAATGAAAGGTAGTTGTCCAAAACTCGTTCTTTTCCAATAGAATAACCATGGAAAAGGCAGGAGAGTGGTAAAGTACTGTTTTCTCTAAGTCTGAAGGCTGCCCACACTGTGCCTGCATGGTGCGGCTTGCATCTTCGCCTTTGGGAAGCTGCCGCTCGCCGATTCTCCCGGAGGCGAAGAAGCGGCTTCTTCGCACACAGAGCATTGTGGCGAGCGCAGGGAGCTCCTGAGAGCGGTTTGTGCCGAAAGATGGACGGGACCGGCACTTAGCTTCGGAGAGCTGCGTATCTGCGTCTTCTGCGTGTCTTGCCGCTCAACACTCAGCCAAAAGCTTTTCCACCATATCTTGCAAAGAGAAACTCTGCCAGGAAAGAAAACATCCAAAATCTTGTTCTAAAGCTTGCACGGAGGTCTGCAAAGAGTTTGGCAAGAATGAAAGGTAGTTGTCCAAAACTCGTTCTTTTCCAATAGAATAACCATGGAAAAGGCAGTGAGTGGTAAAGTACTGTTTTCTCTAAGTCTGAATGCTGCCCACACTGTGCCTGTGTGCTGCAGCTTGCATCTTCGCCTTTGGGAAGCTGCCGCTCGCCGATTCTCCCACAGGCGAAGAAGCGGCTTCTTCGCACACAGAGCATTGTGGCGAGCGCAGGGAGCTCCTGAGAGCGGTTTGTGCCGAAAGATGGAAGGGACCGGCACTTAGCTTCGGAGAGCTGCGTATCTGCGTCTTCTGCGTGTCTTGCCGCTCTACACTCAGCAAAAAGCTTTTCCACCATATCTTGCAAGGAGAAACTCTGCCAGGAAAGAAAACATCCAAAATCTTGTTCTAAAGCTTGCACGGAGGTCTGCAAAGAGTTTGGCAAGAATGAAAGGTAGTTGGCAGAAACTCGTTCTTTTCCAATATAATAACAATGGAAAGGAAGAGAGATAGGTAAAGTACTGTTTTCTCTAAGTCTGAATGCTGCCCACACTGTGCCTGCATGGTGTGGCTTGCATCTTCGCCTTTGGGAAGCTGCCGCTCGCCGATTCTCCCGGAGGCGAAGAAGCGGCTTCTTCGCACACAGAGCATTGGGCCGGTCGCGGTTGGCACCTAAGAGCGGTTTGTGCCGAAGGAAGCCCGGGACCGGCACTTGACTTCGGAGAGCTGCGTATCTGCGTCTTCTGCGTGTCTTGCCGCTCAACACTCAGCAAAAAGCTTTTCCACCATATCTTGCAAAGAGAAACTCTGCCAGGAAAGAAAACATCCAAAATCTTGTTCTAAAGCTTGCACGGAGGTCTGCAAAGAGTTTGGCAAGAATGAAAGGTAGTTGTCCAAAACTCGTTCTTTTCGAATATAATAACAATGGACAAGGCAGGAGACTGGTAAAGTAGTGGTTTCTCTAAGTCTGAATGCTGCCCACACTGTGCCTGCATGGTGCGGCTTGCATCTTCGCCTTTGGGAAGCTGCCGCTCGCCGATTCTCCCGGATGCAAAGAAGCGGCTTCTTTGCTCACAACATTGTGGAGAGCGCAGGGAGCTCCTGAGAGCGGTTTGTGCCGAAACATGCCTGGGACCGGCACTTAGCTTCGGAGAGCTGCCTATCGGCGTCTTCTGCGTGTCTTGCCGCTCTACACTCAGCAAAAAGCTTTTCCACCATATCTTGCAAAGAGAAACTCTGCCAGGAAAGAAAACATCCAAAATCTTGTTCTAAAGCTTGCACGGAGGTCTGCAAAGAGTTTGGCAAGAATGAAAGGTAGTTGTCCAAAACTCGATCTTTTCGAATATAATAACCATGGAAAAGGCAGGAGAGTGGTAAAGTACTGGTTTCTATAAGTCTGAATGCTGCCCACACTGTGCCTGTGTGGTGCGGCTTGCATCTTCGCCTTTGGGAAGCTGCCGCTCGCCGATTCTCCCGGAGGCAAAGAAGCGGCTTCTTTGCTCACAACATTGTGGAGAGCGCAGGGAGCTCCTGAGAGCGGTTTGTGCCGAAACATGCCTGGGACCGGCACTTAGCTTCGGAGAGCTACGTATCGGCGTCTTCTGCGTGTCTTGCCGCTCTACACTCAGCAAAAAGCTTTTCCACCATATCTTGCAAGGAGAAACTCTGCCAGGAAAGAAAACATCCAAAATCTTGTTCTAAAGCTTGCACGGAGGTCTGCAAAGAGTTTGGCAAGAATGAAAGGTAGTTGGCAGAAACTCATTCTTTTCCAATATAATAACAATGGAAAGGAAGAGAGAGAGGTAAAGTACTGTTTTCTCTAAGTCTGAATGCTGCCCACACTGTGCCTGCATGGTGCGGCTTGCATCTTCGCCTTTGGGAAGCTGCCGCTCGCCGATTCTCCCGGAGGCGAAGAAGCGGCTTCTTCGCACACAGAGCATTGGGCCGGTCGCGGTTGGCACCTAAGAGCGGTTTGTGCCTAAAGAAGCCCGGGACCGGCACTTGGCTTCGGAGAGCTGCGTATCTGCGTCTTCTGCGTGTCTTGCCGCTCTACACTCAGCAAAAAGCTTTTCCAGCATATCTTGCAAAGAGAAACTCTGCCAGGAAAGAAAACATCCAAAATCTTGTTCTAAAGCTTGCACGGAGGTCTGCAAAGAGTTTGGCAAGAATGAAAGGTAGTTGTCCAAAACTCGATCTTTTCCAATACAATAACCATGGAAAAGGCAGGAGAGAGGTAAAGTACTGGTTTCTATAAGTCTGAATGCTGCCCACACTGTGCCTGTGTGGTGCGGCTTGCATCTTCCCCTTTGGGAAGCTGCCGCTCGCCGATTCTCCCGGATGCAAAGAAGCGGCTTCTTTGCTCACAACATTGTGGAGAGCGCAGGGAGCTCCTGAGAGCGGTTTGTGCCGAAACATGCCTGGGACCGGCACTTAGCTTCAGAGAGCTGCGTATCGGCGTCTTCTGCGTGTCTTGCCGCTCTACACTCAGCAAAAAGCTTTTCCACCATATCTTGCAAAGAGAAACTCTGCCAGGAAAGAAAACATCCAAAATCTTGTTCTAAAGCTTGCACGGAGGACTGCAAAGAGTTTGGCAAGAATGAAAGGTAGTTGTCCAAAACTCGTTCTTTTCGAATATAATAACAATGGACAAGGCAGGAGAGTGGTAAAGTACTGTTTTCTCTAAGTCTGAAGGCTGCCCACACTGTGCCTGCATGGTGCGGCTTGCATCTTCGCCTTTGGGAAGCTGCCGCTCGCCGATTCTCCCGGAGGCGAAGAAGCGGCTTCTTCGCACACAGAGCATTGTGCCGGTCGAGGTTTGCACCTAAGAGCGGTTTGTGCCGAAAGAAGCCCGGGACCGGCACTTAGCTTCGGAGATCTGCGTATCTGCGTCTTCTGCGTGTCTTGCCGCTCTACACTCAGCAAAAAGCTTTCCCACCATATCTTGCAAGGAGAAACTCTGCCATGAAAGAAAACATCCAAAATATTGTTCTAAAGCTTGCACGCAGGTCTGCAAAGAGTTTGGCAAGAATGAAAGGTAGTTGTCCAAAACTCGTTCTTTTCCAATAGAATAACCATGGAAAAGGCAGGAGAGTGGTAAAGTACTGTTTTCTCTAAGTCTGAAGGCTGCCCACACTGTGCCTGCATGGTGCGGCTTGCATCTTCGCCTTTGGGAAGCTGCCGCTCGCCGATTCTCCCGGAGGCGAAGAAGCGGCTTCTTCGCACACAGAGCATTGTGGCGAGCGCAGGGAGCTCCTGAGTGCGGTTTGTGCCGAAACATGCCTGGGACCGGCACTTAGCTTCGGAGAGCTGCGTATCTGCATCTTTTGCGTGTCTTGCCGCTCTACACTCAGCAAAAAGCTTTCCCACCATATCTTGCAAAGAGAAACTCTGCCCGGAAAGAAAACATCCCAAATCTTGTTCTAAAGCTTGCACGGAGGTCTGCAAAGAGTTTGGCAAGAATGAAAGGTAGTTGTCCAAAACTCGTTCTTTTCCAATAGAATAACCATGGAAAAGGCAGTGAGTGGTAAAGTACTGTTTTCTCTAAGTCTGAAGGCTGCCCACACTGTGCCTGCATGGTGCGGCTTGCATCTTCGCCTTTGGGAAGCTGCCGCTCGCCGATTCTCCCGGAGGCGAAGAAGCGGCTTCTTCGCACACAGAGCATTGGGCCGGTCGCGGTTGGCACCTAAGAGCGGTTTGTGCCGAAAGAAGCCCGGGACCGGCACTTAGCTTCGGAGAGCTGCGTATCTGCGTCTTCTGCGTGTCTTGCCGCTCAACACTCTGCCAAAATCTTTTCCAGCATATCTTGCAAAGAGAAACTCTGCCAGGAAAGAAAACATCCAAAATCTTGTTCTAAAGCTTGCACGGAGGTCTGCAAAGAGTTTGGCAAGAATGAAAGGTAGTTGTCCAAAACTCGTTCTTTTCCAATACAATAACCATGGAAAAGGCAGTGAGTGGTAAAGTACTATTTTCTCTAAGTCTGAAGGCTGCCCACACTGTGCCTGCATGGTGCGGCTTGCATCTTCGCCTTTGGGAAGCTGCCACTCGCCGATTCTCCCGGAGGCGAAGAAGCGGATTATTCGCACACAGAGCATTGTGGCGAGCGCAGGGAGCTCCTGAGAGCGGTTTGTGCCGAAAGAAGCCCGGGACCGGCACTTAGCTTCGGAGAGCTGCGTATCTGCGTCTTCTGCGTGTCTTGCCGCTCAACACTCAGCAAAAAGCTTTTCCACCATATCTTGCAAAGAGAAACTCTGCCAGGAAAGAAAACATCCAAAATCTTGTTCTAAAGCTTGCACGGAGGTCTGCAAAGAGTTTGGCAAGAATGAAAGGTAGTTGTCCAAAACTCGTTCTTTTCGAATATAATAACAATGGACAAGGCAGGAGACTGGTAAAGTAGTGGTTTCTCTAAGTCTGAATGCTGCCCACACTGTGCCTGCATGGTGCGGCTTGCATCTTCGCCTTTGGGAAGCTGCCGCTCGCCGATTCTCCCGGATGCAAAGAAGCGGCTTCTTTTCTCACAACATTGTGGAGAGCGCAGGGAGCTCCTGAGAGCGGTTTGTGCCGAAACATGCCTGGGACCGGCACTTAGCTTCGGAGAGCTGCCTATCGGCGTCTTCTGCGTGTCTTGCCGCTCTACACTCAGCAAAAAGCTTTTCCACCATATCTTGCAAAGAGAAACTCTGCCAGGAAAGAAAACATCCAAAATCTTGTTCTAAAGCTTGCACGGAGGTCTGCAAAGAGTTTGGCAAGAATGAAAGGTAGTTGTCCAAAACTCGATCTTTTCGAATATAATAACCATGGAAAAGGCAGGAGAGTGGTAAAGTACTGGTTTCTATAAGTCTGAATGCTGCCCACACTGTGCCTGTGTGGTGCGGCTTGCATCTTCGCCTTTGGGAAGCTGCCGCTCGCCGATTCTCCCGGAGGCAAAGAAGCGGCTTCTTTGCTCACAACATTGTGGAGAGCGCAGGGAGCTCCTGAGAGCGGTTTGTGCCGAAACATGCCTGGGACCGGCACTTAGCTTCGGAGAGCTACGTATCGGCGTCTTCTGCGTGTCTTGCCGCTCTACACTCAGCAAAAGCTTTTCCACCATATCTTGCAAGGAGAAACTCTGCCAGGAAAGAAAACATCCAAAATCTTGTTCTAAAGCTTGCACGGAGGTCTGCAAAGAGTTTGGCAAGAATGAAAGGTAGTTGGCAGAAACTCATTCTTTTCCAATATAATAACAATGGAAAGGAAGAGAGAGAGGTAAAGTACTGTTTTCTCTAAGTCTGAATGCTGCCCACACTGTGCCTGCATGGTGCGGCTTGCATCTTCCCCTTTGGGAAGCTGCCGCTCGCCGATTCTCCCGGAGGCGAAGAAGCGGCTTCTTCGCACACAGAGCATTGGGCCGGTCGCGGTTGGCACCTAAGAGCGGTTTGTGCCGAAAGAAGCCCGGGACCGGCACTTGGCTTCGGAGAGCTGCGTATCTGCGTCTTCTGCGTGTCTTGCCGCTCTACACTCAGCAAAAAGCTTTTCCAGCATATCTTGCAAAGAGAAACTCTGCCAGGAAAGAAAACATCCAAAATCTTGTTCTAAAGCTTGCACGGAGGTCTGCAAAGAGTTTGGCAAGAATGAAAGGTAGTTGTCCAAAACTCGATCTTTTCCAATACAATAACCATGGAAAAGGCAGGAGAGAGGTAAAGTACTGGTTTCTATAAGTCTGAATGCTGCCCACACTGTGCCTGTGTGGTGCGGCTTGCATCTTCCCCTTTGGGAAGCTGCCGCTCGCCGATTCTCCCGGATGCAAAGAAGCGGCTTCTTTGCTCACAACATTGTGGAGAGCGCAGGGAGCTCCTGAGAGCGGTTTGTGCCGAAACATGCCTGGGACCGGCACTTAGCTTCAGAGAGCTGCGTATCGGCGTCTTCTGCGTGTCTTGCCGCTCTACACTCAGCAAAAAGCTTTTCCACCATATCTTGCAAAGAGAAACTCTGCCAGGAAAGAAAACATCCAAAATCTTGTTCTAAAGCTTGCACGGAGGACTGCAAAGAGTTTGGCAAGAATGAAAGGTAGTTGTCCAAAACTCGTTCTTTTCGAATATAATAACAATGGACAAGGCAGGAGAGTGGTAAAGTACTGTTTTCTCTAAGTCTGAAGGCTGCCCACACTGTGCCTGCATGGTGCGGCTTGCATCTTCGCCTTTGGGAAGCTGCCGCTCGCCGATTCTCCCGGAGGCGAAGAAGCGGCTTCTTCGCACACAGAGCATTGTGCCGGTCGAGGTTTGCACCTAAGAGCGGTTTGTGCCGAAAGAAGCCCGGGACCGGCACTTAGCTTCGGAGATCTGCGTATCTGCGTCTTCTGCGTGTCTTGCCGCTCTACACTCAGCAAAAAGCTTTCCCACCATATCTTGCAAGGAGAAACTCTGCCATGAAAGAAAACATCCAAAATCTTGTTCTAAAGCTTGCACGCAGGTCTGCAAAGAGTTTGGCAAGAATGAAAGGTAGTTGTCCAAAACTCGTTCTTTTCCAATAGAATAACCATGGAAAAGGCAGGAGAGTGGTAAAGTACTGTTTTCTCTAAGTCTGAAGGCTGCCCACACTGTGCCTGCATGGTGCGGCTTGCATCTTCGCCTTTGGGAAGCTGCCGCTCGCCGATTCTCCCGGAGGCGAAGAAGCGGCTTCTTCGCACACAGAGCATTGTGGCGAGCGCAGGGAGCTCCTGAGTGCGGTTTGTGCCGAAACATGCCTGGGACCGGCACTTAGCTTCGGAGAGCTGCGTATCTGCATCTTTTGCGTGTCTTGCCGCTCTACACTCAGCAAAAAGCTTTCCCACCATATCTTGCAAAGAGAAACTCTGCCAGGAAAGAAAACATCCCAAATCTTGTTCTAAAGCTTGCACGGAGGTCTGCAAAGAGTTTGGCAAGAATGAAAGGTAGTTGTCCAAAACTCGTTCTTTTCCAATAGAATAACCATGGAAAAGGCAGTGAGTGGTAAAGTACTGTTTTCTCTAAGTCTGAAGGCTGCCCACACTGTGCCTGCATGGTGCGGCTTGCATCTTCGCCTTTGGGAAGCTGCCGCTCGCCGATTCTCCCGGAGGCGAAGAAGCGGCTTCTTCGCACACAGAGCATTGGGCCGGTCGCGGTTGGCACCTAAGAGCGGTTTGTGCCGAAAGAAGCCCGGGACCGGCACTTAGCTTCGGAGAGCTGCGTATCTGCGTCTTCTGCGTGTCTTGCCGCTCAACACTCTGCCAAAATCTTTTCCAGCATATCTTGCAAAGAGAAACTCTGCCAGGAAAGAAAACATCCAAAATCTTGTTCTAAAGCTTGCACGGAGGTCTGCAAAGAGTTTGGCAAGAATGAAAGGTAGTTGTCCAAAACTCGTTCTTTTCCAATACAATAACCATGGAAAAGGCAGTGAGTGGTAAAGTACTATTTTCTCTAAGTCTGAAGGCTGCCCACACTGTGCCTGCATGGTGCGGCTTGCATCTTCGCCTTTGGGAAGCTGCCACTCGCCGATTCTCCCGGAGGCGAAGAAGCGGATTCTTCGCACACAGAGCATTGTGGCGAGCGCAGGGAGCTCCTGAGAGCGGTTTGTGCCGAAAGAAGCCCGGGACCGGCACTTAGCTTCGGAGAGCTGCGTATCTGCGTCTTCTGCGTGTCTTGCCGCTCTACACTCAGCAAAAAGCTTTTCCACCATATCTTGCAAAGGGAAACTCTGCCAGGAAAGAAAACATCCAAAATCTTGTTCTAAAGCTTGCACGGAGGTCTGCAAAGAGTTTGGCAAGAATGAAAGGTAGTTGTCCAAAACTCGACCTTTTCGAATAGAATAACCATGGAAAAGGCAGTGAGTGGTAAAGTACTGTTTTCTCTAAGTCTGAAGGCTGCCCACACTGTGCCTGCATGGTGCGGCTTGCATCTTCGCCTTTGGGAAGCTGCCGCTCGCCGATTCTCCCGGAGGCGAAGAAGCGGCTTCTTCGCACACAGAGCATTGGGCCGGTCGCGGTTGGCACCTAAGAGCGGTTTGTGCCGAAAGAAGCCCGGGACCGGCACTTAGCTTCGGAGAGCTGCGTATCTGCGTCTTCTGCGTGTCTTGCCGCTCAACACTCTGCCAAAATCTTTTCCAGCATATCTTGCAAAGAGAAACTCTGCCAGGAAAGAAAACATCCAAAATCTTGTTCTAAAGCTTGCACGGAGGTCTGCAAAGAGTTTGGCAAGAATGAAAGGTAGTTGTCCAAAACTCGTTCTTTTCCAATACAATAACCATGGAAAAGGCAGTGAGTGGTAAAGTACTATTTTCTCTAAGTCTGAAGGCTGCCCACACTGTGCCTGCATGGTGCGGCTTGCATCTTCGCCTTTGGGAAGCTGCCACTCGCCGATTCTCCCGGAGGCGAAGAAGCGGATTCTTCGCACACAGAGCATTGTGGCGAGCGCAGGGAGCTCCTGAGAGCGGTTTGTGCCGAAAGAAGCCCGGGACCGGCACTTAGCTTCGGAGAGCTGCGTATCTGCGTCTTCTGCGTGTCTTGCCGCTCAACACTCAGCAAAAAGCTTTTCCACCATATCTTGCAAAGAGAAACTCTGCCAGGAAAGAAAACATCCAAAATCTTGTTCTAAAGCTTGCACGGAGGTCTGCAAAGAGTTTGGCAAGAATGAAAGGTAGTTGTCCAAAACTCGTTCTTTTCGAATATAATAACAATGGACAAGGCAGGAGACTGGTAAAGTAGTGGTTTCTCTAAGTCTGAATGCTGCCCACACTGTGCCTGCATGGTGCGGCTTGCATCTTCGCCTTTGGGAAGCTGCCGCTCGCCGATTCTCCCGGATGCAAAGAAGCGGCTTCTTTGCTCACAACATTGTGGAGAGCGCAGGGAGCTCCTGAGAGCGGTTTGTGCCGAAACATGCCTGGGACCGGCACTTAGCTTCGGAGAGCTGCCTATCGGCGTCTTCTGCGTGTCTTGCCGCTCTACACTCAGCAAAAAGCTTTTCCACCATATCTTGCAAAGAGAAACTCTGCCAGGAAAGAAAACATCCAAAATCTTGTTCTAAAGCTTGCACGGAGGTCTGCAAAGAGTTTGGCAAGAATGAAAGGTAGTTGTCCAAAACTCGTTCTTTTCGAATATAATAACAATGGACAAGGCAGGAGAGTGGTAAAGTAGTGGTTTCTCTAAGTCTGAATGCTGCCCACACTGTGCCTGCATGGTGCGGCTTGCATCTTCGCCTTTGGGAAGCTGCCGCTCGCCGATTCTCCCGGAGGCGAAGAAGCGGCTTCTTCGCACACAGAGCATTGGGCCGGTCGCGGTTGGCACCTAAGAGCGGTTTGTGCTGAAAGAAGCCCGGGACCGGCACTTAGCTTCGGAGAGCTGCGTATCTGCGTCTTCTGCGTGTCTTGCCGCTCTACACTCAGCAAAAATCTTTTCCAGCATATCTTGCAAAGAGAAACTCTGCCAGGAAAGAACACATCCAAAATCTTGTTCTAAAGCTTGCACGGAGGTCTGCAAAGAGTTTGGCAAGAATGAAAGGTAGTTGTCCAAAACTCGATCTTTTCGAATATAATAACCATGGAAAAGGCAGGAGAGTGGTAAAGTACTGGTTTCTATAAGTCTGAATGCTGCCCACACTGTGCCTGTGTGGTGCGGCTTGCATCTTCGCCTTTGGGAAGCTGCCGCTCGCCGATTCTCCCGGAGGCAAAGAAGCGGCTTCTTTGCTCACAACATTGTGGAGAGCGCAGGGAGCTCCTGAGAGCGGTTTGTGCCGAAACATGCCTGGGACCGGCACTTAGCTTCGGAGAGCTACGTATCGGCGTCTTCTGCGTGTCTTGCCGCTCTACACTCAGCAAAAGCTTTTCCACCATATCTTGCAAGGAGAAACTCTGCCAGGAAAGAAAACATCCAAAATCTTGTTCTAAAGCTTGCACGGAGGTCTGCAAAGAGTTTGGCAAGAATGAAAGGTAGTTGGCAGAAACTCATTCTTTTCCAATATAATAACAATGGAAAGGAAGAGAGAGAGGTAAAGTACTGTTTTCTCTAAGTCTGAATGCTGCCCACACTGTGCCTGCATGGTGCGGCTTGCATCTTCGCCTTTGGGAAGCTGCCGCTCGCCGATTCTCCCGGAGGCGAAGAAGCGGCTTCTTCGCACACAGAGCATTGGGCCGGTCGCGGTTGGCACCTAAGAGCGGTTTGTGCCGAAAGAAGCCCAGGACCGGCACTTGGCTTCGGAGAGCTGCGTATCTGCGTCTTCTGCGTGTCTTGCCGCTCTACACTCAGCAAAAAGCTTTTCCAGCATATCTTGCAAAGAGAAACTCTGCCAGGAAAGAAAACATCCAAAATCTTGTTCTAAAGCTTGCACGGAGGTCTGCAAAGAGTTTGGCAAGAATGAAAGGTAGTTGTCCAAAACTCGATCTTTTCCAATACAATAACCATGGAAAAGGCAGGAGAGAGGTAAAGTACTGGTTTCTATAAGTCTGAATGCTGCCCACACTGTGCCTGTGTGGTGCGGCTTGCATCTTCCCCTTTGGGAAGCTGCCGCTCGCCGATTCTCCCGGATGCAAAGAAGCGGCTTCTTTGCTCACAACATTGTGGAGAGCGCAGGGAGCTCCTGAGAGCGGTTTGTGCCGAAACATGCCTGGGACCGGCACTTAGCTTCAGAGAGCTGCGTATCGGCGTCTTCTGCGTGTCTTGCCGCTCTACACTCAGCAAAAAGCTTTTCCACCATATCTTGCAAAGAGAAACTCTGCCAGGAAAGAAAACATCCAAAATCTTGTTCTAAAGCTTGCACGGAGGACTGCAAAGAGTTTGGCAAGAATGAAAGGTAGTTGTCCAAAACTCGTTCTTTTCGAATATAATAACAATGGACAAGGCAGGAGAGTGGTAAAGTACTGTTTTCTCTAAGTCTGAAGGCTGCCCACACTGTGCCTGTATGGTGCGGCTTGCATCTTCGCCTTTGGGAAGCTGCCGCTCGCCGATTCTCCCGGAGGCGAAGAAGCGGCTTCTTCGCACACAGAGCATTGTGCCGGTCGAGGTTTGCACCTAAGAGCGGTTTGTGCCGAAAGAAGCCCGGGACCGGCACTTAGCTTCGGAGATCTGCGTATCTGCGTCTTCTGCGTGTCTTGCCGCTCTACACTCAGCAAAAAGCTTTCCCACCATATCTTGCAAGGAGAAACTCTGCCATGAAAGAAAACATCCAAAATCTTGTTCTAAAGCTTGCACGCAGGTCTGCAAAGAGTTTGGCAAGAATGAAAGGTAGTTGTCCAAAACTCGTTCTTTTCCAATAGAATAACCATGGAAAAGGCAGGAGAGTGGTAAAGTACTGTTTTCTCTAAGTCTGAAGGCTGCCCACACTGTGCCTGCATGGTGCGGCTTGCATCTTCGCCTTTGGGAAGCTGCCGCTCGCCAATTCTCCCGGAGGCGAAGAAGCGGCTTCTTCGCACACAGAGCATTGTGGCGAGCGCAGGGAGCTCCTGAGTGCGGTTTGTGCCGAAACATGCCTGGGACCGGCACTTAGCTTCGGAGAGCTGCGTATCTGCATCTTTTGCGTGTCTTGCCGCTCTACACTCAGCAAAAAGCTTTCCCACCATATCTTGCAAAGAGAAACTCTGCCAGGAAAGAAAACATCCCAAATCTTGTTCTAAAGCTTGCACGGAGGTCTGCAAAGAGTTTGGCAAGAATGAAAGGTAGTTGTCCAAAACTCGTTCTTTTCCAATAGAATAACCATGGAAAAGGCAGTGAGTGGTAAAGTACTGTTTTCTCTAAGTCTGAAGGCTGCCCACACTGTGCCTGCATGGTGCGGCTTGCATCTTCGCCTTTGGGAAGCTGCCGCTCGCCGATTCTCCCGGAGGCGAAGAAGCGGCTTCTTCGCACACAGAGCATTGGGCCGGTCGCGGTTGGCACCTAAGAGCGGTTTGTGCCGAAAGAAGCCCGGGACCGGCACTTAGCTTCGGAGAGCTGCGTATCTGCGTCTTCTGCGTGTCTTGCCGCTCAACACTCTGCCAAAATCTTTTCCAGCATATCTTGCAAAGAGAAACTCTGCCAGGAAAGAAAACATCCAAAATCTTGTTCTAAAGCTTGCACGGAGGTCTGCAAAGAGTTTGGCAAGAATGAAAGGTAGTTGTCCAAAACGCGTTCTTTTCCAATACAATAACCATGGAAAAGGCAGTGAGTGGTAAAGTACTATTTTCTCTAAGTCTGAAGGCTGCCCACACTGTGCCTGCATGGTGCGGCTTGCATCTTCGCCTTTGGGAAGCTGCCACTCGCCGATTCTCCCGGAGGCGAAGAAGCGGATTCTTCGCACACAGAGCATTGTGGCGAGCGCAGGGAGCTCCTGAGAGCGGTTTGTGCCGAAAGAAGCCCGGGACCGGCACTTAGCTTCGGAGAGCTGCGTATCTGCGTCTTCTGCGTGTCTTGCCGCTCTACACTCAGCAAAAAGCTTTTCCACCATATCTTGCAAAGGGAAACTCTGCCAGGAAAGAAAACATCCAAAATCTTGTTCTAAAGCTTGCACGGAGGTCTGCAAAGAGTTTGGCAAGAATGAAAGGTAGTTGTCCAAAACTCGACCTTTTCGAATAGAATAACCATGGAAAAGGCAGGAGAGTGGTAAAGTACTGGTTTCTCTAAGTCTGAATGCTGCCCACACTGTGCCTGTGTGGTGCGGCTTGCATATTCCCCTTTGGGAAGCTGCCGCTCGCCGATTCTCCCGGAGGCAAAGAAGCGGCTTCTTTGCTCACAACATTGTGGAGAGCGCAGGGAGCTCCTGAGAGCGGTTTGTGCCGAAACATGCCTGGGACCGGCACTTATCTTCGGAGAGCTGCGTATCGGCGTCTTCTGCGTCTCTTGCCGCTCTACACTCAGCCAAAAGCTTTTCCACCATATCTTGCAAAGAGAAACTCTGCCAGGAAAGAAAACATCCAAAATCTTGTTCTAAAGCTTGCACGGAGGTCTGCAAGAGTTTGGCAAGAATGAAAGGTAGTTGTCCAAAACTCGTTCTTTTCGAATATAATAACAATGGACAAGGCAGGAGAGTGGTAAAGTACTGTTTTCTCTAAGTCTGAAGGCTGCCCACACTGTGCCTGCATGGTGCGGCTTGCATCTTCGCCTTTGGGAAGCTGCCACTCGCCGATTCTCCCGGAGGCGAAGAAGCGGATTCTTCGCACACAGAGCATTGTGCCGGTCGAGGTTTGCACCTAAGAGCAGTTTGTGCCGAAAGAAGCCCGGGACCGGCACTTAGCTTCGGAGATCTGCGTATCTGCGTCTTCTGCGTGTCTTGCCGCTCTACACTCAGCAAAAAGCTTTCCCACCATATCTTGCAAGGAGAAACTCTGCCAGGAAAGAAAACATCCAAAATCTTGTTCTAAAGCTTGCACGCAGGTCTGCAAAGAGTTTGGCAAGAATGAAAGGTAGTTGTCCAAAACTCGTTCTTTTCCAATAGAATAACCATGGAAAAGGCAGGAGAGTGGTAAAGTACTGTTTTCTCTAAGTCTGAATGCTGCCCACACTGTGCCTGCATGGTGCGGCTTGCATCTTCGCCTTTGGGAAGCTGCCGCTCGCCGATTCTCCCGGAGGCGAAGAAGCGGCTTCTTCGCACACAGAGCATTGTGGCGAGCGCAGGGAGCTCCTGAGAGCGGTTTGTGCCGAAACATGCCTGGGACCGGCACTTAGCTTCGGAGAGCTGCGTATCTGCATCTTTTGCATGTCTTTCCGCTCTACACTCAGCAAAAAGCTTTTCCAGCATATCTTGCAAAGAGAAACTCTGCCAGGAAAGAAAACATCCAAAATCTTGTTCTAAAGCTTGCACGGAGGTCTGCAAAGAGTTTGGCAAGAATGAAAGGTAGTTGGCAGAAACTCGTTCTTTTCCAATATAATAACAATGGACGGGCAGGAGAGTGGTAAAGTAGTGGTTTCTCTAAGTCTGAATGCTGCCCACACTGTGCCTGCATGGTGCGGCTTGCATCTTCGCCTTTGGGAAGCTGCCGTTAGCCGATTCTCCCGGAGGCGAAGAAGCGGCTTCTTCGCAGACAGAGCATTGGGCCGGTCGCGGTTTGCACCTAAGAGCGGTTTGTGCCGAAAGAAGCCCGGGACCGGCACTTAGCTTCGGAGAGCTGCGTATCTGCGTCTTCTGCGTGTCTTGCCGCTCAACACTCAGCCAAAATCTTTTCCAGCATATCTTGCAAAGAGAAACTCTGCCAGGAAAGAAAACATCCAAAATCTTGTTCTAAAGCTTGCACGGAGGTCTGCAAAGAGTTTGGCAAGAATGAAAGGTAGTTGTCCAAAACTCGTTCTTTTCCAATAGAATAACCATGGAAAAGGCAGTGAGTGGTAAAGTACTGTTTTCTCTAAGTCTGAAGGCTGCCCACACTGTGCCTGTGTGCTGCAGCTTGCATCTTCGCCTTTGGGAAGCTGCCGCTCGCCGATTCTCCCGGAGGCGAAGAAGCGGCTTCTTCGCACACAGAGCATTGGGCCGGTCGCGGTTGGCACCTAAGAGCGGTTTGTGCCGAAAGAAGCCCGGGACCGGCACTTAGCTTCGGAGAGCTGCGTATCTGCGTCTTCTGCGTGTCTTGCCGCTCAACACTCTGCCAAAATCTTTTCCAGCATATCTTGCAAAGAGAAACTCTGCCAGGAAAGAAAACATCCAAAATCTTGTTCTAAAGCTTGCACGGAGGTCTGCAAAGAGTTTGGCAAGAATGAAAGGTAGTTGTCCAAAACTCGTTCTTTTCCAATACAATAACCATGGAAAAGGCAGTGAGTGGTAAAGTACTGTTTTCTCTAAGTCTGAAGGCTGCCCACACTGTGCCTGCATGGTGCGGCTTGCATCTTCGCCTTTGGGAAGCTGCCACTCGCCGATTCTCCCGGAGGCGAAGAAGCGGATTCTTCGCACACAGAGCATTGTGGCGAGCGCAGGGAGCTCCTGAGAGCGGTTTGTGCCGAAAGAAGCCCGGGACCGGCACTTAGCTTCGGAGAGCTGCGTATCTGCGTCTTCTGCGTGTCTTGCCGCTCTACACTCAGCAAAAAGCTTTTCCACCATATCTTGCAAAGGGAAACTCTGCCAGGAAAGAAAACATCCAAAATCTTGTTCTAAAGCTTGCACGGAGGTCTGCAAAGAGTTTGGCAAGAATGAAAGGTAGTTGTCCAAAACTCGACCTTTTCGAATAGAATAACCATGGAAAAGGCAGGAGAGTGGTAAAGTACTGGTTTCTCTAAGTCTGAATGCTGCCCACACTGTGCCTGCATGGTGCGGCTTGCATATTCCCCTTTGGGAAGCTGCCGCTCGCCGATTCTCCCGGAGGCAAAGAAGCGGCTTCTTTGCTCACAACATTGTGGAGAGCGCAGGGAGCTCCTGAGAGCGGTTTGTGCCGAAACATGCCTGGGACCGGCACTTATCTTCGGAGAGCTGCGTATCGGCGTCTTCTGCGTCTCTTGCCGCTCTACACTCAGCCAAAAGCTTTTCCACCATATCTTGCAAAGAGAAACTCTGCCAGGAAAGAAAACATCCAAAATCTTGTTCTAAAGCTTGCACGGAGGTCTGCAAAGAGTTTGGCAAGAATGAAAGGTAGTTGTCCAAACTCGTTCTTTTAGAATATAATAACAATGGACAAGGCAGGAGAGTGGTAAAGTACTGTTTTCTCTAAGTCTGAAGGCTGCCCACACTGTGCCTGCATGGTGCGGCTTGCATCTTCGCCTTTGGGAAGCTGCCGCTCGCCGATTCTCCCGGAGGCGAAGAAGCGGCTTCTTCGCACACAGAGCATTGTGCCGGACGAGGTTTGCACCTAAGAGCAGTTTGTGCCGAAAGAAGCCCGGGACCGGCACTTAGCTTCGGAGATCTGCGTATCTGCGTCTTCTGCGTGTCTTGCCGCTCTACACTCAGCAAAAAGCTTTTCCACCATATCTTGCAAGGAGAAACTCTGCCAGGAAAGAAAACATCCAAAATCTTGTTCTAAAGCTTGCACGGAGGTCTGCAAAGAGTTTGGCAAGAATGAAAGGTAGTTGTCCAAAACTCGTTCTTTTCCAATAGAATAACCATGGAAAAGGCAGGAGAGTGGTAAAGTACTGTTTTCTCTAAGTCTGAATGCTGCCCACACTGTGCCTGCATGGTGCGGCTTGCATCTTCGCCTTTGGGAAGCTGCCGCTCGCCGATTCTCCCGCAGGCGAAGAAGCGGCTTCTTCGCACACAGAGCATTGTGGCGAGCGCAGGGAGCTCCTGAGAGCGGTTTGTGCCGAAACATGCCTGGGACCGGCACTTAGCTTCGGAGAGCTGCGTATCTGCATCTTTTGCATGTCTTTCCGCTCTACACTCAGCAAAAAGCTTTTCCAGCATATCTTGCAAAGAGAAACTCTGCCAGGAAAGAAAACATCCAAAATCTTGTTCTAAAGCTTGCACGGAGGTCTGCAAAGAGTTTGGCAAGAATGAAAGGTAGTTGGCAGAAACTCGTTCTTTTCCAATATAATAACAATGGACGGGCAGGAGAGTGGTAAAGTAGTGGTTTCTCTAAGTCTGAATGCTGCCCACACTGTGCCTGCATGGTGCGGCTTGCATCTTCGCCTTTGGGAAGCTGCCGCTCGCCGATTCTCCCGGAGGCGAAGAAGCGGCTTCTTCGCACACAGAGCATTGGGCCGGTCGCGGTTTGCACCTAAGAGCGGTTTGTGCCGAAAGAAGCCCGGGACCGGCACTTAGCTTCGGAGAGCTGCGTATCTGCGTCTTCTGCGTGTCTTGCCGCTCAACACTCAGCCAAAATCTTTTCCAGCATATCTTGCAAAGAGAAACTCTGCCAGGAAAGAAAACATCCAAAATCTTGTTCTAAAGCTTGCACGGAGGTCTGCAAAGAGTTTGGCAAGAATGAAAGGTAGTTGTCCAAAACTCGTTCTTTTCCAATAGAATAACCATGGAAAAGGCAGTGAGTGGTAAAGTACTGTTTTCTCTAAGTCTGAAGGCTGCCCACACTGTGCCTGTGTGCTGCAGCTTGCATCTTCGCCTTTGGGAAGCTGCCGCTCGCCGATTCTCCCGGAGGCGAAGAAGCGGCTTCTTCGCACACAGAGCATTGTGGCGAGCGCAGGGAGCTCCTGAGAGCGGTTTGTGCCGAAAGAAGCCCGGGACCGGCACTTAGCTTCGGAGAGCTGCGTATCTGCGTCTTCTGCGTGTCTTGCCGCTCTACACTCAGCAAAAAGCTTTTCCACCATATCTTGCAAGGAGAAACTCTGCCAGGAAAGAAAACATCCAAAATCTTGTTCTAAAGCTTGCACGCATGTCTGCAAAGAGTTTGGCAAGAATGAAAGGTAGTTGTCCAAAACTCGTTCTTTTCCAATAGAATAACCATGGAAAAGGCAGGAGAGTGGTAAAGTACTGTTTTCTCTAAGTCTGAATGCTGCCCACACTGTGCCTGTGTGCTGCAGCTTGCACCTTCGCCTTTGGGAAGCTGCCGCTCGCCGATTCTCCCGGAGGCGAAGAAGCGGCTTCTTCACACACAGAGCATTGTGGCGAGCGCAGGGAGCTCCTGAGAGCGGTTTGTGCCGAAAGAAGCCCGGGACCGGCACTTAGCTTCGGAGAGCTGCCTATCTGCGTCTTCTGCGTGTCTTGCCGCTCTACACTCAGCAAAAAGCTTTTCCACCATATCTTGCAAGGAGAAACTCTGCCAGGAAAGAAAACATCCAAAATCTTGTTCTAAAGCTTGCACGGAGGTCTGCAAAGAGTTTGGCAAGAATGAAAGGTAGTTGTCCAAAACTCGTTCTTTTCCAATAGAATAACCATGGAAAAGGCAGGAGAGTGGTAAAGTACTGTTTTCTCTAAGTCTGAAGGCTGCCCACACTGTGCCTGCATGGTGCGGCTTGCATCTTCCCCTTTGGGAAGCTGCCGCTCGCCGATTCTCCCGGATGCAAAGAAGCGGCTTCTTTGCTCACAACATTGTGGCGAGCGCAGGGAGCTCCTGAGAGCGGTTTGTGCCGAAAGAAGCCCGGGACCGGCACTTAGCTTCGGAGAGCTGCGTATCGGTGTCTTCTGCGTGTCTTGCCGCTCTATACTCAGCCAAAAGCTTTTCCAGCATATCTTGCAAGGAGAAACTCTGCCAGGAAAGAAAACATCCAAAATCTTGTTCTAAAGCTTGCACGGAGGTCTGCAAAGAGTTTGGCAAGAATGAAAGGTAGTTGTCCAAAACTCGTTCTTTTCCAATATAATAACAATGGACAAATCAGGAGAGGGGTAAAGTAGTGGTTTGTCTAAGTCTGAATGCTGCCCACACTGTGCCTGTGTGGTGCGGCTTGCATCTTCGCCTTTGGGAAACTGCCGCTCGCCGATTCTCCCGGAGGCGAAGAAGCGGCTTCTTCGCACACAGAGCATTGTGGCGAGCGCAGGGAGCTCCTGAGAGCGGTTTGTGCCGAAAGAAGCCCGGGACCGGCACTTAGCTTCGGAGAGCTGCGTATCTGCGTCTTCTGCGTGTCTTGCCGCTCAACACTCAGCAAAAAGCTTTTCCACCATATCTTGCAAAGAGAAACTCTGCCAGGAAAGAAAACATCCAAAATCTTGTTCTAAAGCTTGCACGGAGGTCTGCAAAGAGTTTGGCAAGAATGAAAGGTAGTTGTCCAAAACTCGACCTTTTCGAATAGAATAACCATGGAAAAGGCAGGAGAGTGGTAAAGTACTGGTTTCTCTAAGTCTGAATGCTGCCCACACTTTGCCTGTGTGGTGCGGCTTGCATATTCCCCTTTGGGAAGCTGCCGCTCGCCGATTCTCCCGGAGGCAAAGAAGCGGCTTCTTTGCTCACAACATTGTGGAGAGCGCAGGGAGCTCCTGAGAGCGGTTTGTGCCGAAACATGCCTGGGACCGGCACTTATCTTCGGAGAGCTGCGTATCGGCGTCTTCTGAGTCTCTTGCCGCTCTACACTCAGCCAAAATCTTTTCCACCATATCTTGCAAAGAGAAACTCTGCCAGGAAAGAAAACATCCAAAATCTTGTTCTAAAGCTTGCACGGAGGTCTGCAAAGAGTTTGGCAAGAATGAAAGGTAGTTGTCCAAAACTCGTTCTTTTCGAATATAATAACAATGGACAAGGCAGGAGAGTGGTAAAGTACTGTTTTCTCTAAGTCTGAAGGCTGCCCACACTGTGCCTGCATGGTGCGGCTTGCATCTTCGCCTTTGGGAAGCTGCCGCTCGCCGATTCTCCCGGAGGCGAAGAAGCGGCTTCTTCGCACACAGAGCATTGTGCCGGTCGAGGTTTGCACCTAAGAGCGGTTTGTGCCGAAAGAAGCCCGGGACCGGCACTTAGCTTCGGAGATCTGCGTATCTGCGTCTTCTGCGTGTCTTGCCGCTCTACACTCAGCAAAAAGCTTTCCCACCATATCTTGCAAGGAGAAACTCTGCCAGGAAAGAAAACATCCAAAATCTTGTTCTAAAGCTTGCACGGAGGTCTGCAAAGAGTTTGGCAAGAATGAAAGGTAGTTGTCCAAAACTCGTTCTTTTCCAATAGAATAACCATGGAAAAGGCAGGAGAGTGGTAAAGTACTGTTTTCTCTAAGTCTGAAGGCTGCCCACACTGTGCCTGCATGGTGCGGCTTGCATCTTCGCCTTTGGGAAGCTGCCGCTCGCCGATTCTCCCGCAGGCGAAGAAGCGGCTTCTTCGCACACAGAGCATTGTGGCGAGCGCAGGGAGCTCCTGAGAGCGGTTTGTGCCGAAACATGCCTGGGACCGGCACTTAGCTTCGGAGAGCTGCGTATCTGCATCTTTTGCATGTCTTTCCGCTCTACACTCAGCAAAAAGCTTTTCCAGCATATCTTGCAAAGAGAAACTCTGCCAGGAAAGAAAACATCCAAAATCTTGTTCTAAAGCTTGCACGGAGGTCTGCAAAGAGTTTGGCAAGAATGAAAGGTAGTTGGCAGAAACTCGTTCTTTTCCAATATAATAACAATGGACGGGCAGGAGAGTGGTAAAGTAGTGGTTTCTCTAAGTCTGAATGCTGCCCACACTGTGCCTGCATGGTGCGGCTTGCATCTTCGCCTTTGGGAAGCTGCCGCTCGCCGATTCTCCCGGAGGCGAAGAAGCGGCTTCTTCGCAGACAGAGCATTGGGCCGGTCGCGGTTTGCACCTAAGAGCGGTTTGTGCCGAAAGAAGCCCGGGACCGGCACTTAGCTTCGGAGAGCTGCGTATCTGCGTCTTCTGCGTGTCTTGCCGCTCAACACTCAGCCAAAATCTTTTCCACCATATCTTGCAAAGAGAAACTCTGCCAGGAAAGAAAACATCCAAAATCTTGTTCTAAAGCTTGCACGGAGGTCTGCAAAGAGTTTGGCAAGAATGAAAGGTAGTTGTCCAAAACTCGTTCTTTTCCAATAGAATAACCATGGAAAAGGCAGTGAGTGGTAAAGTACTGTTTTCTCTAAGTCTGAAGGCTGCCCACACTGTGCCTGTGTGCTGCAGCTTGCATCTTCGCCTTTGGGAAGCTGCCGCTCGCCGATTCTCCCGGAGGCGAAGAAGCGGCTTCTTCGCACACAGAGCATTGTGGCGAGCGCAGGGAGCTCCTGAGAGCGGTTTGTGCCGAAAGAAGCCCGGGACCGGCACTTAGCTTCGGAGAGCTGCGTATCTGCGTCTTCTGCGTGTCTTGCCGCTCTACACTCAGCAAAAAGCTTTTCCACCATATCTTGCAAGGAGAAACTCTGCCAGGAAAGAAAACATCCAAAATCTTGTTCTAAAGCTTGCACGCATGTCTGCAAAGAGTTTGGCAAGAATGAAAGGTAGTTGTCCAAAACTCGTTCTTTTCCAATAGAATAACCATGGAAAAGGCAGGAGAGTGGTAAAGTACTGTTTTCTCTAAGTCTGAATGCTGCCCACACTGTGCCTGTGTGCTGCAGCTTGCACCTTCGCCTTTGGGAAGCTGCCGCTCGCCGATTCTCCCGGAGGCGAAGAAGCGGCTTCTTCACACACAGAGCATTGTGGCGAGCGCAGGGAGCTCCTGAGAGCGGTTTGTGCCGAAAGAAGCCCGGGACCGGCACTTAGCTTCGGAGAGCTGCCTATCTGCGTCTTCTGCGTGTCTTGCCGCTCTACACTCAGCAAAAAGCTTTTCCACCATATCTTGCAAGGAGAAACTCTGCCAGGAAAGAAAACATCCAAAATCTTGTTCTAAAGCTTGCACGGAGGTCTGCAAAGAGTTTGGCAAGAATGAAAGGTAGTTGTCCAAAACTCGTTCTTTTCCAATAGAATAACCATGGAAAAGGCAGGAGAGTGGTAAAGTACTGTTTTCTCTAAGTCTGAAGGCTGCCCACACTGTGCCTGCATGGTGCGGCTTGCATCTTCCCCTTTGGGAAGCTGCCGCTCGCCGATTCTCCCGGATGCAAAGAAGCGGCTTCTTTGCTCACAACATTGTGGCGAGCGCAGGGAGCTCCTGAGAGCGGTTTGTGCCGAAAGAAGCCCGGGACCGGCACTTAGCTTCGGAGAGCTGCGTATCGGTGTCTTCTGCGTGTCTTGCCGCTCTATACTCAGCCAAAAGCTTTTCCAGCATATCTTGCAAGGAGAAACTCTGCCAGGAAAGAAAACATCCAAAATCTTGTTCTAAAGCTTGCACGGAGGTCTGCAAAGAGTTTGGCAAGAATGAAAGGTAGTTGTCCAAAACTCGTTCTTTTCCAATATAATAACAATGGACAAGGCAGGAGAGGGGTAAAGTAGTGGTTTCTCTAAGTCTGAATGCTGCCCACACTGTGCCTGTGTGGTGCGGCTTGCATCTTCGCCTTTGGGAAACTGCCGCTCGCCGATTCTCCCGGAGGCGAAGAAGCGGCTTCTTCGCACACAGAGCATTGTGGCGAGCGCAGGGAGCTCCTGAGAGCGGTTTGTGCCGAAAGAAGCCCGGGACCGGCACTTAGCTTCGGAGAGCTGCGTATCTGCGTCTTCTGCGTGTCTTGCCGCTCAACACTCAGCAAAAAGCTTTTCCACCATATCTTGCAAAGAGAAACTCTGCCAGGAAAGAAAACATCCAAAATCTTGTTCTAAAGCTTGCACGGAGGTCTGCAAAGAGTTTGGCAAGAATGAAAGGTAGTTGTCCAAAACTCGACCTTTTCAAATAGAATAACCATGGAAAAGGCAGGAGAGTGGTAAAGTACTGGTTTCTCTAAGTCTGAATGCTGCCCACACTTTGCCTGTGTGGTGCGGCTTGCATATTCCCCTTTGGGAAGCTGCCGCTCGCCGATTCTCCCGGAGGCAAAGAAGCGGCTTCTTTGCTCACAACATTGTGGAGAGCGCAGGGAGCTCCTGAGAGCGGTTTGTGCCGAAACATGCCTGGGACCGGCACTTATCTTCGGAGAGCTGCGTATCGGCGTCTTCTGAGTCTCTTGCCGCTCTACACTCAGCCAAAATCTTTTCCACCATATCTTGCAAAGAGAAACTCTGCCAGGAAAGAAAACATCCAAAATCTTGTTCTAAAGCTTGCACGGAGGTCTGCAAAGAGTTTGGCAAGAATGAAAGGTAGTTGTCCAAAACTCGTTCTTTTCGAATATAATAAAAATGGACAAGGCAGGAGAGTGGTAAAGTACTGTTTTCTCTAAGTCTGAAGGCTGCCCACACTGTGCCTGCATGGTGCGGCTTGCATCTTCGCCTTTGGGAAGCTGCCGCTCGCCGATTCTCCCGGAGGCGAAGAAGCGGCTTCTTCGCACACAGAGCATTGTGCCGGTCGAGGTTTGCACCTAAGAGCGGTTTGTGCCGAAAGAAGCCCGGGACCGGCACTTAGCTTCGGAGATCTGCGTATCTGCGTCTTCTGCGTGTCTTGCCGCTCTACACTCAGCAAAAAGCTTTTCCACCATATCTTGCAAGGAGAAACTCTGCCATGAAAGAAAACATCCAAAATCTTGTTCTAAAGCTTGCACGGAGGTCTGCAAAGAGTTTGGCAAGAATGAAAGGTAGTTGTCCAAAACTCGTTCTTTTCCAATAGAATAACCATGGAAAAGGCAGTGAGTGGTAAAGTACTGTTTTCTCTAAGTCTGAAGGCTGCCCACACTGTGCCTGCATGGTGCGGCTTGCATCTTCGCCTTTGGGAAGCTGCCGCTCGCCGATTCTCCTGGAGGCGAAGAAGCGGCTTCTTCGCACACAGAGCATTGTGGCGAGCGCAGGGAGCTCCTGAGAGCGGTTTGTGCCGAAACATGCCTGGGACCGGCACTTAGCTTCGGAGAGCTGCGTATCTGCATCTTTTGCATGTCTTTCCGCTCTACACTCAGCAAAAAGCTTTTCCAGCATATCTTGCAAAGAGAAACTCTGCCAGGAAAGAAAACATCCAAAATCTTGTTCTAAAGCTTGCACGGAGGTCTGCAAAGAGTTTGGCAAGAATGAAAGGTAGTTGGCAGAAACTCGTTCTTTTCCAATATAATAACAATGGACAAGGCAGGAGAGTGGTAAAGTACTGTTTTCTCTAAGTCTGAATGCTGCCCACACTGTGCCTGCATGGTGCGGCTTGCATCTTCGCCTTTGGGAAGCTGCCGCTCGCCGATTCTCCCGCAGGCGAAGAAGCGGCTTCTTGGCAGACAGAGCATTGGGCCGGTCGCGGTTTGCACCTAAGAGCGGTTTGTGCCGAAAGAAGCCCGGGACCGGCACTTAGCTTCGGAGAGCTGCGTATCTGCGTCTTCTGCGTGTCTTGCCGCTCAACACTCAGCCAAAATCTTTTCCACCATATCTTGCAAAGAGAAACTCTGCCAGGAAAGAAAACATCCAAAATCTTGTTCTAAAGCTTGCACGGAGGTCTGCAAAGAGTTTGGCAAGAATGAAAGGTAGTTGTCCAAAACTCGTTCTTTTCCAATAGAATAACCATGGAAAAGGCAGTGAGTGGTAAAGTACTGTTTTCTCTAAGTCTGAAGGCTGCCCACACTGTGCCTGTGTGCTGCAGCTTGCATCTTCGCCTTTGGGAAGCTGCCGCTCGCCGATTCTCCCGGAGACGAAGAAGCGGCTTCTTCGCACACAGAGCATTGTGGCGAGCGCAGGGAGCTCCTGAGAGCGGTTTGTGCCGAAAGAAGCCCGGGACCGGCACTTAGCTTCGGAGAGCTGCGTATCTGCGTCTTCTGCGTGTCTTGCCGCTCTACACTCAGCAAAAAGCTTTTCCAGCATATCTTGCAAGGAGAAACTCTGCCAGGAAAGAAAACATCCAAAATCTTGTTCTAAAGCTTGCACGCAGGTCTGCAAAGAGTTTGGCAAGAATGAAAGGTAGTTGTCCAAAACTCGTTCTTTTCCAATAGAATAACCATGGAAAAGGCAGGAGAGTGGTAAAGTACTGTTTTCTCTAAGTCTGAATGCTGCCCACACTGTGCCTGTGTGCTGCAGCTTGCACCTTCGCCTTTGGGAAGCTGCCGCTCGCCGATTCTCCCGGAGGCGAAGAAGCGGCTTCTTCGCACACAGAGCATTGTGGCGAGCGCAGGGAGCTCCTGAGAGCGGTTTGTGCCGAAAGAAGCCCGGGACCGGCACTTAGCTTCAGAGAGCTGCGTATCTGCGTCTTCTGCGTGTCTTGCCGCTCTACACTCAGCAAAAAGCTTTTCCACCATATCTTGCAAGGAGAAACTCTGCCAGGAAAGAAAACATCCAAAATCTTGTTCTAAAGCTTGCACGGAGGTCTGCAAAGGGTTTGGCAAGAATGAAAGGTAGTTGTCCAAAACTCGTTCTTTTCCAATAGAATAACCATGGAAAAGGCAGGAGAGTGGTAAAGTACTGTTTTCTCTAAGTCTGAAGGCTGCCCACACTGTGCCTGCATGGTGCGGCTTGCATCTTCGCCTTTGGGAAGCTGCCGCTCGCCGATTCTCCCGCAGGCGAAGAAGCGGCTTCTTCGCACACAGAGCATTGTGGCGAGCGCAGGGAGCTCCTGAGAGCGGTTTGTGCCGAAACATGCCTGGGACCGGCACTTAGCTTCGGAGAGCTGCGTATCTGCGTCTTCTGCGTGTCTTGCCGCTCTACACTCAGCAAAAAGCTTTTCCAGCATATCTTGCAAAGAGAAACTCTGCCAGGAAAGAAAACATCCAAAATCTTGTTCTAAAGCTTGCACGGAGGTCTGCAAAGAGTTTGGCAAGAATGAAAGGTAGTTGGCAGAAACTCGTTCTTTTCCAATATAATAACAATGGACGGGCAGGAGAGTGGTAAAGTAGTGGTTTCTCTATGTCTGAATGCTGCCCACACTGTGCCTGCATGGTGCGGCTTGCATCTTCGCCTTTGGGAAGCTGCCGCTCGCCGATTCTCCCGGAGGCGAAGAAGCGGCTTCTTCGCAGACAGAGCATTGGGCCGGTCGCGGTTTGCACCTAAGAGCGGTTTGTGCCGAAAGAAGCCCGGGACCGGCACTTAGCTTCGGAGAGCTGCGTATCTGCGTCTTCTGCGTGTCTTGCCGCTCAACACTCAGCCAAAATCTTTTCCAGCATATCTTGCAAAGAGAAACTCTGCCAGGAAAGAAAACATCCAAAATCTTGTTCTAAAGCTTGCACGGAGGTCTGCAAAGAGTTTGGCAAGAATGAAAGGTAGTTGTCCAAAACTCGTTCTTTTCCAATAGAATAACCATGGAAAAGGCAGTGAGTGGTAAAGTACTGTTTTCTCTAAGTCTGAAGGCTGCCCACACTGTGCCTGTGTGCTGCAGCTTGCATCTTCGCCTTTGGGAAGCTGCCGCTCGCCGATTCTCCCGGAGGCGAAGAAGCGGCTTCTTCGCACACAGAGCATTGCGGCGAGCGCAGGGAGCTCCTGAGAGCGGTTTGTGCCGAAAGAAGCCCGGGACCGGCACTTAGCTTCGGAGAGCTGCGTATCTGCGTCTTCTGCGTGTCTTGCCGCTCTACACTCAGCAAAAAGCTTTTCCACCATATCTTGCAAGGAGAAACTCTGCCAGGAAAGAAAACATCCAAAATCTTGTTCTAAAGCTTGCACGGAGGTCTGCAAAGAGTTTGGCAAGAATGAAAGGTAGTTGTCCAAAACTCGTTCTTTTCCAATCGAATAACCATGGAAAAGGCAGGAGAGTGGTAAAGTACTGTTTTCTCTAAGTCTGAATGCTGCCCACACTGTGCCTGTGTGCTGCAGCTTGCACCTTCGCCTTTGGGAAGCTGCCGCTCGCCGATTCTCCCGGAGGCGAAGAAGCGGCTTCTTCGCACACAGAGCATTGTGGCGAGCGCAGGGAGCTCCTGAGAGCGGTTTGTGCCGAAAGAAGCCCGGGACCGGCACTTAGCTTCGGAGAGCTGCGTATCTGCGTCTTCTGCGTGTCTTGCCGCTCTACACTCAGCAAAAAGCTTTTCCAGCATATCTTGCAAGGAGAAACTCTGCCAGGAAAGAAAACATCCAAAATCTTGTTCTAAAGCTTGCACGGAGGTCTGCAAAGAGTTTGGCAAGAATGAAAGGTAGTTGTCCAAAACTCATTCTTTTCCAATAAAATAACCATGGAAAAGGCAGGAGAGTGGTAAAGTACTGTTTTCTCTAAGTCTGAAGGCTGCCCACACTGTGCCTGTGTGGTGCGGCTTGCATCTTCGCCTTTGGGAAGCTGCCGCTCGCCGATTGTCCCGGAGGCGAAGAAGCGGCTTCTTCGCACACAGAGCATTGGGCCGGTCGCGGTTTGCACCTAAGAGCGGTTTGTGCCGAAAGAAGCCCGGGACCGGCACTTAGCTTCAGAGAGCTGCGTATCTGCGTCTTCTGCGTGTCTTGCCGCTCTACACTCAGCAAAAAGCTTTTCCACCATATCTTGCAAAGAGAAACTCTGCCAGGAAAGAAAACATCCAAAATCTTGTTCTAAAGCTTGCACGGAGGTCTGCAAAGAGTTTGGCAAGAATGAAAGGTAGTTGTCCAAAACTCGATCTTTTCCAATAGAATAACCATGGAAAAGGCAGGAGAGTGGTAAAGTACTGGTTTCTATAAGTCTGAATGCTGCCCACACTGTGCCTGCATGGTGCGGCTTGCATCTTCCCCTTTGGGAAGCTGCCGCTCGCCGATTCTCCCGGATGCAAAGAAACGGCTTCTTTGCTCACAACATTGTGGCGAGCGCAGGGAGCTCCTGAGAGCGGTTTGTGCCGAAAGAAGCCCGGGACCAGCACTTAGCTTCGGAGAGCTGCGTATCGGTGTCTTCTGCGTGTCTTGCCGCTCTATACTCAGCCAAAAGCTTTTCCACCATATCTTGCAAGGAGAAACTCTGCCAGGAAAGAAAACATCCAAAATCTTGTTCTAAAGCTTGCACGGAGGTCTGCAAAGAGTTTGGCAAGAATGAAAGGTAGTTGTCCAAAACTCGTTCTTTTCCAATATAATAACAATGGACAAGGCAGGAGAGGGGTAAAGTAGTGGTTTCTCTAAGTCTGAATGCTGCCCACACTGTGCCTGTGTGGTGCGGCTTGCATCTTCGCCTTTGGGAAGCTGCCGCTCGCCGATTCTCCCGGAGGCGAAGAAGCGGCTTCTTCGCACACAGAGCATTGTGGCGAGCGCAGGGAGCTCCTGAGAGCGGTTTGTGCCGAAAGAAGCCCGGGACCGGCACTTAGCTTCGGAGAGCTGCGTATCTGCGTCGTCTGCGTGTCTTGCCGCTCTACACTCAGCAAAAAGCTTTTCCACCATATCTTGCAAGGAGAAACTCTGCCAGGAAAGAAAACATCCAAAATCTTGTTCTAAAGCTTGCACGGAGGTCTGCAAAGAGTTTGGCAAGAATGAAAGGTAGTTGTCCAAAACTCGTTCTTTTCCAATAGAATAACAATGGACAAGGCAGGAGAGTGGTAAAGTACTGTTTTCTCTAAGTCTGAATGCTGCCCACACTGTGCCTGCATGGTGCGGCTTGCATCTTCGCCTTTGGGAAGCTGCCGCTCGCCGATTCTCCCGCAGGCGAAGAAGCGGCTTCTTCGCACACAGAGCATTGTGGCGAGCGCAGGGAGCTCCTGAGAGCGGTGTGTGCCGAAAGAAGCCCGGGACCGGCACTTAGCTTCGGAGAGCTGCGTATCTGCGTCTTCTGCGTGTCTTGCCGCTCTACACTCAGCAAAAAGCTTTTCCACCATATCTTGCAAGGAGAAACTCTGCCAGGAAAGAAAACATCCAAAATCTTGTTCTAAAGCTTGCACGGAGGTCTGCAAAGAGTTTGGCAAGAATGAAAGGTAGTTGTCCAAAACTCATTCTTTTCCAATATAATAACAATGGAAAAGGCAGGAGAGTGGTAAAGTACTGTTTTCTCTAAGTCTGAATGCTGCCCACACGGTGCCTGCATGGTGCGGCTTGCATCTTTGCCTTTGGGAAGCTGCCGCTCGCCGATTCTCCCGGAGGCGAAGAAGCGGCTTCTTCGCACACAGAGCATTGTGGCGAGCGCAGGGAGCTCCTGAGAGCGGTTTGTGCCGAAAGAAGCCCGGGACCGGCACTTAGCATCGGAGAGCTGCGTATCTGCGTCTTCTGCGTGTCTTGCCGCTCTACACTCAGCCAAAAGCTTTCCCACCATATTTTGCAAAGAGAAACTCTGCCATGAAAGAAAACATCCAAAATCTTGTTCTAAAGCTTGCACGGAGGTCTGCAAAGAGTTTGGCAAGAATGAAAGGTAGTTGTCCAAAACTCGTTCTTTTCCAATATAATAACCATGGAAAAGGCAGGAGAGTGGTAAAGTACTGTTTTCTCTAAGTCTGAAGGCTGCCCACACTGTGCCTGTGTGCTGCAGCTTGCATCTTCGCCTTTGGGAAGCTGCCGCTCGCCGATTCTCCCGGAGGCGAAGAAGCGGCTTCTTCGCACACAGAGCATTGGGCCGGTCGCGGTTTGCACCTAAGAGCGGTTTGTGCCGAAAGAAGCCCGGGACCGGCACTTAGCTTCGGAGAGCTGCGTATCTGTGTCTTCTGCGTGTCTTGCCGCTCAACACTCAGCCAAAAGCTTTTCCACCATATCTTGCAAAGAGAAACTCTGCCATGAAAGAAAACATCCAAAATCTTGTTCTAAAGCTTGCACGGAGGTCTGCAAAGAGTTTGGCAAGAATGAAAGGTAGTTGGCAGAAACTCGTTCTTTTCCAATATAATAACAATGGAAAGGAAGAGAGAGAGGTAAAGTACTGTTTTCTCTAAGTCTGAATGCTGCCCACACTGTGCCTGCATGGTGCGGCTTGCATCTTCGCCTTTGGGAAGCTGCCGCTCGCCGATTCTCCCGGAGGCGAAGAAGCGGCTTCTTCGCACACAGAGCATTGGGCCGGTCGCGGTTTGCACCTAAGAGCGGTTTGTGCCGAAAGAAGCCCGGGACCGGCACTTAGCTTCGGAGAGCTGCGTATCTGCGTCTTCTGCGTGTCTTGCCGCTCTACACTCAGCAAATAGCTTTTCCAGCATATCTTGCAAAGAGAAACTCTGCCAGGAAAGAAAACATCCAAAATCTTGTTCTAAAGCTTGCACGGAGGTCTGCAAAGAGTTTGGCAAGAATGAAAGGTAGTTGTCCAAAACTCGTTCTTTTCCAATATAATAACCATGGAAAAGGCAGGAGAGTGGTAAAGTACTGTTTTCTCTAAGTCTGAAGGCTGCCCACACTGTGCCTGTGTGCAGCAGCTTGCATCTTCGCCTTTGGGAAGCTGCCGCTCGCCGATTCTCCCGGAGGCGAAGAAGCGGCTTCTCCGCACACAGAGCATTGTGGCGAGCGCAGGGAGCTCCTGAGAGCGGTTTGTGCCGAAAGAAGCCCGGGACCGGCACTTAGCTTCGGAGAGCTGCGTATCTGCGTCTTCTGCGTGTCTTGCCGCTCTACACTCAGCAAAAAGCTTTTCCACCATATCTTGCAAGGAGAAACTCTGCCAGGAAAGAAAACATCCAAAATCTTGTTCTAAAGCTTGCACGGAGGTCTGCAAAGAGTTTGGCAAGAATGAAAGGTAGTTGTCCAAAACTCATTCTTTTCCAATATAATAACAATGGAAAAGGCAGGAGAGTGGTAAAGTACTGTTTTCTCTAAGTCTGAATGCTGCCCACACTGTGCCTGCATGGTGCGGCTTGCATCTTTGCCTTTGGGAAGCTGCCGCTCGCCGATTCTCCCGGAGGCGAAGAAGCGGCTTCTTCGCACACAGAGCATTGTGGCGAGCGCAGGGAGCTCCTGAGAGCGGTTTGTGCCGAAAGAAGCCCGGGACCGGCACTTAGCATCGGAGAGCTGCGTATCTGCGTCTTCTGCGTGTCTTGCCGCTCTACACTCAGCAAAAAGCTTTCCCACCATATTTTGCAAAGAGAAACTCTGCCAGGAAAGAAAACATCCAAAATCTTGTTCTAAAGCTTGCACGGAGGTCTGCAAAGGGTTTGGCAAGAATGAAAGGTAGTTGTCCAAAACTCGTTCTTTTCCAATATAATAACCATGGAAAAGGCAGGAGAGTGGTAAAGTACTGTTTTCTCTAAGTCTGAAGGCTGCCCACACTGTGCCTGTGTGCTGCAGCTTGCATCTTCGCCTTTGGGAAGCTGCCGCTCGCCGATTCTCCCGGAGGCGAAGAAGCGGCTTCTTCGCACACAGAGCATTGGGCCGGTCGCGGTTTGCACCTAAGAGCGGTTTGTGCCGAAAGAAGCCCGGGACCGGCACTTAGCTTCGGAGAGCTGCGTATCTGTGTCTTCTGCGTGTCTTGCCGCTCAACACTCAGCCAAAAGCTTTTCCAGCATATCTTGCAAAGAGAAACTCTGCCATGAAAGAAAACATCCAAAATCTTGTTCTAAAGCTTGCACGGAGGTCTGCAAAGAGTTTGGCAAGAATGAAAGGTAGTTGGCAGAAACTCGTTCTTTTCCAATATAATAACAATGGAAAGGAAGAGAGAGAGGTAAAGTACTGTTTTCTCTAAGTCTGAATGCTGCCCACACTGTGCCTGCATGGTGCGGCTTGCATCTTCGCCTTTGGGAAGCTGCCGCTCGCCGATTCTCCCGGAGGCGAAGAAGCGGCTTCTTCGCACACAGAGCATTGGGCCGGTCGCGGTTTGCACCTAAGAGCGGTTTGTGCCGAAAGAAGCCCGGGACCGGCACTTAGCTTCGGAGAGCTGCGTATCTGCGTCTTCTGCGTGTCTTGCCGCTCTACACTCAGCAAATAGCTTTTCCAGCATATCTTGCAAAGAGAAACTCTGCCAGGAAAGAAAACATCCAAAATCTTGTTCTAAAGCTTGCACGGAGGTCTGCAAAGAGTTTGGCAAGAATGAAAGGTAGTTGTCCAAAACTCGTTCTTTTCCAATATAATAACCATGGAAAAGGCAGGAGAGTGGTAAAGTACTGGTTTCTCTAAGTCTGAATGCTGCCCACACTGTGCCTGTGTGCAGCAGCTTGCATCTTCGCCTTTGGGAAGCTGCCGCTCGCCGATTCTCCCGGAGGCGAAGAAGCGGCTTCTCCGCACACAGAGCATTGTGGCGAGCGCAGGGAGCTCCTGAGAGCGGTTTGTGCCGAAAGAAGCCCGGGACCGGCACTTAGCTTCGGAGAGCTGCGTATCTGCGTCTTCTGCGTGTCTTGCCGCTCTACACTCAGCAAAAAGCTTTTCCACCATATCTTGCAAGGAGAAACTCTGCCAGGAAAGAAAACATCCAAAATCTTGTTCTAAAGCTTGCACGGAGGTCTGCAAAGAGATTGGCAAGAATGAAAGGTAGTTGTCCAAAACTCATTCTTTTCCAATATAATAACAATGGAAAAGGCAGGAGAGTGGTAAAGTACTGTTTTCTCTAAGTCTGAATGCTGCCCACACGGTGCCTGCATGGTGCGGCTTGCATCTTTGCCTTTGGGAAGCTGCCGCTCGCCGATTCTCCCGGAGGCGAAGAAGCGGCTTCTTCGCACACAGAGCATTGGGCCGGTCGCGGTTTGCACCTAAGAGCGGTTTGTGCCGAAAGAAGCCCGGGACCGGCACTTAGCTTCGGAGAGCTGCGTATCTGTGTCTTCTGCGTGTCTTGCCGCTCAACACTCAGCCAAAAGCTTTTCCAGCATATCTTGCAAAGAGAAACTCTGCCATGAAAGAAAACATCCAAAATCTTGTTCTAAAGCTTGCACGGAGGTCTGCAAAGAGTTTGGCAAGAATGAAAGGTAGTTGGCAGAAACTCGTTCTTTTCCAATATAATAACAATGGAAAGGAAGAGAGAGAGGTAAAGTACTGTTTTCTCTAAGTCTGAATGCTGCCCACACTGTGCCTGCATGGTGCGGCTTGCATCTTCGCCTTTGGGAAGCTGCCGCTCGCCGATTCTCCCGGAGGCGAAGAAGCGGCTTCTTCGCACACAGAGCATTGGGCCGGTTGCGGTTTGCACCTAAGAGCGGTTTGTGCCGAAAGAAGCCCGGGACCGGCACTTAGCTTCGGAGAGCTGCGTATCTGCGTCTTCTGCGTGTTTTGCCGCTCTACACTCAGCAAATAGCTTTTCCAGCATATCTTGCAAAGAGAAACTCTGCCAGGAAAGAAAACATCCAAAATCTTGTTCTAAAGCTTGCACGGAGGTCTGCAAAGAGTTTGGCAAGAATGAAAGGTAGTTGTCCAAAACTCGTTCTTTTCCAATATAATAACCATGGAAAAGGCAGGAGAGTGGTAAAGTACTGTTTTCTCTAAGTCTGAAGGCTGCCCACACTGTGCCTGTGTGCAGCAGCTTGCATCTTCGCCTTTGGGAAGCTGCCGCTCGCCGATTCTCCCGGAGGCGAAGAAGCGGCTTCTCCGCACACAGAGCAT
Organism: Molothrus aeneus; assembly: GCF_037042795.1. NCBI lineage: Eukaryota > Metazoa > Chordata > Aves > Passeriformes > Icteridae > Molothrus > Molothrus aeneus. The sequence goes on along the minus strand of NW_027099218.1, from coordinate 63,003 downwards.
TGTGGCGAGCGCAGGGAGCTCCTGAGAGCGGTTTGTGCCGAAAGAAGCCCGGGACCGGCACTTAGCTTCGGAGAGCTGCGTATCTGCGTCTTCTGCGTGTCTTGCCGCTCTACACTCAGCAAAAAGCTTTTCCACCATATCTTGCAAGGAGAAACTCTGCCAGGAAAGAAAACATCCAAAATCTTGTTCTAAAGCTTGCACGGAGGTCTGCAAAGAGTTTGGCAAGAATGAAAGGTAGTTGTCCAAAACTCGTTCTTTTCCAATAGAATAACCATGGAAAAGGCAGGAGAGTGGTAAAGTACTGTTTTCTCTAAGTCTGAAGGCTGCCCACACTGTGCCTGCATGGTGCGGCTTGCATCTTCGCCTTTGGGAAGCTGCCGCTCGCCGATTCTCCCGGAGGCGAAGAAGCGGCTTCTTCGCACACAGAGCATTGTGGCGAGCGCAGGGAGCTCCTGAGAGCGGTTTGTGCCGAAAGATGGACGGGACCGGCACTTAGCTTCGGAGAGCTGCGTATCTGCGTCTTCTGCGTGTCTTGCCGCTCAACACTCTGCCAAAATCTTTTCCACCATATCTTGCAAGGAGAAACTCTGCCAGGAAAGAAAACATCCAAAATCTTGTTCTAAAGCTTGCACGGAGGTCTGCAAAGAGTTTGGCAAGAATGAAAGGTAGTTGTCCAAAACTCGTTCTTTTCGAATATAATAAAAATGGACAAGGCAGGAGAGGGGTAAAGTAGTGGTTTCTCTAAGTCTGAATGCTGCCCACACTGTGCCTGTGTGGTGCGGCTTGCATCTTCGCCTTTGGGAAGCTGCCGCTCGCCGATTCTCCCGGAGGCAAAGAAGCGGCTTCTTCGCACACAGAGCATTGTGGCGAGCGCAGGGAGCTCCGGAGAGCGGTTTGTGCCGTAACATGCCTGGGACCGGCACTTAGCTTCGGAGAGCTGCGTATCGGCGTCTTCTGCGTGTCTTGCCGCTCTATACTCAGCCAAAAGCTTTTCCACCATATCTTGCAAGGAGAAACTCTGCCAGGAAAGAAAACATCCAAAATCTTGTTCTAAAGCTTGCACGGAGGTCTGCAAAGAGTTTGGCAAGAATGAAAGGTAGTTGTCCAAAACTCGTTCTTTTCGAATATAATAACAATGGACAAGGCAGGAGAGTGGTAAAGTAGTGGTTTCTCTAAGTCTGAATGCTGCCCACACTGTGCCTGTGTGGTGCGGCTTGCATCTTCGCCTTTGGGAAGCTGCCCCTCGCCGATTCTCCTGGAGGCGAAGAAGCGGCTTCTTCGCAGACAGAGCATTGGGCCGGTCGCGGTTTGCACCTAAGAGCGGTTTGTGCCGAAAGAAGCCCGGGACCGGCACTTAGCATCGGAGAGCTGCGTATCTGCGTCTTCTGCGTGTCTTGCCGCTCTACACTCAGCCAAAAGCTTTCCCACCATATTTTGCAAAGAGAAACTCTGCCAGGAAAGAAAACATCCAAAATCTTGTTCTAAAGCTTGCACGGAGGTCTGCAAAGGGTTTGGCAAGAATGAAAGGTAGTTGTCCAAAACTCGTTCTTTTCCAATATAATAACCATGGAAAAGGCAGGAGAGTGGTAAAGTACTGTTTTCTCTAAGTCTGAAGGCTGCCCACACTGTGCCTGTGTGCTGCAGCTTGCATCTTCGCCTTTGGGAAGCTGCCGCTCGCCGATTCTCCCGGAGGCGAAGAAGCGGCTTCTTCGCACACAGAGCATTGGGCCGGTCGCGGTTTGCACCTAAGAGCGGTTTGTGCCGAAAGAAGCCCGGGACCGGCACTTAGCTTCGGAGAGCTGCGTATCTGTGTCTTCTGCGTGTCTTGCCGCTCAACACTCAGCCAAAAGCTTTTCCAGCATATCTTGCAAAGAGAAACTCTGCCATGAAAGAAAACATCCAAAATCTTGTTCTAAAGCTTGCACGGAGGTCTGCAAAGAGTTTGGCAAGAATGAAAGGTAGTTGGCAGAAACTCGTTCTTTTCCAATATAATAACAATGGAAAGGAAGAGAGAGAGGTAAAGTACTGTTTTCTCTAAGTCTGAATGCTGCCCACACTGTGCCTGCATGGTGCGGCTTGCATCTTCGCCTTTGGGAAGCTGCCGCTCGCCGATTCTCCCGGAGGCGAAGAAGCGGCTTCTTCGCACACAGAGCATTGGGCCGGTCGCGGTTTGCACCTAAGAGCGGTTTGTGCCGAAAGAAGCCCGGGACCGGCACTTAGCTTCGGAGAGCTGCGTATCTGCGTCTTCTGCGTGTCTTGCCGCTCTACACTCAGCAAATAGCTTTTCCAGCATATCTTGCAAAGAGAAACTCTGCCAGGAAAGAAAACATCCAAAATCTTGTTCTAAAGCTTGCACGGAGGTCTGCAAAGAGTTTGGCAAGAATGAAAGGTAGTTGTCCAAAACTCGTTCTTTTCCAATATAATAACCATGGAAAAGGCAGGAGAGTGGTAAAGTACTGTTTTCTCTAAGTCTGAAGGCTGCCCACACTGTGCCTGTGTGCAGCAGCTTGCATCTTCGCCTTTGGGAAGCTGCCGCTCGCCGATTCTCCCGGAGGCGAAGAAGCGGCTTCTCCGCACACAGAGCATTGTGGCGAGCGCAGGGAGCTCCTGAGAGCGGTTTGTGCCGAAAGAAGCCCGGGACCGGCACTTAGCTTCGGAGAGCTGCGTATCTGCGTCTTCTGCGTGTCTTGCCGCTCTACACTCAGCAAAAAGCTTTTCCACCATATCTTGCAAGGAGAAACTCTGCCAGGAAAGAAAACATCCAAAATCTTGTTCTAAAGCTTGCACGGAGGTCTGCAAAGAGTTTGGCAAGAATGAAAGGTAGTTGTCCAAAACTCGTTCTTTTCCAATAGAATAACCATGGAAAAGGCAGGAGAGTGGTAAAGTACTGTTTTCTCTAAGTCTGAAGGCTGCCCACACTGTGCCTGCATGGTGCGGCTTGCATCTTCGCCTTTGGGAAGCTGCCGCTCGCCGATTCTCCCGGAGGCGAAGAAGCGGCTTCTTCGCACACAGAGCATTGTGGCGAGCGCAGGGAGCTCCTGAGAGCGGTTTGTGCCGAAAGATGGACGGGACCGGCACTTAGCTTCGGAGAGCTGCGTATCTGCGTCTTCTGCGTGTCTTGCCGCTCAACACTCTGCCAAAATCTTTTCCACCATATCTTGCAAGGAGAAACTCTGCCAGGAAAGAAAACATCCAAAATCTTGTTCTAAAGCTTGCACGGAGGTCTGCAAAGAGTTTGGCAAGAATGAAAGGTAGTTGTCCAAAACTCGTTCTTTTCGAATATAATAAAAATGGACAAGGCAGGAGAGGGGTAAAGTAGTGGTTTCTCTAAGTCTGAATGCTGCCCACACTGTGCCTGTGTGGTGCGGCTTGCATCTTCGCCTTTGGGAAGCTGCCGCTCGCCGATTCTCCCGGAGGCGAAGAAGCGGCTTCTTCGCACACAGAGCATTGTGGCGAGCGCAGGGAGCTCCGGAGAGCGGTTTGTGCCGTAACATGCCTGGGACCGGCACTTAGCTTCGGAGAGCTGCGTATCTGCGTCTTCTGCGTGTCTTGCCGCTCTATACTCAGCCAAAAGCTTTTCCACCATATCTTGCAAGGAGAAACTCTGCCAGGAAAGAAAACATCCAAAATCTTGTTCTAAAGCTTGCACGGAGGTCTGCAAAGAGTTTGGCAAGAATGAAAGGTAGTTGTCCAAAACTCGTTCTTTTCGAATATAATAACAATGGACAAGGCAGGAGAGTGGTAAAGTAGTGGTTTCTCTAAGTCTGAATGCTGCCCACACTGTGCCTGTGTGGTGCGGCTTGCATCTTCGCCTTTGGGAAGCTGCCGCTCGCCGATTCACCTGGAGGCGAAGAAGCGGCTTCTTCGCAGACAGAGCATTGGGCCGGTCGCGGTTTGCACCTAAGAGCGGTTTGTGCCGAAAGAAGCCCGGGACCGGCACTTAGCTTCGGAGAGCTGCGTATCTGCGTCTTCTGCGTGTCTTGCCGCTCAACACTCAGCCAAAATCTTTTCCACCATATCTTGCAAAGAGAAACTCTGCCAGGAAAGAAAACATCCAAAATCTTGTTCTAAAGCTTGCACGGAGGTCTGCAAAGAGTTTGGCAAGAATGAAAGGTAGTTGTCCAAAACTCGTTCTTTTCCAATAGAATAACCATGGAAAAGGCAGTGAGTGGTAAAGTACTGTTTTCTCTAAGTCTGAAGGCTGCCCACACTGTGCCTGCATGGTGCGGCTTGCATCTTCGCCTTTGGGAAGCTGCCGCTCGCCGATTCTCCCGGAGGCGAAGAAGCGGCTTCTTCGCACACAGAGCATTGGGCCGGTTGCGGTTTGCACCTAAGAGCGGTTTGTGCCGAAAGAAGCCCGGGACCGGCACTTAGCTTCGGAGAGCTGCGTATCTGCGTCTTCTGCGTGTTTTGCCGCTCTACACTCAGCAAATAGCTTTTCCAGCATATCTTGCAAAGAGAAACTCTGCCAGGAAAGAAAACATCCAAAATCTTGTTCTAAAGCTTGCACGGAGGTCTGCAAAGAGTTTGGCAAGAATGAAAGGTAGTTGTCCAAAACTCGTTCTTTTCCAATATAATAACCATGGAAAAGGCAGGAGAGTGGTAAAGTACTGTTTTCTCTAAGTCTGAAGGCTGCCCACACTGTGCCTGTGTGCAGCAGCTTGCATCTTCGCCTTTGGGAAGCTGCCGCTCGCCGATTCTCCCGGAGGCGAAGAAGCGGCTTCTCCGCACACAGAGCATTGTGGCGAGCGCAGGGAGCTCCTGAGAGCGGTTTGTGCCGAAAGAAGCCCGGGACCGGCACTTAGCTTCGGAGAGCTGCGTATCTGCGTCTTCTGCGTGTCTTGCCGCTCTACACTCAGCAAAAAGCTTTTCCACCATATCTTGCAAGGAGAAACTCTGCCAGGAAAGAAAACATCCAAAATCTTGTTCTAAAGCTTGCACGGAGGTCTGCAAAGAGTTTGGCAAGAATGAAAGGTAGTTGTCCAAAACTCGTTCTTTTCCAATAGAATAACCATGGAAAAGGCAGGAGAGTGGTAAAGTACTGTTTTCTCTAAGTCTGAAGGCTGCCCACACTGTGCCTGCATGGTGCGGCTTGCATCTTCGCCTTTGGGAAGCTGCCGCTCGCCGATTCTCCCGGAGGCGAAGAAGCGGCTTCTTCGCACACAGAGCATTGTGGCGAGCGCAGGGAGCTCCTGAGAGCGGTTTGTGCCGAAAGATGGACGGGACCGGCACTTAGCTTCGGAGAGCTGCGTATCTGCGTCTTCTGCGTGTCTTGCCGCTCAACACTCTGCCAAAATCTTTTCCACCATATCTTGCAAGGAGAAACTCTGCCAGGAAAGAAAACATCCAAAATCTTGTTCTAAAGCTTGCACGGAGGTCTGCAAAGAGTTTGGCAAGAATGAAAGGTAGTTGTCCAAAACTCGTTCTTTTCGAATATAATAAAAATGGACAAGGCAGGAGAGGGGTAAAGTAGTGGTTTCTCTAAGTCTGAATGCTGCCCACACTGTGCCTGTGTGGTGCGGCTTGCATCTTCGCCTTTGGGAAGCTGCCGCTCGCCGATTCTCCCGGAGGCAAAGAAGCGGCTTCTTCGCACACAGAGCATTGTGGCGAGCGCAGGGAGCTCCGGAGAGCGGTTTGTGCCGTAACATGCCTGGGACCGGCACTTAGCTTCGGAGAGCTGCGTATCGGCGTCTTCTGCGTGTCTTGCCGCTCTATACTCAGCCAAAAGCTTTTCCACCATATCTTGCAAGGAGAAACTCTGCCAGGAAAGAAAACATCCAAAATCTTGTTCTAAAGCTTGCACGGAGGTCTGCAAAGAGTTTGGCAAGAATGAAAGGTAGTTGTCCAAAACTCGTTCTTTTCGAATATAATAACAATGGACAAGGCAGGAGAGTGGTAAAGTAGTGGTTTCTCTAAGTCTGAATGCTGCCCACACTGTGCCTGTGTGGTGCGGCTTGCATCTTCGCCTTTGGGAAGCTGCCCCTCGCCGATTCTCCTGGAGGCGAAGAAGCGGCTTCTTCGCAGACAGAGCATTGGGCCGGTCGCGGTTTGCACCTAAGAGCGGTTTGTGCCGAAAGAAGCCCGGGACCGGCACTTAGCATCGGAGAGCTGCGTATCTGCGTCTTCTGCGTGTCTTGCCGCTCTACACTCAGCCAAAAGCTTTCCCACCATATTTTGCAAAGAGAAACTCTGCCAGGAAAGAAAACATCCAAAATCTTGTTCTAAAGCTTGCACGGAGGTCTGCAAAGGGTTTGGCAAGAATGAAAGGTAGTTGTCCAAAACTCGTTCTTTTCCAATATAATAACCATGGAAAAGGCAGGAGAGTGGTAAAGTACTGTTTTCTCTAAGTCTGAAGGCTGCCCACACTGTGCCTGTGTGCTGCAGCTTGCATCTTCGCCTTTGGGAAGCTGCCGCTCGCCGATTCTCCCGGAGGCGAAGAAGCGGCTTCTTCGCACACAGAGCATTGGGCCGGTCGCGGTTTGCACCTAAGAGCGGTTTGTGCCGAAAGAAGCCCGGGACCGGCACTTAGCTTCGGAGAGCTGCGTATCTGTGTCTTCTGCGTGTCTTGCCGCTCAACACTCAGCCAAAAGCTTTTCCAGCATATCTTGCAAAGAGAAACTCTGCCATGAAAGAAAACATCCAAAATCTTGTTCTAAAGCTTGCACGGAGGTCTGCAAAGAGTTTGGCAAGAATGAAAGGTAGTTGGCAGAAACTCGTTCTTTTCCAATATAATAACAATGGAAAGGAAGAGAGAGAGGTAAAGTACTGTTTTCTCTAAGTCTGAATGCTGCCCACACTGTGCCTGCATGGTGCGGCTTGCATCTTCGCCTTTGGGAAGCTGCCGCTCGCCGATTCTCCCGGAGGCGAAGAAGCGGCTTCTTCGCACACAGAGCATTGGGCCGGTCGCGGTTTGCACCTAAGAGCGGTTTGTGCCGAAAGAAGCCCGGGACCGGCACTTAGCTTCGGAGAGCTGCGTATCTGCGTCTTCTGCGTGTCTTGCCGCTCTACACTCAGCAAATAGCTTTTCCAGCATATCTTGCAAAGAGAAACTCTGCCAGGAAAGAAAACATCCAAAATCTTGTTCTAAAGCTTGCACGGAGGTCTGCAAAGAGTTTGGCAAGAATGAAAGGTAGTTGTCCAAAACTCGTTCTTTTCCAATATAATAACCATGGAAAAGGCAGGAGAGTGGTAAAGTACTGTTTTCTCTAAGTCTGAAGGCTGCCCACACTGTGCCTGTGTGCAGCAGCTTGCATCTTCGCCTTTGGGAAGCTGCCGCTCGCCGATTCTCCCGGAGGCGAAGAAGCGGCTTCTCCGCACACAGAGCATTGTGGCGAGCGCAGGGAGCTCCTGAGAGCGGTTTGTGCCGAAAGAAGCCCGGGACCGGCACTTAGCTTCGGAGAGCTGCGTATCTGCGTCTTCTGCGTGTCTTGCCGCTCTACACTCAGCAAAAAGCTTTTCCACCATATCTTGCAAGGAGAAACTCTGCCAGGAAAGAAAACATCCAAAATCTTGTTCTAAAGCTTGCACGGAGGTCTGCAAAGAGTTTGGCAAGAATGAAAGGTAGTTGTCCAAAACTCGTTCTTTTCCAATAGAATAACCATGGAAAAGGCAGGAGAGTGGTAAAGTACTGTTTTCTCTAAGTCTGAAGGCTGCCCACACTGTGCCTGCATGGTGCGGCTTGCATCTTCGCCTTTGGGAAGCTGCCGCTCGCCGATTCTCCCGGAGGCGAAGAAGCGGCTTCTTCGCACACAGAGCATTGTGGCGAGCGCAGGGAGCTCCTGAGAGCGGTTTGTGCCGAAAGATGGACGGGACCGGCACTTAGCTTCGGAGAGCTGCGTATCTGCGTCTTCTGCGTGTCTTGCCGCTCAACACTCTGCCAAAATCTTTTCCACCATATCTTGCAAGGAGAAACTCTGCCAGGAAAGAAAACATCCAAAATCTTGTTCTAAAGCTTGCACGGAGGTCTGCAAAGAGTTTGGCAAGAATGAAAGGTAGTTGTCCAAAACTCGTTCTTTTCGAATATAATAAAAATGGACAAGGCAGGAGAGGGGTAAAGTAGTGGTTTCTCTAAGTCTGAATGCTGCCCACACTGTGCCTGTGTGGTGCGGCTTGCATCTTCGCCTTTGGGAAGCTGCCGCTCGCCGATTCTCCCGGAGGCGAAGAAGCGGCTTCTTCGCACACAGAGCATTGTGGCGAGCGCAGGGAGCTCCGGAGAGCGGTTTGTGCCGTAACATGCCTGGGACCGGCACTTAGCTTCGGAGAGCTGCGTATCTGCGTCTTCTGCGTGTCTTGCCGCTCTATACTCAGCCAAAAGCTTTTCCACCATATCTTGCAAGGAGAAACTCTGCCAGGAAAGAAAACATCCAAAATCTTGTTCTAAAGCTTGCACGGAGGTCTGCAAAGAGTTTGGCAAGAATGAAAGGTAGTTGTCCAAAACTCGTTCTTTTCGAATATAATAACAATGGACAAGGCAGGAGAGTGGTAAAGTAGTGGTTTCTCTAAGTCTGAATGCTGCCCACACTGTGCCTGTGTGGTGCGGCTTGCATCTTCGCCTTTGGGAAGCTGCCGCTCGCCGATTCACCTGGAGGCGAAGAAGCGGCTTCTTCGCAGACAGAGCATTGGGCCGGTCGCGGTTTGCACCTAAGAGCGGTTTGTGCCGAAAGAAGCCCGGGACCGGCACTTAGCTTCGGAGAGCTGCGTATCTGCGTCTTCTGCGTGTCTTGCCGCTCAACACTCAGCCAAAATCTTTTCCACCATATCTTGCAAAGAGAAACTCTGCCAGGAAAGAAAACATCCAAAATCTTGTTCTAAAGCTTGCACGGAGGTCTGCAAAGAGTTTGGCAAGAATGAAAGGTAGTTGTCCAAAACTCGTTCTTTTCCAATAGAATAACCATGGAAAAGGCAGTGAGTGGTAAAGTACTGTTTTCTCTAAGTCTGAAGGCTGCCCACACTGTGCCTGCATGGTGCGGCTTGCATCTTCGCCTTTGGGAAGCTGCCGCTCGCCGATTCTCCCGGAGGCGAAGAAGCGGCTTCTTCTCACACAGAGCATTGGGCCGGTCGCGGTTTGCACCTAAGAGCGGTTTGTGCCGAAAGAAGCCCGGGACCGGCATTTAGCTTCGGAGAGCTGCGTATCTGCGTCTTCTGCGTGTCTTGCCGCTCAACACTCTGCCAAAATCTTTTCCACCATATCTTGCAAAGAGAAACTCTGCCAGGAAAGAAAACATCCAAAATCTTGTTCTAAAGCTTGCACGGAGGTCTGCAAAGAGTTTGGCAAGAATGAAAGGTAGTTGTCCAAAACTCGTTCTTTTCCAATATAATGACCATGGAAAAGGCAGTGAGTGGTAAAGTACTGTTTTCTCTAAGTCTGAAGGCTGCCCACACTGTGCCTGCATGGTGCGGCTTGCATCTTCGCCTTTGGGAAGCTGCCGCTCGCCGATTCTCCCGGAGGCGAAGAAGCGGCTTCTTCGCACACAGAGCATTTGGCCGGTCGCGGTTGGCACCTAAGAGCGGTTTGTGCCGAAAGAAGCCCGGGACCGGCACTTGGCTTCGGAGAGCTGCGTATCTGCGTCTTCTGCGTGTCTTGCCGCTCTACACTCAGCAAAAAGCTTTTCCAGCATATCTTGCAAAGAGAAACTCTGCCAGGAAAGAAAACATCCAAAATCTTGTTCTAAAGCTTGCACGGAGGTCTGCAAAGAGTTTGGCAAGAATGAAAGGTAGTTGTCCAAAACTCGATCTTTTCCAATACAATAACCATGGAAAAGGCAGGAGAGAGGTAAAGTACTGGTTTCTATAAGTCTGAATGCTGCCCACACTGTGCCTGTGTGGTGCGGCTTGCATCTTCCCCTTTGGGAAGCTGCCGCTCGCCGATTCTCCCGGATGCAAAGAAGCGGCTTCTTTGCTCACAACATTGTGGAGAGCGCAGGGAGCTCCTGAGAGCGGTTTGTGCCGAAACATGCCTGGGAACGGCACTTAGCTTCAGAGAGCTGCGTATCGGCGTCTTCTGCGTGTCTTGCCGCTCTACACTCAGCAAAAAGCTTTTCCACCATATCTTGCAAAGAGAAACTCTGCCAGGAAAGAAAACATCCAAAATCTTGTTCTAAAGCTTGCACGAAGGACTGCAAAGAGTTTGGCAAGAATGAAAGGTAGTTGTCCAAAACTCGTTCTTTTCGAATATAATAACAATGGACAAGGCAGGAGAGTGGTAAAGTACTGTTTTGTCTAAGTCTGAAGGCTGCCCACACTGTGCCTGCATGGCGCGGCTTGCATCTTCGCCTTTGGGAAGCTGCCGCTCGCCGATTCTCCCGGAGGCGAAGAAGCGGCTTCTTCGCACACAGAGCATTGTGCCGGTCGAGGTTTGCACCTAAGAGCGGTTTGTGCCGAAAGAAGCCCGGGACCGGCACTTAGCTTCGGAGATCTGCGTATCTGCGTCTTCTGCGTGTCTTGCCGCTCTACACTCAGCAAAAAGCTTTCCCACCATATCTTGCAAGGAGAAACTCTGCCATGAAAGAAAACATCCAAAATCTTGTTCTAAAGCTTGCACGGAGGTCTGCAAAGAGTTTGGCAAGAATGAAAGGTAGTTGTCCAAAACTCGTTCTTTTCCAATAGAATAACCATGGAAAAGGCAGTGAGTGGTAAAGTACTGTTTTCTCTAAGTCTGAAGGCTGCCCACACTGTGCCTGTGTGCTGCAGCTTGCATCTTCGCCTTTGGGAAGCTGCCGCTCACCGATTCTCCCGGAGGCGAAGAAGCGGCTTCTTCGCACACAGAGCATTGTGGCGAGCGCAGGGAGCTCCTGAGAGCGGTTTGTGCCGAAAGAAGCCCGGGACCGGCACTTAGCTTCGGAGAGCTGCGTATCTGCGTCTTCTGCGTGTCTTGCCGCTCTACACTCAGCAAAAAGCTTTTCCACCATATCTTGCAAGGAGAAACTCTGCCAGGAAAGAAAACATCCAAAATCTTGTTCTAAAGCTTGCACGGAGGTCTGCAAAGAGTTTGGCAAGAATGAAAGGTAGTTGTCCAAAACTCGTTCTTTTCCAATCGAATAACCATGGAAAAGGCAGGAGAGTGGTAAAGTACTGTTTTCTCTAAGTCTGAATGCTGCCCACACTGTGCCTGTGTGCTGCAGCTTGCACCTTCGCCTTTGGGAAGCTGCCGCTCGCCGATTCTCCCGGAGGCGAAGAAGCGGCTTCTTCGCACACAGAGCATTGTGGCGAGCGCAGGGAGCTCCTGAGAGCGGTTTGTGCCGAAAGAAGCCCGGGACCGGCACTTAGCTTCGGAGAGCTGCGTATCTGCGTCTTCTGCGTGTCTTGCCGCTCTACACTCAGCAAAAAGCTTTTCCACCATATCTTGCAAGGAGAAACTCTGCCAGGAAAGAAAACATCCAAAATCTTGTTCTAAAGCTTGCACGGAGGTCTGCAAAGAGTTTGGCAAGAATGAAAGGTAGTTGTCCAAAACTCGTTCTTTTCCAATAGAATAACCATGGAAAAGGCAGGAGAGTGGTAAAGTACTGTTTTCTCTAAGTCTGAATGCTGCCCACACTGTGCCTGTGTGGTGCGGCTTGCATCTTCGCCTTTGGGAAGCTGCCGCTCGCCGATTGTCCCGGAGGCGAAGAAGCGGCTTCTTCGCACACAGAGCATTGGGCCGGTCGCGGTTTGCACCTAAGAGCGGTTTGTGCCGAAAGAAGCCCGGGACCGGCACTTAGCTTCAGAGAGCTGCGTATCTGCGTCTTCTGCGTGTCTTGCCGCTCTACACTCAGCAAAAAGCTTTTCCACCATATCTTGCAAAGAGAAACTCTGCCAGGAAAGAAAACATCCAAAATCTTGTTCTAAAGCTTGCACGGAGGTCTGCAAAGAGTTTGGCAAGAATGAAAGGTAGTTGTCCAAAACTCGATCTTTTCCAATAGAATAACCATGGAAAAGGCAGGAGAGTGGTAAAGTACTGGTTTCTATAAGTCTGAATGCTGCCCACACTGTGCCTGCATGGTGCGGCTTGCATCTTCCCCTTTGGGAAGCTGCCGCTCGCCGATTCACCCGGATGCAAAGAAACGGCTTCTTTGCTCACAACATTGTGGCGAGCGCAGGGAGCTCCTGAGAGCGGTTTGTGCCGAAAGAAGCCCGGGACCGGCACTTAGCTTCGGAGAGCTGCGTATCGGTGTCTTCTGCGTGTCTTGCCGCTCTATACTCAGCCAAAAGCTTTTCCACCATATCTTGCAAGGAGAAACTCTGCCAGGAAAGAAAACATCCAAAATCTTGTTCTAAAGCTTGCACGGAGGTCTGCAAAGAGTTTGGCAAGAATGAAAGGTAGTTGTCCAAAACTCGTTCTTTTCCAATATAATAACAATGGACAAGGCAGGAGAGGGGTAAAGTAGTGGTTTCTCTAAGTCTGAATGCTGCCCACACTGTGCCTGTGTGGTGCGGCTTGCATCTTCGCCTTTGGGAAACTGCCGCTCGCCGATTCTCCCGGAGGCGAAGAAGCGGCTTCTTCGCACACAGAGCATTGTGGCGAGCGCAGGGAGCTCCGGAGAGCGGTTTGTGCCGAAAGAAGCCCGGGACCGGCACTTAGCTTCGGAGAGCTGCGTATCTGCGTCGTCTGCGTGTCTTGCCGCTCTACACTCAGCAAAAAGCTTTTCCACCATATCTTGCAAGGAGAAACTCTGCCAGGAAAGAAAACATCCAAAATCTTGTTCTAAAGCTTGCACGGAGGTCTGCAAAGAGTTTGGCAAGAATGAAAGGTAGTTGTCCAAAACTCGTTCTTTTCCAATAGAATAACAATGGACAAGGCAGGAGAGTGGTAAAGTACTGTTTTCTCTAAGTCTGAATGCTGCCCACACTGTGCCTGCATGGTGCGGCTTGCATCTTCGCCTTTGGGAAGCTGCCGCTCGCCGATTCTCCCGGAGGCGAAGAAGCGGCTTCTTCGCACACAGAGCATTGTGGCGAGCGCAGGGAGCTCCTGAGAGCGGTGTGTGCCGAAAGAAGCCCGGGACCGGCACTTAGCTTCGGAGAGCTGCGTATCTGCGTCTTCTGCGTGTCTTGCCGCTCTACACTCAGCAAAAAGCTTTTCCACCATATCTTGCAAGGAGAAACTCTGCCAGGAAAGAAAACATCCAAAATCTTGTTCTAAAGCTTGCACGGAGGTCTGCAAAGAGTTTGGCAAGAATGAAAGGTAGTTGTCCAAAACTCATTCTTTTCCAATATAATAACAATGGAAAAGGCAGGAGAGTGGTAAAGTACTGTTTTCTCTAAGTCTGAATGCTGCCCACACGGTGCCTGCATGGTGCGGCTTGCATCTTTGCCTTTGGGAAGCTGCCGCTCGCCGATTCTCCCGGAGGCGAAGAAGCGGCTTCTTCGCACACAGAGCATTGTGGCGAGCGCAGGGAGCTCCTGAGAGCGGTTTGTGCCGAAAGAAGCCCGGGACCGGCACTTAGCATCGGAGAGCTGCGTATCTGCGTCTTCTGCGTGTCTTGCCGCTCTACACTCAGCCAAAAGCTTTCCCACCATATTTTGCAAAGAGAAACTCTGCCAGGAAAGAAAACATCCAAAATCTTGTTCTAAAGCTTGCACGGAGGTCTGCAAAGAGTTTGGCAAGAATGAAAGGTAGTTGTCCAAAACTCGTTCTTTTCCAATATAATAACCATGGAAAAGGCAGGAGAGTGGTAAAGTACTGTTTTCTCTAAGTCTGAAGGCTGCCCACACTGTGCCTGTGTGCTGCAGCTTGCATCTTCGCCTTTGGGAAGCTGCCGCTCGCCGATTCTCCCGGAGGCGAAGAAGCGGCTTCTTCGCACACAGAGCATTGGGCCGGTCGCGGTTTGCACCTAAGAGCGGTTTGTGCCGAAAGAAGCCCGGGACCGGCACTTAGCTTCGGAGAGCTGCGTATCTGTGTCTTCTGCGTGTCTTGCCGCTCAACACTCAGCCAAAAGCTTTTCCACCATATCTTGCAAAGAGAAACTCTGCCATGAAAGAAAACATCCAAAATCTTGTTCTAAAGCTTGCACGGAGGTCTGCAAAGAGTTTGGCAAGAATGAAAGGTAGTTGGCAGAAACTCGTTCTTTTCCAATATAATAACAATGGAAAGGAAGAGAGAGAGGTAAAGTACTGTTTTCTCTAAGTCTGAATGCTGCCCACACTGTGCCTGCATGGTGCGGCTTGCATCTTCGCCTTTGGGAAGCTGCCGCTCGCCGATTCTCCCGGAGGCGAAGAAGCGGCTTCTTCGCACACAGAGCATTGGGCCGGTCGCGGTTTGCACCTAAGAGCGGTTTGTGCCGAAAGAAGCCCGGGACCGGCACTTAGCTTCGGAGAGCTGCGTATCTGCGTCTTCTGCGTGTCTTGCCGCTCTACACTCAGCAAATAGCTTTTCCAGCATATCTTGCAAAGAGAAACTCTGCCAGGAAAGAAAACATCCAAAATCTTGTTCTAAAGCTTGCACGGAGGTCTGCAAAGAGTTTGGCAAGAATGAAAGGTAGTTGTCCAAAACTCGTTCTTTTCCAATAGAATAACCATGGAAAAGGCAGGAGAGTGGTAAAGTACTGTTTTCTCTAAGTCTGAAGGCTGCCCACACTGTGCCTGCATGGTGCGGCTTGCATCTTCGCCTTTGGGAAGCTGCCGCTCGCCGATTCTCCCGGAGGCGAAGAAGCGGCTTCTTCGCACACAGAGCATTGTGGCGAGCGCAGGGAGCTCCTGAGAGCGGTTTGTGCCGAAAGAAGCCCGGGACCGGCACTTAGCTTCGGAGAGCTGCGTATCTGCGTCTTCTGCGTGTCTTGCCGCTCAACACTCTGCCAAAATCTTTTCCACCATATCTTGCAAGGAGAAACTCTGCCAGGAAAGAAAACATCCAAAATCTTGTTCTAAAGCTTGCACGGAGGTCTGCAAAGAGTTTGGCAAGAATGAAAGGTAGTTGTCCAAAACTCGTTCTTTTCGAATATAATAACAATGGACAAGGCAGGAGAGGGGTAAAGTAGTGGTTTCTCTAAGTCTGAATGCTGCCCACACTGTGCCTGTGTGGTGCGGCTTGCATCTTCGCCTTTGGGAAGCTGCCGCTCGCCGATTCTCCCGGAGGCGAAGAAGCGGCTTCTTCGCACACAGAGCATTGTGGCGAGCGCAGGGAGCTCCGGAGAGCGGTTTGTGCCGTAACATGCCTGGGACCGGCACTTAGCTTCGGAGAGCTGCGTATCTGCGTCTTCTGCGTGTCTTGCCGCTCTATACTCAGCCAAAAGCTTTTCCACCATATCTTGCAAGGAGAAACTCTGCCAGGAAAGAAAACATCCAAAATCTTGTTCTAAAGCTTGCACGGAGGTCTGCAAAGAGTTTGGCAAGAATGAAAGGTAGTTGTCCAAAACTCGTTCTTTTCGAATATAATAACAATGGACAAGGCAGGAGAGTGGTAAAGTAGTGGTTTCTCTAAGTCTGAATGCTGCCCACACTGTGCCTGTGTGGTGCGGCTTGCATCTTCGCCTTTGGGAAGCTGCCGCTCGCCGATTCTCCTGGAGGCGAAGAAGCGGCTTCTTCGCAGACAGAGCATTGGGCCGGTCGCGGTTTGCACCTAAGAGCGGTTTGTGCCGAAAGAAGCCCGGGACCGGCACTTAGCTTCGGAGAGCTGCGTATCTGCGTCTTCTGCGTGTCTTGCCGCTCAACACTCAGCCAAAATCTTTTCCACCATATCTTGCAAAGAGAAACTCTGCCAGGAAAGAAAACATCCAAAATCTTGTTCTAAAGCTTGCACGGAGGTCTGCAAAGAGTTTGGCAAGAATGAAAGGTAG
This sequence comes from Molothrus aeneus, assembly GCF_037042795.1. Lineage (NCBI taxonomy): Eukaryota > Metazoa > Chordata > Aves > Passeriformes > Icteridae > Molothrus > Molothrus aeneus. The sequence goes on along the minus strand of NW_027099218.1, from coordinate 47,257 downwards.
TTGTCCAAAACTCGTTCTTTTCCAATAGAATAACCATGGAAAAGGCAGTGAGTGGTAAAGTACTGTTTTCTCTAAGTCTGAAGGCTGCCCACACTGTGCCTGCATGGTGCGGCTTGCATCTTCGCCTTTGGGAAGCTGCCGCTCGCCGATTCTCCCGGAGGCGAAGAAGCGGCTTCTTCGCACACAGAGCATTGTGGCGAGCGCAGGGAGCTCCTGAGAGCGGTTTGTGCCGAAAGAAGCCCGGGACCGGCACTTAGCTTCGGAGAGCTGCGTATCTGCGTCTTCTGCGTGTCTTGCCGCTCAACACTCTGCCAAAATCTTTTCCACCATATCTTGCAAGGAGAAACTCTGCCAGGAAAGAAAACATCCAAAATCTTGTTCTAAAGCTTGCACGGAGGTCTGCAAAGAGTTTGGCAAGAATGAAAGGTAGTTGTCCAAAACTCGTTCTTTTCGAATATAATAACAATGGACAAGGCAGGAGAGGGGTAAAGTAGTGGTTTCTCTAAGTCTGAATGCTGCCCACACTGTGCCTGTGTGGTGCGGCTTGCATCTTCGCCTTTGGGAAGCTGCCGCTCGCCGATTCTCCCGGAGGCGAAGAAGCGGCTTCTTCGCACACAGAGCATTGTGGCGAGCGCAGGGAGCTCCGGAGAGCGGTTTGTGCCGTAACATGCCTGGGACCGGCACTTAGCTTCGGAGAGCTGCGTATCTGCGTCTTCTGCGTGTCTTGCCGCTCTATACTCAGCCAAAAGCTTTTCCACCATATCTTGCAAGGAGAAACTCTGCCAGGAAAGAAAACATCCAAAATCTTGTTCTAAAGCTTGCACGGAGGTCTGCAAAGAGTTTGGCAAGAATGAAAGGTAGTTGTCCAAAACTCGTTCTTTTCGAATATAATAACAATGGACAAGGCAGGAGAGTGGTAAAGTAGTGGTTTCTCTAAGTCTGAATGCTGCCCACACTGTGCCTGTGTGGTGCGGCTTGCATCTTCGCCTTTGGGAAGCTGCCGCTCGCCGATTCTCCTGGAGGCGAAGAAGCGGCTTCTTCGCAGACAGAGCATTGGGCCGGTCGCGGTTTGCACCTAAGAGCGGTTTGTGCCGAAAGAAGCCCGGGACCGGCACTTAGCTTCGGAGAGCTGCGTATCTGCGTCTTCTGCGTGTCTTGCCGCTCAACACTCAGCCAAAATCTTTTCCACCATATCTTGCAAAGAGAAACTCTGCCAGGAAAGAAAACATCCAAAATCTTGTTCTAAAGCTTGCACGGAGGTCTGCAAAGAGTTTGGCAAGAATGAAAGGTAGTTGTCCAAAACTCGTTCTTTTCCAATAGAATAACCATGGAAAAGGCAGTGAGTGGTAAAGTACTGTTTTCTCTAAGTCTGAAGGCTGCCCACACTGTGCCTGCATGGTGCGGCTTGCATCTTCGCCTTTGGGAAGCTGCCGCTCGCCGATTCTCCCGGAGGCGAAGAAGCGGCTTCTTCGCACACAGAGCATTGGGCCGGTCGCGGTTTGCACCTAAGAGCGGTTTGTGCCGAAAGAAGCCCGGGACCGGCACTTAGCTTCGGAGAGCTGCGTATCTGCGTCTTCTGCGTGTCTTGCCGCTCAACACTCTGCCAAAATCTTTTCCACCATATCTTGCAAAGAGAAACTCTGCCAGGAAAGAAAGCATCCAAAATCTTGTTCTAAAGCTTGCACGGAGGTCTGCAAAGAGTTTGGCAAGAATGAAAGGTAGTTGTCCAAAACTCGTTCTTTTCCAATATAATGACCATGGAAAAGGCAGTGAGTGGTAAAGTACTGTTTTCTCTAAGTCTGAAGGCTGCCCACACTGTGCCTGCATGGTGCGGCTTGCATCTTCGCCTTTGGGAAGCTGCCGCTCGCCGATTCTCCCGGAGGCGAAGAAGCGGCTTCTTCGCACACAGAGCATTTGGCCGGTCGCGGTTGGCACCTAAGAGCGGTTTGTGCCGAAAGAAGCCCGGGACCGGCACTTGGCTTCGGAGAGCTGCGTATCTGCGTCTTCTGCGTGTCTTGCCGCTCTACACTCAGCAAAAAGCTTTTCCAGCATATCTTGCAAAGAGAAACTCTGCCAGGAAAGAAAACATCCAAAATCTTGTTCTAAAGCTTGCACGGAGGTCTGCAAAGAGTTTGGCAAGAATGAAAGGTAGTTGTCCAAAACTCGATCTTTTCCAATACAATAACCATGGAAAAGGCAGGAGAGAGGTAAAGTACTGGTTTCTATAAGTCTGAATGCTGCCCACACTGTGCCTGTGTGGTGCGGCTTGCATCTTCCCCTTTGGGAAGCTGCCGCTCGCCGATTCTCCCGGATGCAAAGAAGCGGCTTCTTTGCTCACAACATTGTGGAGAGCGCAGGGAGCTCCTGAGAGCGGTTTGTGCCGAAACATGCCTGGGACCGGCACTTAGCTTCAGAGAGCTGCGTATCGGCGTCTTCTGCGTGTCTTGCCGCTCTACACTCAGCAAAAAGCTTTTCCACCATATCTTGCAAAGAGAAACTCTGCCAGGAAAGAAAACATCCAAAATCTTGTTCTAAAGCTTGCACGGAGGACTGCAAAGAGTTTGGCAAGAATGAAAGGTAGTTGTCCAAAACTCGTTCTTTTCGAATATAATAACAATGGACAAGGCAGGAGAGTGGTAAAGTACTGTTTTCTCTAAGTCTGAAGGCTGCCCACACTGTGCCTGCATGGTGCGGCTTGCATCTTCGCCTTTGGGAAGCTGCCGCTCGCCGATTCTCCCGGAGGCGAAGAAGCGGCTTCTTCGCACACAGAGCATTGTGCCGGTCGAGGTTTGCACCTAAGAGCGGTTTGTGCCGAAAGAAGCCCGGGACCGGCACTTAGCTTCGGAGATCTGCGTATCTGCGTCTTCTGCGTGTCTTGCCGCTCTACACTCAGCAAAAAGCTTTCCCACCATATCTTGCAAGGAGAAACTCTGCCATGAAAGAAAACATCCAAAATCTTGTTCTAAAGCTTGCACGGAGGTCTGCAAAGAGTTTGGCAAGAATGAAAGGTAGTTGTCCAAAACTCGTTCTTTTCCAATAGAATAACCATGGAAAAGGCAGTGAGTGGTAAAGTACTGTTTTCTCTAAGTCTGAAGGCTGCCCACAATGTGCCTGCATGGTGCGGCTTGCATCTTCGCCTTTGGGAAGCTGCCGCTCGCCGATTCTCCCGGAGGCGAAGAAGCGTCTTCTTCGCACACAGAGCATTGTGGCGAGCGCAGGGAGCTCCTGAGAGCGGTTTGTGCCGAAAGATGGACGGGACCGGCACTTAGCTTCGGAGAGCTGCGTATCTGCATCTTTTGCGTGTCTTGCCGCTCTACACTCAGCAAAAAGCTTTTCCACCATATCTTGCAAAGAGAAACTCTGCCATGAAAGAAAACATCCAAAATCTTGTTCTAAAGCTTGCACGGAGGTCTGCAAAGAGTTTGGCAAGAATGAAAGGTAGTTGGCAGAAACTCGTTCTTTTCCAATATAATAACAATGGACAGGCAGGAGAGTGGTAAAGTAGTGGTTTCTCTAAGTCTGAATGCTGCCCACACTGTGCCTGCATGGTGCGGCTTGCATCTTCGCCTTTGGGAAGCTGCCGCTCGCCGATTCTCCCGGAGGCGAAGAAGCGGCTTCTTCGCAGACAGAGCATTGGGCCGGTCGCGGTTTGCACCTAAGAGCGGTTTGTGCCGAAAGAAGCCCGGGACCGGCACTTAGCTTCGGAGAGCTGCGTATCTGCGTCTTCTGCGTGTCTTGCCGCTCAACACTCAGCCAAAATCTTTTCCAGCATATCTTGCAAAGAGAAACTCTGCCAGGAAAGAAAACATCCAAAATCTTGTTCTAAAGCTTGCACGGAGGTCTGCAAAGAGTTTGGCAAGAATGAAAGGTAGTTGTCCAAAACTCGACCTTTTCGAATAGAATAACCATGGAAAAGGCAGGAGAGTGGTAAAGTACTGGTTTCTCTAAGTCTGAATGCTGCCCACACTGTGCCTGTGTGGTGCGGCTTGCATCTTCGCCTTTGGGAAGCTGCCGCTCGCCGATTCTCCCGGAGGCGAAGAAGCGGCTTCTTTGCTCACAACATTGTGGAGAGCGCAGGGAGCTCCTGAGAGCGGTTTGTGCCGAAACATTCCTGGGACCGGCACTTATCTTCGGAGAGCTGCGTATCGGCGTCTTCTGCGTCTCTTGCCGCTCTACACTCAGCCAAAATCTTTTCCAGCATATCTTGCAAAGAGAAACTCTGCCAGGAAAGAAAACATCCAAAATCTTGTTCTAAAGCTTGCACGGAGGTCTGCAAAGAGTTTGGCAAGAATGAAAGGTAGTTGTCCAAAACTCGTTCTTTTCCAATAGAATAACCATGGAAAAGGCAGGAGAGTGGTAAAGTACTGTTTTCTCTAAGTCTGAATGCTGCCCACACTGTGCCTGCATGGTGCGGCTTGCATCTTCGCCTTTGGGAAGCTGCCGCTCGCCGATTCTCCCGCAGGCGAAGAAGCGGCTTCTTCGCACACAGAGCATTGTGCCGGTCGAGGTTTGCACCTAAGAGCAGTTTGTGCCGAAAGAAGCCCGGGACCGGCACTTAGCTTCGGAGATCTGCGTATCTGCGTCTTCTGCGTGTCTTGCCGCTCTACACTCAGCAAAAAGCTTTCCCACCATATCTTGCAAGGAGAAACTCTGCCAGGAAAGAAAACATCCAAAATCTTGTTCTAAAGCTTGCACGGAGGTCTGCAAAGAGTTTGGCAAGAATGAAAGGTAGTTGTCCAAAACTCGTTCTTTTCCAATAGAATAACCATGGAAAAGGCAGGAGAGTGGTAAAGTACTGTTTTCTCTAAGTCTGAAGGCTGCCCACACTGTGCCTGCATGGTGCGGCTTGCATCTTCGCCTTTGGGAAGCTGCCGCTCGCCGATTCTCCCGCAGGCGAAGAAGCGGCTTCTTCGCACACAGAGCATTGTGGCGAGCGCAGGGAGCTCCTGAGAGCGGTTTGTGCCGAAACATGCCTGGGACCGGCACTTAGCTTCGGAGAGCTGCGTATCTGCATCTTTTGCATGTCTTTCCGCTCTACACTCAGCAAAAAGCTTTTCCAGCATATCTTGCAAAGAGAAACTCTGCCAGGAAAGAAAACATCCAAAATCTTGTTCTAAAGCTTGCACGGAGGTCTGCAAAGAGTTTGGCAAGAATGAAAGGTAGTTGGCAGAAACTCGTTCTTTTCCAATATAATAACAATGGACGGGCAGGAGAGTGGTAAAGTAGTGGTTTCTCTAAGTCTGAATGCTGCCCACACTGTGCCTGCATGGTGCGGCTTGCATCTTCGCCTTTGGGAAGCTGCCGCTCGCCGATTCTCCCGGAGGCGAAGAAGCGGCTTCTTCGCAGACAGAGCATTGGGCCGGTCGCGGTTTGCACCTAAGAGCGGTTTGTGCCGAAAGAAGCCCGGGACCGGCACTTAGCTTCGGAGAGCTGTGTATCTGCGTCTTCTGCGTGTCTTGCCGCTCAACACTCAGCCAAAATCTTTTCCAGCATATCTTGCAAAGAGAAACTCTGCCAGGAAAGAAAACATCCAAAATCTTGTTCTAAAGCTTGCACGGAGGTCTGCAAAGAGTTTGGCAAGAATGAAAGGTAGTTGTCCAAAACTCGTTCTTTTCCAATAGAATAACCATGGAAAAGGCAGTGAGTGGTAAAGTACTGTTTTCTCTAAGTCTGAAGGCTGCCCACACTGTGCCTGTGTGCTGCAGCTTGCATCTTCGCCTTTGGGAAGCTGCCGCTCGCCGATTCTCCCGGAGGCGAAGAAGCGGCTTCTTCGCACACAGAGCATTGTGGCGAGCGCAGGGAGCTCCTGAGAGCGGTTTGTGCCGAAAGAAGCCCGGGACCGGCACTTAGCTTCGGAGAGCTGCCTATCGGCGTCTTCTGCGTGTCTTGCCGCTCTACACTCAGCCAAAAGCTTTTCCACCATATCTTGCAAAGAGAAACTCTGCCAGGAAAGAAAACATCCAAAATCTTGTTCTAAAGCTTGCACGGAGGTCTGCAAAGAGTTTGGCAAGAATGAAAGGTAGTTGTCCAAAACTCGACCTTTTCGAATAGAATAACCATGGAAAAGGCAGGAGAGTGGTAAAGTACTGGTTTCTCTAAGTCTGAATGCTGCCCACACTGTGCCTGTGTGGTGCGGCTTGCATCTTCCCCTTTGGGAAGCTGCCGCTCGCCGATTCTCCCGGATGCAAAGAAGCGGCTTCTTTGCTCACAACATTGTGGAGAGCGCAGGGAGCTCCTGAGAGCGGTTTGTGCCGAAACATGCCTGGGAACGGCACTTAGCTTCAGAGAGCTGCGTATCGGCGTCTTCTGCGTGTCTTGCCGCTCTACACTCAGCAAAAAGCTTTTCCACCATATCTTGCAAAGAGAAACTCTGCCAGGAAAGAAAACATCCAAAATCTTGTTCTAAAGCTTGCACGAAGGACTGCAAAGAGTTTGGCAAGAATGAAAGGTAGTTGTCCAAAACTCGTTCTTTTCGAATATAATAACAATGGACAAGGCAGGAGAGTGGTAAAGTACTGTTTTGTCTAAGTCTGAAGGCTGCCCACACTGTGCCTGCATGGCGCGGCTTGCATCTTCGCCTTTGGGAAGCTGCCGCTCGCCGATTCTCCCGGAGGCGAAGAAGCGGCTTCTTCGCACACAGAGCATTGTGCCGGTCGAGGTTTGCACCTAAGAGCGGTTTGTGCCGAAAGAAGCCCGGGACCGGCACTTAGCTTCGGAGATCTGCGTATCTGCGTCTTCTGCGTGTCTTGCCGCTCTACACTCAGCAAAAAGCTTTCCCACCATATCTTGCAAGGAGAAACTCTGCCATGAAAGAAAACATCCAAAATCTTGTTCTAAAGCTTGCACGGAGGTCTGCAAAGAGTTTGGCAAGAATGAAAGGTAGTTGTCCAAAACTCGTTCTTTTCCAATAGAATAACCATGGAAAAGGCAGTGAGTGGTAAAGTACTGTTTTCTCTAAGTCTGAAGGCTGCCCACACTGTGCCTGTGTGCTGCAGCTTGCATCTTCGCCTTTGGGAAGCTGCCGCTCGCCGATTCTCCCGGAGGCGAAGAAGCGGCTTCTTCGCACACAGAGCATTGTGGCGAGCGCAGGGAGCTCCTGAGAGCGGTTTGTGCCGAAAGAAGCCCGGGACCGGCACTTAGCTTCGGAGAGCTGCGTATCTGCGTCTTCTGCGTGTCTTGCCGCTCTACACTCAGCAAAAAGCTTTTCCACCATATCTTGCAAGGAGAAACTCTGCCAGGAAAGAAAACATCCAAAATCTTGTTCTAAAGCTTGCACGGAGGTCTGCAAAGAGTTTGGCAAGAATGAAAGGTAGTTGTCCAAAACTCGTTCTTTTCCAATCGAATAACCATGGAAAAGGCAGGAGAGTGGTAAAGTACTGTTTTCTCTAAGTCTGAATGCTGCCCACACTGTGCCTGTGTGCTGCAGCTTGCACCTTCGCCTTTGGGAAGCTGCCGCTCGCCGATTCTCCCGGAGGCGAAGAAGCGGCTTCTTCGCACACAGAGCATTGTGGCGAGCGCAGGGAGCTCCTGAGAGCGGTTTGTGCCGAAAGAAGCCCGGGACCGGCACTTAGCTTCGGAGAGCTGCGTATCTGCGTCTTCTGCGTGTCTTGCCGCTCTACACTCAGCAAAAAGCTTTTCCACCATATCTTGCAAGGAGAAACTCTGCCAGGAAAGAAAACATCCAAAATCTTGTTCTAAAGCTTGCACGGAGGTCTGCAAAGAGTTTGGCAAGAATGAAAGGTAGTTGTCCAAAACTCGTTCTTTTCCAATAGAATAACCATGGAAAAGGCAGGAGAGTGGTAAAGTACTGTTTTCTCTAAGTCTGAATGCTGCCCACACTGTGCCTGTGTGGTGCGGCTTGCATCTTCGCCTTTGGGAAGCTGCCGCTCGCCGATTGTCCCGGAGGCGAAGAAGCGGCTTCTTCGCACACAGAGCATTGGGCCGGTCGCGGTTTGCACCTAAGAGCGGTTTGTGCCGAAAGAAGCCCGGGACCGGCACTTAGCTTCAGAGAGCTGCGTATCTGCGTCTTCTGCGTGTCTTGCCGCTCTACACTCAGCAAAAAGCTTTTCCACCATATCTTGCAAAGAGAAACTCTGCCAGGAAAGAAAACATCCAAAATCTTGTTCTAAAGCTTGCACGGAGGTCTGCAAAGAGTTTGGCAAGAATGAAAGGTAGTTGTCCAAAACTCGATCTTTTCCAATAGAATAACCATGGAAAAGGCAGGAGAGTGGTAAAGTACTGGTTTCTATAAGTCTGAATGCTGCCCACACTGTGCCTGCATGGTGCGGCTTGCATCTTCCCCTTTGGGAAGCTGCCGCTCGCCGATTCACCCGGATGCAAAGAAACGGCTTCTTTGCTCACAACATTGTGGCGAGCGCAGGGAGCTCCTGAGAGCGGTTTGTGCCGAAAGAAGCCCGGGACCGGCACTTAGCTTCGGAGAGCTGCGTATCGGTGTCTTCTGCGTGTCTTGCCGCTCTATACTCAGCCAAAAGCTTTTCCACCATATCTTGCAAGGAGAAACTCTGCCAGGAAAGAAAACATCCAAAATCTTGTTCTAAAGCTTGCACGGAGGTCTGCAAAGAGTTTGGCAAGAATGAAAGGTAGTTGTCCAAAACTCGTTCTTTTCCAATATAATAACAATGGACAAGGCAGGAGAGGGGTAAAGTAGTGGTTTCTCTAAGTCTGAATGCTGCCCACACTGTGCCTGTGTGGTGCGGCTTGCATCTTCGCCTTTGGGAAACTGCCGCTCGCCGATTCTCCCGGAGGCGAAGAAGCGGCTTCTTCGCACACAGAGCATTGTGGCGAGCGCAGGGAGCTCCGGAGAGCGGTTTGTGCCGAAAGAAGCCCGGGACCGGCACTTAGCTTCGGAGAGCTGCGTATCTGCGTCGTCTGCGTGTCTTGCCGCTCTACACTCAGCAAAAAGCTTTTCCACCATATCTTGCAAGGAGAAACTCTGCCAGGAAAGAAAACATCCAAAATCTTGTTCTAAAGCTTGCACGGAGGTCTGCAAAGAGTTTGGCAAGAATGAAAGGTAGTTGTCCAAAACTCGTTCTTTTCCAATAGAATAACAATGGACAAGGCAGGAGAGTGGTAAAGTACTGTTTTCTCTAAGTCTGAATGCTGCCCACACTGTGCCTGCATGGTGCGGCTTGCATCTTCGCCTTTGGGAAGCTGCCGCTCGCCGATTCTCCCGGAGGCGAAGAAGCGGCTTCTTCGCACACAGAGCATTGTGGCGAGCGCAGGGAGCTCCTGAGAGCGGTGTGTGCCGAAAGAAGCCCGGGACCGGCACTTAGCTTCGGAGAGCTGCGTATCTGCGTCTTCTGCGTGTCTTGCCGCTCTACACTCAGCAAAAAGCTTTTCCACCATATCTTGCAAGGAGAAACTCTGCCAGGAAAGAAAACATCCAAAATCTTGTTCTAAAGCTTGCACGGAGGTCTGCAAAGAGTTTGGCAAGAATGAAAGGTAGTTGTCCAAAACTCATTCTTTTCCAATATAATAACAATGGAAAAGGCAGGAGAGTGGTAAAGTACTGTTTTCTCTAAGTCTGAATGCTGCCCACACGGTGCCTGCATGGTGCGGCTTGCATCTTTGCCTTTGGGAAGCTGCCGCTCGCCGATTCTCCCGGAGGCGAAGAAGCGGCTTCTTCGCACACAGAGCATTGTGGCGAGCGCAGGGAGCTCCTGAGAGCGGTTTGTGCCGAAAGAAGCCCGGGACCGGCACTTAGCATCGGAGAGCTGCGTATCTGCGTCTTCTGCGTGTCTTGCCGCTCTACACTCAGCCAAAAGCTTTCCCACCATATTTTGCAAAGAGAAACTCTGCCAGGAAAGAAAACATCCAAAATCTTGTTCTAAAGCTTGCACGGAGGTCTGCAAAGAGTTTGGCAAGAATGAAAGGTAGTTGTCCAAAACTCGTTCTTTTCCAATATAATAACCATGGAAAAGGCAGGAGAGTGGTAAAGTACTGTTTTCTCTAAGTCTGAAGGCTGCCCACACTGTGCCTGTGTGCTGCAGCTTGCATCTTCGCCTTTGGGAAGCTGCCGCTCGCCGATTCTCCCGGAGGCGAAGAAGCGGCTTCTTCGCACACAGAGCATTGGGCCGGTCGCGGTTTGCACCTAAGAGCGGTTTGTGCCGAAAGAAGCCCGGGACCGGCACTTAGCTTCGGAGAGCTGCGTATCTGTGTCTTCTGCGTGTCTTGCCGCTCAACACTCAGCCAAAAGCTTTTCCACCATATCTTGCAAAGAGAAACTCTGCCATGAAAGAAAACATCCAAAATCTTGTTCTAAAGCTTGCACGGAGGTCTGCAAAGAGTTTGGCAAGAATGAAAGGTAGTTGGCAGAAACTCGTTCTTTTCCAATATAATAACAATGGAAAGGAAGAGAGAGAGGTAAAGTACTGTTTTCTCTAAGTCTGAATGCTGCCCACACTGTGCCTGCATGGTGCGGCTTGCATCTTCGCCTTTGGGAAGCTGCCGCTCGCCGATTCTCCCGGAGGCGAAGAAGCGGCTTCTTCGCACACAGAGCATTGGGCCGGTCGCGGTTTGCACCTAAGAGCGGTTTGTGCCGAAAGAAGCCCGGGACCGGCACTTAGCTTCGGAGAGCTGCGTATCTGCGTCTTCTGCGTGTCTTGCCGCTCTACACTCAGCAAATAGCTTTTCCAGCATATCTTGCAAAGAGAAACTCTGCCAGGAAAGAAAACATCCAAAATCTTGTTCTAAAGCTTGCACGGAGGTCTGCAAAGAGTTTGGCAAGAATGAAAGGTAGTTGTCCAAAACTCGTTCTTTTCCAATAGAATAACCATGGAAAAGGCAGGAGAGTGGTAAAGTACTGTTTTCTCTAAGTCTGAAGGCTGCCCACACTGTGCCTGCATGGTGCGGCTTGCATCTTCGCCTTTGGGAAGCTGCCGCTCGCCGATTCTCCCGGAGGCGAAGAAGCGGCTTCTTCGCACACAGAGCATTGTGGCGAGCGCAGGGAGCTCCTGAGAGCGGTTTGTGCCGAAAGAAGCCCGGGACCGGCACTTAGCTTCGGAGAGCTGCGTATCTGCGTCTTCTGCGTGTCTTGCCGCTCAACACTCTGCCAAAATCTTTTCCACCATATCTTGCAAGGAGAAACTCTGCCAGGAAAGAAAACATCCAAAATCTTGTTCTAAAGCTTGCACGGAGGTCTGCAAAGAGTTTGGCAAGAATGAAAGGTAGTTGTCCAAAACTCGTTCTTTTCGAATATAATAACAATGGACAAGGCAGGAGAGGGGTAAAGTAGTGGTTTCTCTAAGTCTGAATGCTGCCCACACTGTGCCTGTGTGGTGCGGCTTGCATCTTCGCCTTTGGGAAGCTGCCGCTCGCCGATTCTCCCGGAGGCGAAGAAGCGGCTTCTTCGCACACAGAGCATTGTGGCGAGCGCAGGGAGCTCCGGAGAGCGGTTTGTGCCGTAACATGCCTGGGACCGGCACTTAGCTTCGGAGAGCTGCGTATCTGCGTCTTCTGCGTGTCTTGCCGCTCTATACTCAGCCAAAAGCTTTTCCACCATATCTTGCAAGGAGAAACTCTGCCAGGAAAGAAAACATCCAAAATCTTGTTCTAAAGCTTGCACGGAGGTCTGCAAAGAGTTTGGCAAGAATGAAAGGTAGTTGTCCAAAACTCGTTCTTTTCGAATATAATAACAATGGACAAGGCAGGAGAGTGGTAAAGTAGTGGTTTCTCTAAGTCTGAATGCTGCCCACACTGTGCCTGTGTGGTGCGGCTTGCATCTTCGCCTTTGGGAAGCTGCCGCTCGCCGATTCTCCTGGAGGCGAAGAAGCGGCTTCTTCGCAGACAGAGCATTGGGCCGGTCGCGGTTTGCACCTAAGAGCGGTTTGTGCCGAAAGAAGCCCGGGACCGGCACTTAGCTTCGGAGAGCTGCGTATCTGCGTCTTCTGCGTGTCTTGCCGCTCAACACTCAGCCAAAATCTTTTCCACCATATCTTGCAAAGAGAAACTCTGCCAGGAAAGAAAACATCCAAAATCTTGTTCTAAAGCTTGCACGGAGGTCTGCAAAGAGTTTGGCAAGAATGAAAGGTAGTTGTCCAAAACTCGTTCTTTTCCAATAGAATAACCATGGAAAAGGCAGTGAGTGGTAAAGTACTGTTTTCTCTAAGTCTGAAGGCTGCCCACACTGTGCCTGCATGGTGCGGCTTGCATCTTCGCCTTTGGGAAGCTGCCGCTCGCCGATTCTCCCGGAGGCGAAGAAGCGGCTTCTTCGCACACAGAGCATTGGGCCGGTCGCGGTTTGCACCTAAGAGCGGTTTGTGCCGAAAGAAGCCCGGGACCGGCACTTAGCTTCGGAGAGCTGCGTATCTGCGTCTTCTGCGTGTCTTGCCGCTCAACACTCTGCCAAAATCTTTTCCACCATATCTTGCAAAGAGAAACTCTGCCAGGAAAGAAAGCATCCAAAATCTTGTTCTAAAGCTTGCACGGAGGTCTGCAAAGAGTTTGGCAAGAATGAAAGGTAGTTGTCCAAAACTCGTTCTTTTCCAATATAATGACCATGGAAAAGGCAGTGAGTGGTAAAGTACTGTTTTCTCTAAGTCTGAAGGCTGCCCACACTGTGCCTGCATGGTGCGGCTTGCATCTTCGCCTTTGGGAAGCTGCCGCTCGCCGATTCTCCCGGAGGCGAAGAAGCGGCTTCTTCGCACACAGAGCATTTGGCCGGTCGCGGTTGGCACCTAAGAGCGGTTTGTGCCGAAAGAAGCCCGGGACCGGCACTTGGCTTCGGAGAGCTGCGTATCTGCGTCTTCTGCGTGTCTTGCCGCTCTACACTCAGCAAAAAGCTTTTCCAGCATATCTTGCAAAGAGAAACTCTGCCAGGAAAGAAAACATCCAAAATCTTGTTCTAAAGCTTGCACGGAGGTCTGCAAAGAGTTTGGCAAGAATGAAAGGTAGTTGTCCAAAACTCGATCTTTTCCAATACAATAACCATGGAAAAGGCAGGAGAGAGGTAAAGTACTGGTTTCTATAAGTCTGAATGCTGCCCACACTGTGCCTGTGTGGTGCGGCTTGCATCTTCCCCTTTGGGAAGCTGCCGCTCGCCGATTCTCCCGGATGCAAAGAAGCGGCTTCTTTGCTCACAACATTGTGGAGAGCGCAGGGAGCTCCTGAGAGCGGTTTGTGCCGAAACATGCCTGGGACCGGCACTTAGCTTCAGAGAGCTGCGTATCGGCGTCTTCTGCGTGTCTTGCCGCTCTACACTCAGCAAAAAGCTTTTCCACCATATCTTGCAAAGAGAAACTCTGCCAGGAAAGAAAACATCCAAAATCTTGTTCTAAAGCTTGCACGGAGGACTGCAAAGAGTTTGGCAAGAATGAAAGGTAGTTGTCCAAAACTCGTTCTTTTCGAATATAATAACAATGGACAAGGCAGGAGAGTGGTAAAGTACTGTTTTCTCTAAGTCTGAAGGCTGCCCACACTGTGCCTGCATGGTGCGGCTTGCATCTTCGCCTTTGGGAAGCTGCCGCTCGCCGATTCTCCCGGAGGCGAAGAAGCGGCTTCTTCGCACACAGAGCATTGTGCCGGTCGAGGTTTGCACCTAAGAGCGGTTTGTGCCGAAAGAAGCCCGGGACCGGCACTTAGCTTCGGAGATCTGCGTATCTGCGTCTTCTGCGTGTCTTGCCGCTCTACACTCAGCAAAAAGCTTTCCCACCATATCTTGCAAGGAGAAACTCTGCCATGAAAGAAAACATCCAAAATCTTGTTCTAAAGCTTGCACGGAGGTCTGCAAAGAGTTTGGCAAGAATGAAAGGTAGTTGTCCAAAACTCGTTCTTTTCCAATAGAATAACCATGGAAAAGGCAGTGAGTGGTAAAGTACTGTTTTCTCTAAGTCTGAAGGCTGCCCACAATGTGCCTGCATGGTGCGGCTTGCATCTTCGCCTTTGGGAAGCTGCCGCTCGCCGATTCTCCCGGAGGCGAAGAAGCGGCTTCTTCGCACACAGAGCATTGTGGCGAGCGCAGGGAGCTCCTGAGAGCGGTTTGTGCCGAAAGATGGACGGGACCGGCACTTAGCTTCGGAGAGCTGCGTATCTGCATCTTTTGCGTGTCTTGCCGCTCTACACTCAGCAAAAAGCTTTTCCACCATATCTTGCAAAGAGAAACTCTGCCATGAAAGAAAACATCCAAAATCTTGTTCTAAAGCTTGCACGGAGGTCTGCAAAGAGTTTGGCAAGAATGAAAGGTAGTTGGCAGAAACTTGTTCTTTTCCAATATAATAACAATGGACAGGCAGGAGAGTGGTAAAGTAGTGGTTTCTCTAAGTCTGAATGCTGCCCACACTGTGCCTGCATGGTGCGGCTTGCATCTTCGCCTTTGGGAAGCTGCCGCTCGCCGATTCTCCCGGAGGCGAAGAAGCGGCTTCTTCGCAGACAGAGCATTGGGCCGGTCGCGGTTTGCACCTAAGAGCGGTTTGTGCCGAAAGAAGCCCGGGACCGGCACTTAGCTTCGGAGAGCTGCGTATCTGCGTCTTCTGCGTGTCTTGCCGCTCAACACTCAGCCAAAATCTTTTCCAGCATATCTTGCAAAGAGAAACTCTGCCAGGAAAGAAAACATCCAAAATCTTGTTCTAAAGCTTGCACGGAGGTCTGCAAAGAGTTTGGCAAGAATGAAAGGTAGTTGTCCAAAACTCGACCTTTTCGAATAGAATAACCATGGAAAAGGCAGGAGAGTGGTAAAGTACTGGTTTCTCTAAGTCTGAATGCTGCCCACACTGTGCCTGTGTGGTGCGGCTTGCATCTTCGCCTTTGGGAAGCTGCCGCTCGCCGATTCTCCCGGAGGCGAAGAAGCGGCTTCTTTGCTCACAACATTGTGGAGAGCGCAGGGAGCTCCTGAGAGCGGTTTGTGCCGAAACATTCCTGGGACCGGCACTTATCTTCGGAGAGCTGCGTATCGGCGTCTTCTGCGTCTCTTGCCGCTCTACACTCAGCCAAAATCTTTTCCAGCATATCTTGCAAAGAGAAACTCTGCCAGGAAAGAAAACATCCAAAATCTTGTTCTAAAGCTTGCACGGAGGTCTGCAAAGAGTTTGGCAAGAATGAAAGGTAGTTGTCCAAAACTCGTTCTTTTCCAATAGAATAACCATGGAAAAGGCAGGAGAGTGGTAAAGTACTGTTTTCTCTAAGTCTGAATGCTGCCCACACTGTGCCTGCATGGTGCGGCTTGCATCTTCGCCTTTGGGAAGCTGCCGCTCGCCGATTCTCCCGCAGGCGAAGAAGCGGCTTCTTCGCACACAGAGCATTGTGCCGGTCGAGGTTTGCACCTAAGAGCAGTTTGTGCCGAAAGAAGCCCGGGACCGGCACTTAGCTTCGGAGATCTGCGTATCTGCGTCTTCTGCGTGTCTTGCCGCTCTACACTCAGCAAAAAGCTTTCCCACCATATCTTGCAAGGAGAAACTCTGCCAGGAAAGAAAACATCCAAAATCTTGTTCTAAAGCTTGCACGGAGGTCTGCAAAGAGTTTGGCAAGAATGAAAGGTAGTTGTCCAAAACTCGTTCTTTTCCAATAGAATAACCATGGAAAAGGCAGGAGAGTGGTAAAGTACTGTTTTCTCTAAGTCTGAATGCTGCCCACACTGTGCCTGCATGGTGCGGCTTGCATCTTCGCCTTTGGGAAGCTGCCGCTCGCCGATTCTCCCGCAGGCGAAGAAGCGGCTTCTTCGCACACAGAGCATTGTGGCGAGCGCAGGGAGCTCCTGAGAGCGGTTTGTGCCGAAACATGCCTGGGACCGGCACTTAGCTTCGGAGAGCTGCGTATCTGCATCTTTTGCATGTCTTTCCGCTCTACACTCAGCAAAAAGCTTTTCCAGCATATCTTGCAAAGAGAAACTCTGCCAGGAAAGAAAACATCCAAAATCTTGTTCTAAAGCTTGCACGGAGGTCTGCAAAGAGTTTGGCAAGAATGAAAGGTAGTTGGCAGAAACTCGTTCTTTTCCAATATAATAACAATGGACGGGCAGGAGAGTGGTAAAGTAGTGGTTTCTCTAAGTCTGAATGCTGCCCACACTGTGCCTGCATGGTGCGGCTTGCATCTTCGCCTTTGGGAAGCTGCCGCTCGCCGATTCTCCCGGAGGCGAAGAAGCGGCTTCTTCGCAGACAGAGCATTGGGCCGGTCGCGGTTTGCACCTAAGAGCGGTTTGTGCCGAAAGAAGCCCGGGACCGGCACTTAGCTTCGGAGAGCTGTGTATCTGCGTCTTCTGCGTGTCTTGCCGCTCAACACTCAGCCAAAATCTTTTCCAGCATATCTTGCAAAGAGAAACTCTGCCAGGAAAGAAAACATCCAAAATCTTGTTCTAAAGCTTGCACGGAGGTCTGCAAAGAGTTTGGCAAGAATGAAAGGTAGTTGTCCAAAACTCGTTCTTTTCCAATAGAATAACCATGGAAAAGGCAGTGAGTGGTAAAGTACTGTTTTCTCTAAGTCTGAAGGCTGCCCACACTGTGCCTGTGTGCTGCAGCTTGCATCTTCGCCTTTGGGAAGCTGCCGCTCGCCGATTCTCCCGGAGGCGAAGAAGCGGCTTCTTCGCACACAGAGCATTGTGGCGAGCGCAGGGAGCTCCTGAGAGCGGTTTGTGCCGAAAGAAGCCCGGGACCGGCACTTAGCTTCGGAGAGCTGCCTATCGGCGTCTTCTGCGTGTCTTGCCGCTCTACACTCAGCCAAAAGCTTTTCCACCATATCTTGCAAAGAGAAACTCTGCCAGGAAAGAAAACATCCAAAATCTTGTTCTAAAGCTTGCACGGAGGTCTGCAAAGAGTTTGGCAAGAATGAAAGGTAGTTGTCCAAAACTCGACCTTTTCGAATAGAATAACCATGGAAAAGGCAGGAGAGTGGTAAAGTACTGGTTTCTCTAAGTCTGAATGCTGCCCACACTGTGCCTGTGTGGTGCGGCTTGCATCTTCGCCTTTGGGAAGCTGCCGCTCGCCGATTCTCCCGGAGGCGAAGAAGCGGCTTCTTTGCTCACAACATTGTGGAGAGCGCAGGGAGCTCCTGAGAGCGGTTTGTGCCGAAACATTCCTGGGACCGGCACTTATCTTCGGAGAGCTGCGTATCGGCGTCTTCTGCGTCTCTTGCCGCTCTACACTCAGCCAAAATCTTTTCCAGCATATCTTGCAAAGAGAAACTCTGCCAGGAAAGAAAACATCCAAAATCTTGTTCTAAAGCTTGCACGGAGGTCTGCAAAGAGTTTGGCAAGAATGAAAGGTAGTTGTCCAAAACTCGTTCTTTTCCAATAGAATAACCATGGAAAAGGCAGGAGAGTGGTAAAGTACTGTTTTCTCTAAGTCTGAATGCTGCCCACACTGTGCCTGCATGGTGCGGCTTGCATCTTCGCCTTTGGGAAGCTGCCGCTCGCCGATTCTCCCGCAGGCGAAGAAGCGGCTTCTTCGCACACAGAGCATTGTGCCGGTCGAGGTTTGCACCTAAGAGCAGTTTGTGCCGAAAGAAGCCCGGGACCGGCACTTAGCTTCGGAGATCTGCGTATCTGCGTCTTCTGCGTGTCTTGCCGCTCTACACTCAGCAAAAAGCTTTCCCACCATATCTTGCAAGGAGAAACTCTGCCAGGAAAGAAAACATCCAAAATCTTGTTCTAAAGCTTGCACGGAGGTCTGCAAAGAGTTTGGCAAGAATGAAAGGTAGTTGTCCAAAACTCGTTCTTTTCCAATAGAATAACCATGGAAAAGGCAGGAGAGTGGTAAAGTACTGTTTTCTCTAAGTCTGAATGCTGCCCACACTGTGCCTGCATGGTGCGGCTTGCATCTTCGCCTTTGGGAAGCTGCCGCTCGCCGATTCTCCCGCAGGCGAAGAAGCGGCTTCTTCGCACACAGAGCATTGTGGCGAGCGCAGGGAGCTCCTGAGAGCGGTTTGTGCCGAAACATGCCTGGGACCGGCACTTAGCTTCGGAGAGCTGCGTATCTGCATCTTTTGCATGTCTTTCCGCTCTACACTCAGCAAAAAGCTTTTCCAGCATATCTTGCAAAGAGAAACTCTGCCAGGAAAGAAAACATCCAAAATCTTGTTCTAAAGCTTGCACGGAGGTCTGCAAAGAGTTTGGCAAGAATGAAAGGTAGTTGGCAGAAACTCGTTCTTTTCCAATATAATAACAATGGACGGGCAGGAGAGTGGTAAAGTAGTGGTTTCTCTAAGTCTGAATGCTGCCCACACTGTGCCTGCATGGTGCGGCTTGCATCTTCGCCTTTGGGAAGCTGCCGCTCGCCGATTCTCCCGGAGGCGAAGAAGCGGCTTCTTCGCAGACAGAGCATTGGGCCGGTCGCGGTTTGCACCTAAGAGCGGTTTGTGCCGAAAGAAGCCCGGGACCGGCACTTAGCTTCGGAGAGCTGTGTATCTGCGTCTTCTGCGTGTCTTGCCGCTCAACACTCAGCCAAAATCTTTTCCAGCATATCTTGCAAAGAGAAACTCTGCCAGGAAAGAAAACATCCAAAATCTTGTTCTAAAGCTTGCACGGAGGTCTGCAAAGAGTTTGGCAAGAATGAAAGGTAGTTGTCCAAAACTCGTTCTTTTCCAATAGAATAACCATGGAAAAGGCAGTGAGTGGTAAAGTACTGTTTTCTCTAAGTCTGAAGGCTGCCCACACTGTGCCTGTGTGCTGCAGCTTGCATCTTCGCCTTTGGGAAGCTGCCGCTCGCCGATTCTCCCGGAGGCGAAGAAGCGGCTTCTTCGCACACAGAGCATTGTGGCGAGCGCAGGGAGCTCCTGAGAGCGGTTTGTGCCGAAAGAAGCCCGGGACCGGCACTTAGCTTCGGAGAGCTGCCTATCGGCGTCTTCTGCGTGTCTTGCCGCTCTACACTCAGCCAAAAGCTTTTCCACCATATCTTGCAAAGAGAAACTCTGCCAGGAAAGAAAACATCCAAAATCTTGTTCTAAAGCTTGCACGGAGGTCTGCAAAGAGTTTGGCAAGAATGAAAGGTAGTTGTCCAAAACTCGTTCTTTTCGAATATAATAACAATGGACAAGGCAGGAGAGTGGTAAAGTACTGGTTTCTCTAAGTCTGAATGCTGCCCACACTGTGCCTGCATGGTGCGGCTTGCATCTTCGCCTTTGGGAAGCTGCCGCTCGCCGATTCTCCCGGAGGCGAAGAAGCGGCTTCTTCGCACACAGAGCATTGTGGCGAGCGCAGGGAGCTCCTGAGAGCGGTTTGTGCCGAAACATGCCTGGGACCGGCACTTAGCTTCGGAGAGCTGCGTATCTGCATCTTTTGCGTGTCTTGCCGCTCTACACTCAGCAAAAAGCTTTCCCACCATATCTTGCAAGGAGAAACTCTGCCAGGAAAGAAAACATCCAAAATCTTGTTCTAAAGCTTGCACGCAGGTCTGCAAAGAGTTTGGCAAGAATGAAAGGTAGTTGTCCAAAACTCGTTCTTTTCCAATAGAATAACCATGGGAAAGGCAGGAGAGTGGTAAAGTACTGTTTTCTCTAAGTCTGAAGGCTGCCCACACTGGGCCTGTGTGCTGCAGCTTGCACCTTCGCCTTTGGGAAGCTGCCGCTCGCCGATTCTCCCGGAGGCGAAGAAGCGGCTTCTTCGCACACAGAGCATTGTGGCGAGCGCAGGGAGCTCCTGAGAGCGGTTTGTGCCGAAAGAAGCCCGGGACCGGCACTTAGCTTCGGAGAGCTGCGTATCTGCGTCTTCTGCGTGTCTTGCCGCTCTACACTCAGCAAAAAGCTTTTCCACCATATCTTGCAAGGAGAAACTCTGCCAGGAAAGAAAACATCCAAAATCTTGTTCTAAAGCTTGCACGGAGGTCTGCAAAGAGTTTGGCAAGAATGAAAGGTAGTTGTCCAAAACTCGTTCTTTTCCAATAGAATAACCATGGAAAAGGCAGGAGAGTGGTAAAGTACTGTTTTCTCTAAGTCTGAAGGCTGCCCACACTGTGCCTGCATGGTGCGGCTTGCATCTTCCCCTTTGGGAAGCTGCCGCTCGCCGATTCTCCCGGATGCAAAGAAGCGGCTTCTTTGCTCACAACATTGTGGCGAGCGCAGGGAGCTCCTGAGAGCGGTTTGTGCCGAAAGAAGCCCGGGACCGGCACTTAGCTTCGGAGAGCTGCGTATCTGCGTCTTCTGCGTGTCTTGCCGCTCTATACTCAGCCAAAAGCTTTTCCAGCATATCTTGCAAAGAGAAACTCTGCCAGGAAAGAAAACATCCAAAATCTTGTTCTAAAGCTTGCACGGAGGTCTGCAAAGAGTTTGGCAAGAATGAAAGGTAGTTGTCCAAAACTCGTTCTTTTCCAATATAATAACAATGGACAAGGCAGGAGAGGGGTAAAGTAGTGGTTTCTCTAAGTCTGAATGCTGCCCACACTGTGCCTGTGTGGTGCGGCTTGCATCTTCGCCTTTGGGAAACTGCCGCTCGCCGATTCTCCCGGAGGCGAAGAAGCGGCTTCTTCGCACACAGAGCATTGTGGCGAGCGCAGGGAGCTCCTGAGAGCGGTTTGTGCCGAAAGAAGCCCGGGACCGGCACTTAGCTTCGGAGAGCTGCGTATCTGCGTCTTCTGCGTGTCTTGCCGCTCTACACGCAGCAAAAAGCTTTTCCACCATATCTTGCAAAGAGAAACTCTGCCAGGAAAGAAAACATCCAAAATCTTGTTCTAAAGCTTGCACGGAGGTCTGCAAAGAGTTTGGCAAGAATGAAAGGTAGTTGTCCAGAACTCGATCTTTTCGAATATAATAACCATGGAAAAGGCAGGAGAGTGGTAAAGTACTGGTTTCTCTAAGTCTGAATGCTGCCCACACTGTGCCTGTGTGGTGCGGCTTGCATATTCCCCTTTGGGAAGCTGCCGCTCGCCGATTCTCCCGGAGGCAAAGAAGCGGCTTCTTTGCTCACAACATTGTGGAGAGCGCAGGGAGCTCCTGAGAGCGGTTTGTGCCGAAACATGCCTGGGACCGGCACTTATCTTCGGAGAGCTGCGTATCGGCGTCTTCTGCGTCTCTTGCCGCTCTACACTCAGCCAAAATCTTTTCCACCATATCTTGCAAAGAGAAACTCTGCCAGGAAAGAAAACATCCAAAATCTTGTTCTAAAGCTTGCACGGAGGTCTGCAAAGAGTTTGGCAAGAATGAAAGGTAGTTGTCCAAAACTCGTTCTTTTCGAATATAATAACAATGGACAAGGCAGGAGAGTGGTAAAGTACTGTTTTCTCTAAGTCTGAAGGCTGCCCACACTGTGCCTGCATGGTGCGGCTTGCATCTTCGCCTTTGGGAAGCTGCCGCTCGCCGATTCTCCCGCAGGCGAAGAAGCGGCTTCTTCGCACACAGAGCATTGTGCCGGTCGAGTTTTGCACCTAAGAGCGGTTTGTGCCGAAAGAAGCCCGGGACCGGCACTTAGCTTCAGAGAGCTGCGTATCTGCGTCTTCTGCGTGTCTTGCCGCTCTACACTCAGCAAAAAGCTTTCCCACCATATCTTGCAAGGAGAAACTCTGCCAGGAAAGAAAACATCCAAAATCTTGTTCTAAAGCTTGCACGGAGGTCTGCAAAGAGTTTGGCAAGAATGAAAGGTAGTTGGCAGAAACTCGTTCATTTCCAATAGAATAACCATGGAAAAGGCAGGAGAGTGGTAAAGTACTGTTTTCTCTAAGTCTGAAGGCTGCCCACACTGTGCCTGCATGGTGCGGCTTGCATCTTCGCCTTTGGGAAGCTGCCGCTCGCCGATTCTCCCGGAGGCGAAGAAGCGGCTTCTTCGCAGACAGAGCATTGGGCCGGTCGCGGTTTGCACCTAAGAGCGGTTTGTGCCGAAAGAAGCCCGGGACCGGCACTTAGCTTCGGAGAGCTGCGTATCTGCGTCTTCTGCGTGTCTTGCCGCTCAACACTCAGCCAAAATCTTTTCCAGCATATCTTGCAAAGAGAAACTCTGCCAGGAAAGAAAACATCCAAAATCTTGTTCTAAAGCTTGCACGGAGGTCTGCAAAGAGTTTGGCAAGAATGAAAGGTAGTTGTCCAAAACTCGTTCTTTTCCAATAGAATAACCATGGAAAACGCAGTGAGTGTTAAAGTACTGTTTTCTCTAAGTCTGAAGGCTGCCCACACTGTGCCTGTGTGCTGCAGCTTGCATCTTCGCCTTTGGGAAGCTGCCGCTCGCCGATTCTCCCGGAGGCGAAGAAGCGGCTTCTTCGCACACCGAGCATTGTGGCGAGCGCAGGGAGCTCCTGAGAGCGGTTTGTGCCGAAAGAAGCCCGGGACCAGCATTTAGCTTCGGAGAGCTGCGTATCTGCGTCTTCTGCGTGTCTTGCCGCTCTACACTCAGCAAAAAGCTTTTCCACCATATCTTGCAAGGAGAAACTCTGCCAGGAAAGAAAACATCCAAAATCTTGTTCTAAAGCTTGCACGCAGGTCTGCAAAGAGTTTGGCAAGAATGAAAGGTAGTTGTCCAAAACTCGTTCTTTTCCAATAGAATAACCATGGAAAAGGCAGGAGAGTGGTAAAGTACTGTTTTCTCTAAGTCTGAATGCTGCCCACACTGTGCCTGTGTGCTGCAGCTTGCACCTTCGCCTTTGGGAAGCTGCCGCTCGCCGATTCTCCCGGAGGCGAAGAAGCGGCTTCTTCGCACACAGAGCATTGTGGCGAGCGCAGGGAGCTCCTGAGAGCGGTTTGTGCCGAAAGAACCCCGGGACCGGCACTTAGCTTCAGAGAGCTGCGTATCTGCGTCTTCTGCGTGTCTTGCCGCTCTACACTCAGCAAAAAGCTTTTCCACCATATCTTGCAAGGAGAAACTCTGCCAGGAAAGAAAACATCCAAAATCTTGTTCTAAAGCTTGCACGGAGGTCTGCAAAGAGTTTGGCAAGAATGAAAGGTAGTTGTCCAAAACTCGTTCTTTTCCAATAGAATAACCATGGAAAAGGCAGGAGAGTGGTAAAGTACTGTTTTCTCTAAGTCTGAAGGCTGCCCACACTGTGCCTGCATGGTGCGGCTTGCATCTTCGCCTTTGGGAAGCTGCCGCTCGCCGATTCTCCCGCAGGCGAAGAAGCGGCTTCTTCGCACACAGAGCATTGTGGCGAGCGCAGGGAGCTCCTGAGAGCGGTTTGTGCCGAAACATGCCTGGGACCGGCACTTAGCTTCGGAGAGCTGCGTATCTGCATCTTTTGCATGTCTTTCCGCTCTACACTCAGCAAAAAGCTTTTCCAGCATATCTTGCAAAGAGAAACTCTGCCAGGAAAGAAAACATCCAAAATCTTGTTCTAAAGCTTGCACGGAGGTCTGCAAAGAGTTTGGCAAGAATGAAAGGTAGTTGGCAGAAACTCGTTCTTTTCCAATATAATAACAATGGACAAGGCAGGAGAGTGGTAAAGTAGTGGTTTCTCTAAGTCTGAATGCTGCCCACACTGTGCCTGCATGGTGCGGCTTGCATCTTCGCCTTTGGGAAGCTGCCGCTCGCCGATTCTCCCGGAGGCGAAGAAGCGGCTTCTTCGCAGACAGAGCATTGGGCCGGTCGCGGTTTGCACCTAAGAGCGGTTTGTGCCGAAAGAAGCCCGGGACCGGCACTTAGCTTCGGAGAGCTGCGTATCTGCGTCTTCTGCGTGTCTTGCCGCTCAACACTCAGCCAAAATCTTTTCCAGCATATCTTGCAAAGAGAAACTCTGCCAGGAAAGAAAACATCCAAAATCTTGTTCTAAAGCTTGCACGGAGGTCTGCAAAGAGTTTGGCAAGAATGAAAGGTAGTTGTCCAAAACTCGTTCTTTTCCAATAGAATAACCATGGAAAAGGCAGTGAGTGGTAAAGTACTGTTTTCTCTAAGTCTGAATGCTGCCCACACTGTGCCTGTGTGCTGCAGCTTGCATCTTCGCCTTTGGGAAGCTGCCGCTCGCCGATTCTCCCGGAGGCGAAGAAGCGGCTTCTTCGCACACAGAGCATTGTGGCGAGCGCAGGGAGCTCCTGAGAGCGGTTTGTGCCGAAAGAAGCCCGGGACCGGCACTTAGCTTCGGAGAGCTGCGTATCTGCGTCTTCTGCGTGTCTTGCCGCTCTACACTCAGCAAAAAGCTTTTCCACCATATCTTGCAAGGAGAAACTCTGCCAGGAAAGAAAACATCCAAAATCTTGTTCTAAAGCTTGCACGCAGGTCTGCAAAGAGTTTGGCAAGAATGAAAGGTAGTTGTCCAAAACTCGTTCTTTTCCAATCGAATAACCATGGAAAAGGCAGGAGAGTGGTAAAGTACTGTTTTCTCTAAGTCTGAATGCTGCCCACACTGTGCCTGTGTGCTGCAGCTTGCACCTTCGCCTTTGGGAAGCTGCCGCTCGCCGATTCTCCCGGAGGCGAAGAAGCGGCTTCTTCGCACACAGAGCATTGTGGCGAGCGCAGGGAGCTCCTGAGAGCGGTTTGTGCCGAAAGAAGCCCGGGACCGGCACTTAGCTTCGGAGAGCTGCGTATCTGCGTCTTCTGCGTGTCTTGCCGCTCTACACTCAGCAAAAAGCTTTTCCACCATATCTTGCAAGGAGAAACTCTGCCAGGAAAGAAAACATCCAAAATCTTGTTCTAAAGCTTGCACGGAGGTCTGCAAAGAGTTTGGCAAGAATGAAAGGTAGTTGTCCAAAACTCGTTCTTTTCCAATAGAATAACCATGGAAAAGGCAGGAGAGTGGTAAAGTACTGTTTTCTCTAAGTCTGAAGGCTGCCCACACTGTGCCTGCATGGTGCGGCTTGCATCTTCGCCTTTGGGAAGCTGCCGCTCGCCGATTGTCCCGGAGGCGAAGAAGCGGCTTCTTCGCACACAGAGCATTGGGCCGGTCGCGGTTTGCACCTAAGAGCGGTTTGTGCCGAAAGAAGCCCGGGACCGGCACTTAGCTTCAGAGAGCTGCGTATCTGCGTCTTCTGCGTGTCTTGCCGCTCTACACTCAGCAAAAAGCTTTTCCAGCATATCTTGCAAAGAGAAACTCTGCCAGGAAAGAAAACATCCAAAATCTTGTTCTAAAGCTTGCACGGAGGTCTGCAAAGAGTTTGGCAAGAATGAAAGGTAGTTGTCCAAAACTCGATCTTTTCCAATAGAATAACCATGGAAAAGGCAGGAGAGTGGTAAAGTACTGGTTTCTATAAGTCTGAATGCTGCCCACACTGTGCCTGCATGGTGCGGCTTGCATCTTCCCCTTTGGGAAGCTGCCGCTCGCCGATTCTCCCGGATGCAAAGAAGCGGCTTCTTTGCTCACAACATTGTGGAGAGCGCAGGGAGCTCCTGAGAGCGGTTTGTGCCGAAACATGCCTGGGACCGGCACTTAGCTTCGGAGAGCTGCGTATCGGTGTCTTCTGCGTGTCTTGCCGCTCTATACTCAGCCAAAAGCTTTTCCACCATATCTTGCAAGGAGAAACTCTGCCAGGAAAGAAAACATCCAAAATCTTGTTCTAAAGCTTGCACGGAGGTCTGCAAAGAGTTTGGCAAGAATGAAAGGTAGTTGTCCAAAACTCGTTCTTTTCGAATATAATAACAATGGACAAGGCAGGAGAGGGGTAAAGTAGTGGTTTCTCTAAGTCTGAATGCTGCCCACACTGTGCCTGTGTGGTGCGGCTTGCATCTTCGCCTTTGGGAAGCTGCCGCTCGCCGATTCTCCCGGAGGCGAAGAAGCGGCTTCTTCGCACACAGAGCATTGTGGTGAGCGCAGGGAGCTCCTGAGAGCGGTTTGTGCCGAAAGAAGCCCGGGACCGGCACTTAGCTTCGGAGAGCTGCGTATCTGCGTCGTCTGCGTGTCTTGCCGCTCTACACTCAGCAAAAAGCTTTTCCACCATATCTTGCAAGGAGAAACTCTGCCAGGAAAGAAAACATCCAAAATCTTGTTCTAAAGCTTGCACGGAGGTCTGCAAAGAGTTTGGCAAGAATGAAAGGTAGTTGTCCAAAACTCGTTCTTTTCCAATAGAATAACAATGGACAAGGCAGGAGAGTGGTAAAGTACTGTTTTCTCTAAGTCTGAATGCTGCCCACACTGTGCCTGCATGGTGCGGCTTGCATCTTCGCCTTTGGGAAGCTGCCGCTCGCCGATTCTCCCGCAGGCGAAGAAGCGGCTTCTTCGCACACAGAGCATTGTGGCGAGCGCAGGGAGCTCCTGAGAGCGGTGTGTGCCGAAAGAAGCCCGGGACCGGCACTTAGCTTCGGAGAGCTGCGTATCTGCGTCTTCTGCGTGTCTTGCCGCTCAACACTCAGCCAAAAGCTTTTCCACCATATCTTGCAAAGAGAAACTCTGCCATGAAAGAAAACATCCCAAATCTTGTTCTAAAGCTTGCACGGAGGTCTGCAAAGAGTTTGGCAAGAATGAAAGGTAGTTGGCAGAAACTCATTCTTTTCCAATATAATAACCATGGAAAAGGCAGGAGAGTGGTAAAGTACTTTTTCTCTAAGTCTGAAGGCTGCCCACACTGTGCCTGTGTGCTGCAGCTTGCATCTCCGCCTTTGGGAAGCTGCCGCTCGCCGATTCTCCCGGAGGCGAAGAAGCGGCTTCTTCGCACACAGAGCATTGGGCCGGTCGCGGTTTGCACCTAAGAGCGGTTTGTGCCGAAAGAAGCCCGGGACCGGCACTTAGCTTCGGAGAGCTGCGTATCTGCGTCTTCTGCGTGTCTTGCCGCTCTACACTCAGCCAAAAGCTTTTCCACCATATCTTGCAAAGAGAAACTCTGCCATGAAAGAAAACATCCAAAATCTTGTTCTAAAGCTTGCACGGAGGTCTGCAAAGAGTTTGGCAAGAATGAAAGGTAGTTGGCAGAAACTCGTTCTTTTCCAATATAATAACAATGGAAAGGAAGAGAGAGAGGTAAAGTACTGTTTACTCTAAGTCTGAATGCTGCCCACACTGTGCCTGCATTGTGCGGCTTGCATCTTCGCCTTTGGGAAGCTGCCGCTCGCCGATTCTCCCGGAGGCGAAGAAGCGGCTTCTTCGCACACAGAGCATTCGGCCGGTCGCGGTTGGCACCTAAGAGCGGTTTGTGCCGAAAGAAGCCCGGGACCGGCACTTAGCTTCGGAGAGCTGCGTATCTGCGTCTTCTGCGTGT
This sequence comes from Molothrus aeneus, assembly GCF_037042795.1. NCBI lineage: Eukaryota > Metazoa > Chordata > Aves > Passeriformes > Icteridae > Molothrus > Molothrus aeneus. The sequence continues at coordinate 20,281 of NW_027099218.1, read as the reverse complement.
CTTGCCGCTCTACACTCAGCCAAAAGCTTTTCCAGCATATCTTGCAAAGAGAAACTCTGCCAGGAAAGAAAACATCCAAAATCTTGTTCTAAAGCTTGCACGGAGGTCTGCAAAGAGTTTGGCAAGAATGAAAGGTAGTTGTCCAAAACTCGTTCTTTTCCAATATAATAACCATGGAAAAGGCAGGAGAGTGGTAAAGTACTGTTTTCTCTAAGTCTGAAGGCTGCCCACACTGTGCCTGTGTGCTGCAGCTTGCATCTTCGCCTTTGGGAAGCTGCCGCTCGCCGATTCTCCCGGAGGCGAAGAAGCGGCTTCTTCGCACACAGAGCATTGTGGCGAGCGCAGGGAGCTCCTGAGAGCGGTTTGTGCCGAAAGAAGCCCGGGACCGGCACTTAGCTTCGGAGAGCTGCGTATCTGCGTCTTCTGCGTGTCTTGCCGCTCTACACTCAGCAAAAAGCTTTTCCACCATATCTTGCAAGGAGAAACTCTGCCAGGAAAGAAAACATCCAAAATCTTGTTCTAAAGCTTGCACGGAGGTCTGCAAAGAGTTTGGCAAGAATGAAAGGTAGTTGTCCAAAACTCGATCTTTTCCAATACAATAACCATGGAAAAGGCAGTGAGTGGTAAAGTACTGTTTTCTCTAAGTCTGAAGGCTGCCCACACTGTGCCTGCATGGTGCGGCTTGCATCTTCGCCTTTGGGAAGCTGCCGCTCGCCGATTCTCCCGGAGGTGAAGAAGCGGCTTCTTCGCACACAGAGCATTGTGGCGAGCGCAGGGAGCTCCTGAGAGCGGTTTGTGCCGAAAGAAGCCCGGGACCGGCACTTAGCTTCGGAGAGCTGCGTATCTGCGTCTTCTGCGTGTCTTGCCGCTCTACACTCAGCCAAAAGCTTTTCCACCATATCTTGCAAAGAGAAACTCTGCCAGGAAAGAAAACATCCAAAATCTTGTTCTAAAGCTTGCACGGAGGTCTGCAAAGAGTTTGGCAAGAATGAAAGGTAGTTGTCCAAAACTCGATCTTTTCCAATAGAATAACCATGGAAAAGGCAGGAGAGGGGTAAAGTACTGGTTTCTATAAGTCTGAATGCTGCCCACACTGTGCCTGCATGGTGCGGCTTGCATCTTCGCCTTTGGGAAGCTGCCGCTCGCCGATTCTCCCGGATGCAAAGAAGCGGCTTCTTTGCTCACAACATTGTGGCGAGCGCAGGGAGCTCCTGAGAGCGGTTTGTGCCGAAAGAAGCCCGGGACCGGCACTTAGCTTCGGAGAGCTGCGTATCGGTGTCTTCTGCGTGTCTTGCCGCTCTATACTCAGCAAAAAGCTTTTCCACCATATCTTGCAAGGAGAAACTCTGCCAGGAAAGAAAACATCCAAAATCTTGTTCTAAAGCTTGCACGGAGGTCTGCAAAGAGTTTGGCAAGAATGAAAGGTAGTTGTCCAAAACTCGTTCTTTTCGAATATAATAACAATGGACAAGGCAGGAGAGGGGTAAAGTAGTGGTTTCTCTAAGTCTGAATGCTGCCCACACTGTGCCTGTGTGGTGCGGCTTGCATCTTCGCCTTTGGGAAGCTGCCGCTCGCCGATTCTCCTGGAGGCGAAGAAGCGGCTTCTTGGCACACAGAGCATTGTGGCGAGCGCAGGGAGCTCCGGAGAGCGGTTTGTGCCGAAACATGCCTGGGACCGGCAGTTAGCTTCGGAGAGCTGCGTATCTGCGTCTTCTGCGTGTCTTGCCGCTCTATACTCAGCCAAAAGCTTTTCCACCATATCTTGCAAGGAGAAACTCTGCCAGGAAAGAAAACATCCAAAATCTTGTTCTAAAGCTTGCACGGAGGTCTGCAAAGAGTTTGGCAAGAATGAAAGGTAGTTGTCCAAAACTCGTTCTTTTCGAATATAATAACAATGGACAAGGCAGGAGAGTGGTAAAGTAGTGGTTTCTCTAAGTCTGAATGCTGCCCACACTGTGCCTGTGTGGTGCGGCTTGCATCTTCGCCTTTGGGAAGCTGCCGCTCGCCGATTCTCCTGGAGGCGAAGAAGCGGCTTCTTCGCAGACAGAGCATTGGGCCGGTCGAGGTTTGCACCTAAGAGCGGTTTGTGCCGAAAGAAGCCCGGGACCGGCACTTAGCTTCGGAGAGCTGCGTATCTGCGTCTTCTGCGTGCCTTGCCGCTCAACACTCAGCCAAAATCTTTTCCACCATATCTTGCAAAGAGAAACTCTGCCAGGAAAGAAAACATCCAAAATCTTGTTCTAAAGCTTGCACGGAGGTCTGCAAAGAGTTTGGCAAGAATGAAAGGTAGTTGTCCAAAACTCGTTCTTTTCCAATAGAATAACCATGGAAAAGGCAGTGAGTGGTAAAGTACTGTTTTCTCTAAGTCTGAAGGCTGCCCACACTGTGCCTGCATGGTGCGGCTTGCATCTTCCCCTTTGGGAAGCTGCCGCTCGCCGATTCTCCCGGAGGCGAAGAAGCGGCTTCTTCGCACACAGAGCATTGGGCCGGTCGCGGTTTGCACCTAAGAGCGGTTTGTGCCGAAAGAAGTCCGGGACCGGCACTTAGCTTCGGAGAGCTGCGTATCTGCGTCTTCTGCGTGTCTTGCCGCTCTACACTCAGCCAAAAGCTTTTCCAGCATATCTTGCAAAGAGAAACTCTGCCAGGAAAGAAAACATCCAAAATCTTGTTCTAAAGCTTGCACGGAGGTCTGCAAAGAGTTTGGCAAGAATGAAAGGTAGTTGTCCAAAACTCGATCTTTTCCAATAGAATAACCATGGAAAAGGCAGGAGAGTGGTAAAGTACTGGTTTCTATAAGTCTGAATGCTGCCCACACTGTGCCTGCATGGTGCGGCTTGCATCTTCCCCTTTGGGAAGCTGCCGCTCGCCGATTCTCCCGGATGCAAAGAAGCGGCTTCTTTGCTCACAACATTGTGGCGAGCGCAGGGAGCTCCTGAGAGCGGTTTGTGCCGAAAGAAGCCCGGGACCGGCACTTAGCTTCGGAGAGCTGCGTATCGGTGTCTTCTGCGTGTCTTGCCGCTCTATACTCAGCCAAAAGCTTTTCCACCATATCTTGCAAGGAGAAACTCTGCCAGGAAAGAAAACATCCAAAATCTTGTTCTAAAGCTTGCACGGAGGTCTGCAAAGAGTTTGGCAAGAATGAAAGGTAGTTGTCCAAAACTCGTTCTTTTCGAATATAATAACAATGGACAAGGCAGGAGAGGGGTAAAGTAGTGGTTTCTCTAAGTCTGAATGCTGCACACACTGTGCCTGTGTGGTGCGGCTTGCATCTTCGCCTTTGGGAAGCTGCCGCTCGCCGATTCTCCCGGAGGCGAAGAAGCGGCTTCTTCGCACACAGAGCATTGTGGCGAGCGCAGGGAGCTCCTGAGAGCGGTTTGTGCCGAAAGAAGCCCGGGACCGGCACTTGGCTTCGGAGAGCTGCGTATCTGCGTCTTCTGCGTGTCTTGCCGCTCTACACTCAGCAAAAAGCTTTTCCAGCATATCTTGCAAAGAGAAACTCTGCCAGGAAAGAAAACATCCAAAATCTTGTTCTAAAGCTTGCACGGAGGTCTGCAAAGAGTTTGGCAAGAATGAAAGGTAGTTGTCCAAAACTCGATCTTTTCCAATAGAATAACCATGGAAAAGGCAGGAGAGTGGTAAAGTACTGGTTTCTATAAGTCTGAATGCTGCCCACACTGTGCCTGCATGGTGCGGCTTGCATCTTCCCCTTTGGGAAGCTGCCGCTCGCCGATTCTCCCGGAGGCGAAGAAGCGTCTTCTTTGCTCACAACATTGTGGAGAGCGCAGGGAGCTCCTGAGAGCGGTTTGTGCCGAAACATGCCTGGGACCGGCACTTAGCTTCAGAGAGCTGCGTATCGGCGTCTTCTGCGTGTCTTGCCGCTCTACACTCAGCCAAAAGCTTTTCCAGCATATCTTGCAAAGAGAAACTCTGCCAGGAAAGAAAACATCCAAAATCTTGTTCTAAAGCTTGCACGGAGGTCTGCAAAGAGTTTGGCAAGAATGAAAGGTAGTTGTCCAAAACTCGTTCTTTTCGAATATAATAACAATGGACAAGGCAGGAGAGTGGTAAAGTACTGTTTTCTCTAAGTCTGAAGGCTGCCCACACTGTGCCTGCATGGTGCGGCTTGCATCTTCGCCTTTGGGAAGCTGCCGCTCGCCGATTCTCCCGCAGGCGAAGAAGCGGCTTCTTCGCACACAGAGCATTGTGCCGGTCGAGGTTTGCACCTAAGAGCGGTTTGTGGCGAAAGAAGCCCGGGACCGGCACTTAGCTTCGGAGATCTGCGTATCTGCGTCTTCTGCGTGTCTTGCCGCTCTACACTCAGCAAAAAGCTTTTCCACCATATCTTGCAAGGAGAAACTCTGCCAGGAAAGAAAACATCCAAAATCTTGTTCTAAAGCTTGCACGGAGGTCTGCAAAGAGTTTGGCAAGAATGAAAGGTAGTTGTCCAAAACTCGTTCTTTTCCAATAGAATAACCATGGAAAAGGCAGGAGAGTGGTAAAGTACTGTTTTCTCTAAGTCTGAAGGCTGCCCACACTGTGCCTGCATGGTGCGGCTTGCATCTTCGCCTTTGGGAAGCTGCCGCTCGCCGATTCTCCCGGAGGCGAAGAAGCGGCTTCTTCGCACACAGAGCATTGTGGCGAGCGCAGGGAGCTCCTGAGAGCGGTTTGTGCCGAAAGATGGACGGGACCGGCACTTAGCTTCGGAGAGCTGCGTATCTGCATCTTTTGCGTGTCTTGCTGCTCTACACTCAGCAAAAAGCTTTCCCACCATATCTTGCAAAGAGAAACTCTGCCATGAAAGAAAACATCCAAAATCTTGTTCTAAAGCTTGCACGGAGGTCTGCAAAGAGTTTGGCCAGAATGAAAGGTAGTTGGCAGAAACTCGTTCTTTTCCAATATAATAACAATGGAAAGGAAGAGAGAGAGGTAAAGTACTGTTTTCTCGAAGTCTGAAGGCTGCCCACACTGTGCCTGCATGGTGCGGCTTGCATCTTCGCCTTTGGGAAGCTGCCGCTCGCCGATTCTCCCGGAGGCGAAGAAGCGGCTTCTTCGCACACAGAGCATTGTGGCGAGCGCAGGGAGCTCCTGAGAGCGGTTTGTGCCGAAAGAAGCCCGGGACCGGCACTTAGCTTCGGAGAGCTGCGTATCTGCATCTTTTGCGTGTCTTGCCGCTCTACACTCAGCAAAAAGCTTTTCCACCATATCTTGCAAAGAGAAACTCTGCCAGGAAAGAAAACATCCAAAATCTTGTTCTAAAGCTTGCACGGAGGTCTGCAAAGAGTTTGGCAAGAATGAAAGGTAGTTGGCAGAAACTCGTTCTTTTCCAATATAATAACAATGGAAAGGAAGAGAGAGAGGTAAAGTACTGTTTTCTCTAAGTCTGAATGCTGCCCACACTGTGCCTGCATGGTGCGGCTTGCATCTTCGCCTTTGGGAAGCTGCCGCTCGCTGATTGTCCCGGAGGCGAAGAAGCGGCTTCTTCGCACACAGAGCATTGGGCCGGTCGCGGTTTGCACCTAAGAGCGGTTTGTGCCGGAAGAAGCCCGGGACCGGCACTTGGCTTCGGAGAGCTGCGTATCTGCGTCTTCTGCGTGTCTTGCCGCTCAACACTCAGCAAAAAGCTTTTCCAGCATATCTTGCAAAGAGAAACTCTGCCAGGAAAGAAAACATCCAAAATCTTGTTCTAAAGCTTGCACGGAGGTCTGCAAAGAGTTTGGCAAGAATGAAAGGTAGTTGTCCAAAACTCGATCTTTTCGAATATAATAACCATGGAAAAGGCAGGAGAGTGGTAAAGTACTGGTTTCTATAAGTCTGAATGCTGCCCACACTGTGCCTGTGTGGTGCGGCTTGCATCTTCCCCTTTGGGAAGCTGCCGCTCGCCGATTCTCCCGGAGGCGAAGAAACGGCTTCTTTGCTCACAACATTGTGGAGAGCGCAGGGAGCTCCTGAGAGCGGTTTGTGCCGAAACATGCCTGGGACCGGCACTTAGCTTCGGAGAGCTGCGTATCGGCGTCTTCTGCGTGTCTTGCCGCTCTACACTCAGCCAAAAGCTTTTCCACCATATCTTGCAAAGAGAAACTCTGCCAGGAAAGAAAACATCCAAAATCTTGTTCTAAAGCTTGCACGGAGGTCTGCAAAGAGTTTGGCAAGAATGAAAGGTAGTTGTCCAAAACTCGATCTTTTCGAATATAATAACCATGGAAAAGGCAGGAGAGTGGTAAAGTACTGTTTTCTCTAAGTCTGAAGGCTGCCCACACTGTGCCTGCATGGTGCGGCTTGCATCTTCGCCTTTGGGAAGCTGCCGCTCGCCGATTCTCCCGGAGGCGAAGAAGCGGCTTCTTCGCACACAGAGCATTGTGGCGAGCGCAGGGAGCTCCTGAGAGCGGTTTGTGCCGAAAGAAGCCCGGGACCGGCACTTAGCTTCGGAGAGCTGCGTATCTGCGTCGTCTGCGTGTCTTGCCGCTCTACACTCAGCAAAAAGCTTTTCCACCATATCTTGCAAGGAGAAACTCTGCCATGAAAGAAAACATCCAAAATCTTGTTCTAAAGCTTGCACGGAGGTCTGCAAAGAGTTTGGCAAGAATGAAAGGTAGTTGGCAGAAACTCGTTCTTTTCCAATATAATAACAATGGAAAGGAAGAGTGAGAGGTAAAGTACTGTTTTCTCGAAGTCTGAAGGCTGCCCACACTGTGCCTGCATGGTGCGGCTTGCATCTTCGCCTTTGGGAAGCTGCCGCTCGCCGATTCTCCCGGAGGCGAAGAAGCGGCTTCTTCGCACACAGAGCATTGGGCCGGTCGCGGTTTGCACCTAAGAGCGGTTTGTGCCGAAAGAAGCCCGGGACCGGCACTTAGCTTCGGAGAGCTGCGTATCTGCGTCTTCTGCGTGTCTTGCCGCTCTACACTCAGCAAATAGCTTTTCCAGCATATCTTGCAAAGAGAAACTCTGCCAGGAAAGAAAACATCCAAAATCTTGTTCTAAAGCTTGCACGGAGGTCTGCAAAGAGTTTGGCAAGAATGAAAGGTAGTTGTCCAAAACTCGTTCTTTTCGAATATAATAACCATGGAAAAGGCAGGAGAGTGGTAAAGTACTGGTTTCTCTAAGTCTGAATGCTGCCCACACTGTGCCTGTGTGGTGCGGCTTGCATCTTCCCCTTAGGGAAGCTGCCGCTCGCCGATTCTCCCGGAGGCAAAGAAGCGGCTTCTTTGCTCACAACATTGTGGAGAGCGCAGGGAGCTCCTGAGAGCGGTTTGTGCCGAAACATGCCTGGGACCGGCACTTAGCTTCGGAGAGCTGCGTATCTGCATCTTTTGCGTGTCTTGCCGCTCTACACTCAGCAAAAAGCTTTTCCACCATATCTTGCAAAGAGAAACTCTGCCAGGAAAGAAAACATCCAAAATCTTGTTCTAAAGCTTGCACGGAGGTCTGCAAAGAGTTTGGCAAGAATGAAAGGTAGTTGTCCAAAACTCGTTCTTTTCCAATATAATAACAATGGACAGGCAGGAGAGTGGTAAAGTACTGTTTTCTCTAAGTCTGAATGCTGCCCACACTGTGCCTGCATGGTGCGGCTTGCATCTTCGCCTTTGGGAAGCTGCCGCTCGCCGATTCTCCCGGAGGTGAAGAAGCGGCTTCTTCGCAGACAGAGCATTGGGCCGGTCGCGGTTTGCACCTAAGAGCGGTTTGTGCCGAAAGAAGCCCGGGACCGGCACTTAGCTTCGGAGAGCTGCGTATCTGCGTCTTCTGCGTGTCTTGCCGCTCAACACTCAGCAAATAGCTTTTCCACCATATCTTGCAAAGAGAAACTCTGCCAGGAAAGAAAACATCCAAAATCTTGTTCTAAAGCTTGCACGGAGGTCTGCAAAGAGTTTGGCAAGAATGAAAGGTAGTTTGCAGAAACTCGTTCTTTTCCAATATAATAACAATGGAAAGGAAGAGAGAGAGGTAAAGTACTGTTTTCTCTAAGTCTGAATGCTGCCCACACTGTGCCTGCATGGTGCGGCTTGCATCTTCGCCTTTGGGAAGCTGCCGCTCGCCGATTCTCCTGGAGGCGAAGAAGCGGCTTCTTCGCAGACAGAGCATTGGGCCGGTCGCGGTTTGCACCTAAGAGCGGTTTGTGCCGAAAGAAGCCCGGGACCGGCACTTAGCTTCGGAGAGCTGCGTATCTGCGTCTTCTGCGTGTCTTGCCGCTCAACACTCAGCAAAGAGCTTTTCCACCATATCTTGCAAAGAGAAACTCTGCCAGGAAAGAAAACATCCAAAATCTTGTTCTAAAGCTTGCACGGAGGTCTGCAAAGAGTTTGGCAAGAATGAAAGGTAGTTTGCAGAAACTCGTTCTTTTCCAATATAATAACAATGGAAAGGAAGAGAGAGAGGTAAAGTACTGTTTTCTCTAAGTCTGAATGCTGCCCACACTGTGCCTGCATGGTGCGGCTTGCATCTTCGCCTTTGGGAAGCTGCCGCTCGCCGATTCTCCTGGAGGCGAAGAAGCGGCTTCTTCGCACACAGAGCATTGGGCCGGTCGCGGTTTGCACCTAAGATCGGTTTGTGCTGAAAGAAGCCCGGGACCGGCACTTAGCTTCGGAGAGCTGCGTATCTGCGTCTTCTGCGTGTCTTGCCGCTCTACACTCAGCAAAAAGCTTTTCCACCATATCTTGCAAAGAGAAACTCTGCCAGGAAAGAAAACATCCAAAATCTTGTTCTAAAGCTTGCACGGAGGTCTGCAAAGAGTTTGGCAAGAATGAAAGGTAGTTGTCCAAAACTCGATCTTTTCCAATAGAATAACCATGGAAAAGGCAGGGGAGTGGTAAAGTACTGGTTTCTATAAGTCTGAATGCTGCCCACACTGTGCCTGTGTGGTGCGGCTTGCATCTTCCCCTTTGGGAAGCTGCTGCTCGCCGATTCTCCCGGATGCAAAGAAGCGGCTTCTTTGCTCACAACATTGTGGAGAGCGCAGGGAGCTCCTGAGAGCGGTTTGTGCCGAAACATGCCTGGGACCGGCACTTAGCTTCGGAGAGCTGCGTATCGGCGTCTTCTGCGTGTCTTGCCGCTCTATACTCAGCCAAAAGCTTTTCCACCATATCTTGCAAGGAGAAACTCTGCCATGAAAGAAAACATCCAAAATCTTGTTCTAAAGCTTGCACGGAGGTCTGCAAAGAGTTTGGCAAGAATGAAAGGTAGTTGTCCAAAACTCGTTCTTTTCCAATAGAATAACCATGGAAAAGGCAGGAGAGTGGTAAAGTACTGTTTTCTCTAAGTCTGAAGGCTGCCCACACTGTGCCTGTGTGCCGCAGCTTGCATCTTCGCCTTTGGGAAGCTGCCGCTCGCCGATTCTCCCGGAGGCGAAGAAGCGGCTTCTTCGCACACAGAGCATTGTGGCGAGCGCAGGGAGCTCCTGAGAGCGGTTTGTGCCGAAAGATGGAAGGGACCGGCACTTAGCTTCGGAGAGCTGCGTATCTGCGTCTTCTGCGTGTCTTGCCGCTCAACACTCAGCCAAAATCTTTTCCACCATATCTTGCAAAGAGAAACTCTGCCAGGAAAGAAAACATCCAAAATCTTGTTCTAAAGCTTGCACGGAGGTCTGCAAAGAGTTTGGCAAGAATGAAAGGTAGTTGGCGGAAACTCGTTCTTTTCCAATATAATAACCATAGAAAGGAAGAGAGAGAGGTAAAGTACTGTTTTCTCTAAGTCTGAATGCTGCCCACACTGTGCCTGCATGGTGCGGCTTGCATCTTCGCCTTTGGGAAGCTGCCGCTCGCCGATTCTCCCGCAGGCGAAGAAGCGGCTTCTTCGCACACAGAGCATTGTGCCGGTCGAGGTTTGCACCTAAGAGCGGTTTGTGCCGAAAGAAGCCCGGGACCGGCACTTAGCTTCGGAGAGCTGCGTATCTGCGTCTTCTGCGTGTCTTGCCGCTCAACACTCTGCCAAAATCTTTTCCAGCATATCTTGCAAAGAGAAACTCTGCCAGGAAAGAAAACATCCAAAATCTTGTTCTAAAGCTTGCACGGAGGTCTGCAAAGAGTTTGGCAAGAATGAAAGGTAGTTGTCCAAAACTCGTTCTTTTCCATTATAATAAAGATGGAAAAGGCAGGAGAGTGGTAAAGTACTGTTTTCTCTAAGTCTGAGTGCAGCCCACACTGTGCCTGCATGGTGCGGCTTGCATCTTCGCCTTTGGGAAGCTGCCGCTCGCCGAGTCTCCCGGAGGCGAAGAAGCGGCTTCTTTGCTCACAACATTGTGGCGAGCGCAGGGAGCTCCTGAGAGCGGTTTGTGCCGAAAGATGCCCGGGACCGGCACTTAGCTTCGGAGAGCTGCGTATCTGCGTCTTCTGCGTGTCTTGCCGCTCTACACTCAGCAAAAAGCTTTTCCACCATATCTTGCAAAGAGAAACTGTGCCAGTAAATAAAACATCCCCAATCTTCTTCTAAATTTGCACAGAGGACTGCAGAGTGTTTAAGAAGATGTAAAGTTGTGTCCCAAAACTCCTTTTATTAGAATGTAACGTGAATGAAACGGCAGGATAATGCTGAAGTACTCGTTTCTATCAATTTGAAAGCTGCACGCGCTATATCGGTGTGCTGCGGCTTACATCTTCGTCTTTGGGAAGCTGCCGTTCTCTCCATCTCCTGGAGGCGAAGAAGCGGCTTCTTTGCGCACAGAGCATTGTGCCCCTGGCGGTGTTCTCCGGAGAGCGGCTTCTGACGAAGGACGCCCTGGCAGGGGGCTTAGTTTCGGAGAGCTCTTTACTCTGCCTTCTGCCTCTCTGGTCGCATAAAACTTAGCAAAAAGCTTTTTTACTATGTCTTGCAATGACAAACTCTGCCAGTACGGAAAGCATCTCCGCTCTTGTTCTAGAAGTTGCGCGGAGGTCTGCAGAGTGTTTAGCAAGAAGCAAAAGAAAGTTGTCCAAAACTCCTTCTTTTGGAATGGTAATGTGAATGGAAAAGGCCGGAGAGTGGTAAGGTACTGTTTTCTTTAGGTTTGAGAGCTGCACACACAATCCCCATGTTGTGCGACTTTTTTCTTCGCTTTTAAAAACGCGGCCACGGTCTCCCTCTCCCGGAGGCGAAGAAGCCGCTTCTTTGCACACAGAGCATTGTGTCGGTCGCGCTGCGCTCCGGAGCATGGCTTCTGCGGAAAGACGCCCGGGAGCGGCCCTTACCTTCGGAGAGCTTTGTATCTCTGAATCTGCGTCTCTTGTCGCCTACATCTTAGCAAAAAGCTTTTCTACTAGGTCTCGCAAGGAGAAACTCTCCCAGTACAAAAAGCATCCCGGATCTTTTTCTGGAAGTTGCACGGAGTGTCAGCAGAGTGTTAGGCAAGAAGCAAAAGAAAGTTGTCCAAAACCCCTTTTCTTCCAATGTTAATGTGAATTGAAAAGGCAGGAGAATGAGGAAGTGCTGTTTTCTGTCCGTTTGAAAGCTGTCACAAGGAGAAACTCTATCAGCACCTCAAGTTTTCCTCCATTTTACTCCCGATCTTTCTTTTGCTGTGCAGTCAAGAAGCACCCCACTTTCTTAGTTATGCTGCAGGTTGTCTTCAAATGGCTTTGCTTTCTGTCCCCTCCTCCCCATTTCTAACAGGCACAAGCACATTCCCTTCCCGGAACAAAATCCTGGTAATAGAGCCAGGAAGACTACGCTTTGACTTTGAGAACCAAAACCTATCTAAGAGAAAATAGTCCATTCTTTGAGACCCAATATCACACATCTGTGTGCAGGAGGAAGAGGGGTGCGTGCGTGCGTGAATGGGAAGTGTACTCGCCAACAAACTAGAGCCAATATTAGTAACCAACATGTAACAAGTGTGGACGTATCTAATTCCCGGCTCTTTTTTGGATCTTTTTTCTTCAAGGTTATTTTGCTTTTAAAGATTTTCTAGTCATTTGAAAGATTCTTCTTGGTTTGTGTGAGAATAGAAATCTCCATAAAGCTTACTACGTAAAAGCAGGGTAATCTTTTGGACTTGATGATGACTATTTGGGAGATGATATTTCCATCTGCATAAATCAATTTCCTTGTTTTGGAAATATTTTTGTCACGGAAAGTAGTAAGTTTCAAGATGTGTTTTTAGAAGGTGTAAAAATTGAGATTCTCATTTGTAGCAAAGCAATACAAAGAATATCCCTTAAAACCATCCACTCCATCATTTCATTTTTGTATTTTTGTCTTTTCAATAGCTAGTTCTCACTTTCAGGTGGCTTTTAAATGCCATGGTTTGACACAATTTTGTTATTCATTTCTAAGCTTCAAAATGATATTTAAGAAGAGTAATTTCCTGTAACTACTGGACAGTTTGCAAATTAACATCAAAGTGGAGGGAGGGAGGGAAGGAAGTGGCAGAAGGACGTGGCAGAAAGAAGGACATAGTGGAAGGAAGGCAATGAAGGAAGGAATTGGGGGAAGGAAAGAAAAGAAAGAAGGAAAGAGAGAAAGAGAAAAAGAAAGAAAGAAAGAAAAAGAAAGAAAGAAAAGGAAGGGAAAAAGAAGGAACGAGGGAAAGACAGAAAGAGAGAAAGAAAGAAAGAAAGAAAGAAAGAAAGAAAGAAAGAAAGAAAGAAAGAAAGAAAGAAAGAAAGAAAGAAAGAAAGAAAGAAAGAAAGAAAGAGAAAGAAAGAAAGAAAGAAAGAAAACAAGAAAGAAAGAAAGAAAGAAAGAAAGAAAGAAAGAAAGAAAGAAAGAAAGAAAGAAAGAAAGGAAGAAAAGGGAAGAAAATTCCCAAATGTCAGAAACGTTAAAGATGATAAAATACTTGCGTGTATGATAAAGAGCGAGGACTAGATATTAGATATAGTATTGCTAAATGGCACATAAATGTGAGACCCAAACAGTTCAACTCATTGGATAGCAGTTTCTCAGCATGAATATGTTATTTCTAGCTTCAACTTCTTACTGCTACTGTACAGAATGATTACCATAGAATAATGGAATGGTTGGCTTTGGAAGGGACCTTAAATTCACCTACCTCCTCCCCACCATGTCATTGTCAGGGACACCTTCCACTAGACTGCCTTAAGCTCAAAGACCCATTCAAGCTGGCCTTGATCACTTCCAGGAATTGGTCACCCACAACATGTTCTAGTGTCTCACAACCCTCTTGGCAAGGAATTTCTTCCCAATAGCCAAAGGAAACCTATACTCTTCAGGTTTTAAAGCCATCCACACTTTTCCTATCGCTCCGTGCCCTTGTGTAGCTCACCTGCCTCCTTCTGGTAGGCTGTCTTCAGCTACTGGAGAGCTGCTCTAACAATTTGCCCAGAGTCTGCTCTTCTCCAGGCTGAGAAAACGCCTGCGGGACTCTGACTTGATGACAGACTTCATGTGCTGCACTGGGGGCTCAGACCATTCTTCTTCTTGGAATTGTTGTAGGATGCTCAACCCCTGTTGACTGTGGTACAGGTACACAGTTCATTGTGGTACAGGTAATAAATAGATGATTGTTTTAATAAAGACACAATTGAAATGATAAGAGCTAAATTTTAACGCAAAATTATTGGAGAAAGATTCCTAAACCTGTGGCCCGTTACCCCAGCCCATCCATTGATTGTAAATGACATTCCTTGCAGATGTTATGATACATGAACCAAAGCCAAGTGATGGATACTGCTTAAGATAGATGTTCTACCTGCTTACTGCAATATGGTCTTATCAGTCTAAAACAATCCCCCGAACATTAAGAACAAGAGATTACATCATGAAGTAATGAAGTGCTTTGGTTGAAAGTAAAAGGCATTTGAAAGAAATGGGTTTGGGGGCTAACGCAGCAAGATCTCAGAAATGGAGTGCCAGCTTAGTTCTCTGCTTCAGAGACAAGTGAAGCAATTCAGAAGTGTCCTCCTGTGAAAAAGGTTGACAGATCTTTCTGCACAACAGTTAACAGCCGGCACCAGAAATGTGTGCAAATAACATACTAGCCACTTCAAGTTTGTCATCCAGGAGTGGAAGGGCCACTCAGACGCATAGCAGTGGTCTTGCTGCTGTGCCTGTTCAAATAGACAGAAAAGAATGAGGAAAACAAATTTTTCCATCTAGTTTGTTTCAGTATTGGTACAAAGACTATTTTCCCGCCCTCAGGAGACAGCAAAAACAGTCAACAACTGAAATGCTTCAGAAATGGAAATGATCTGAATCACAAATATTTCTTTTCACATCAAATTTAAAGCCTAAGTCATAACTGTCAAACAGATAGAACTACTTAAAGATGAATGTACTATACATACTAAAATATTCCCAGAGATAACTATTGTGTCCTTAGTCTGTTTAAAAGTCTAGACTTCCTGGTAAAAAAACTTGTACAGCACTGAGGTAGCTCCACGACATTCTCTTTTCAGATTAATTAAACTCTTCAGTCTCACCACTGTTACCAATGGATTTCTGTAAGTCCTTGAAAACCAGTAATTTCCCTTTTTTCCTTCTATGAAAAAAATGACAGTGACAAGAGTTATTTGCACTCCCTATTTTCTGAAAAGCCTGAACATCAAGCCTTAAGAACTTTATCATGAGTTTTACTTCAAAGTAAATTTTAAGAGAATGGCAGAAAGAATGGGAGCCTCAAGCAAAAGAATTTAGGCTTCTAATTCTTGGGTTGTCTTCTTACTTACCTAAGACAAGAAGTGGAAAGAGAATAGATTAGAGTTAGCAGCTGTTTAAGATTTGCACGTACTCTTCCACTCTTCCAAGAGGTCAAGGATGCTTTTCTGGCCCTCTCTCCCTCCACAAGCTGCAGCTTCCTTCAAGGCACATTCACCTGCTGTGGCATGGAGCTCCCCACGAGCTCCATTGTATTCCTCCACGGTTCTCCAGGGACTGCTGGGAGACAACCTGCTTGATGATGATGTCCTCCAGGGACTGTGGGGGATTCTTTGCTGTGTCAACTGGAGCACCTTCTCCTCCTTCTTGTCTCACTTTAGTATCATGCAGCTGCTTCTCATACTTCTTTTTTCCCTCACTTGTCACTGCCTATTCATATGTTTCGTACTTTTGACAATATATTTTCACAATGACTGATGGGCTCAGTTGCAGAAATGTGTCTTGCTAGAAAATTGGACACTATAGAAAACCATGATTTTACAGCAAAGAATAGTGGAAGTACAAATATACTGCTAAAGAACCGGAAAATTGACAATCATTCATTGTAATACGTCCCCTCATTTTGCCTTCTTTCTCCTTAAGATCTGGAAAGACTACTGGGCACTGAAAAACACTACAGTGTTGTTTCAAAGAAAAGACTTTTTTAGGATTCTAAGGCGCATGTTCCAATTGCTTGAGAAAATTGAGAAAAGGCACTTTGTCTTTTGTGATAAATATCATTAGCCAGTAGGGACAAAGTCTGACCAACAAGAGCAGATCAAAATCTGATGAGACCAAGCAATATACCTTGAGTGGCCAGGACAGAACCATCGAGTCGTCGAATCTGTTGAATTGGAAGGACCCCATCAGGATCATCATCAGTCCAACTCCTGGCCCTGCCTGGGGCCATCCTTGAGAATCACACCATATGCCTGAGAGCAATGTCCCAAACTCAGACAGGTGTGATGGTGTGACCACTCCCTGGAAAGACTCTTCCAGTGCCCAGCCATTCTCTGGTTAAAAACTTTTTCCGGATACCCAACCTAAACCTCCCCTGACTCAGCTGCATGCCATTTCTTTGAGTCCTGTCTTTGTAGACCTCATTTGAGGACTTTCTAATACCAAGGTGATTCCGCCCCAGAGCAGAGCAGAGCAGAGAAGAGCAGAGCAGAGCAGAGCAGAGCAGAGCAAGACAATCCCCTCCCTTGCCCAGCTGGTGATACTGTGCCTGATGCACCCCAGGACAGGCTTGGCCCTCCTGGCTGCCAGGGCACTGCTGATGCACATTCAGCTTGCCATTGGCCAGGAGCCTGGGTCCCTTTCTGCAGTGCTTCTCCCAGCCTCTTGCTCCCTCCCCAGTCTATACACCCACCAGGATTGCCCTGTTGCAGGTGCTGAATCCAGCACTTGCCCTTGTTCCACTCCATCTGGTTGGTGATTGCCTGTGGGAATCCTCAAAAACAGAGGGGTTTGGGAAAGCTGCAAAAGGAAGGCCTCAGAGACAGCAGAACTGTCATTGGAGCTAAGCAGTAGTCATAAGGTTTGTCAGCAGAAAAATTAGATGAGAAGTAGAAAAGTAAGGACAAATGGAACAATGGTCTGTGTATTAATGCTTGTCTAGAATAACTCCCTAAGCTACAGCAAAGTATATCTAGCGCGATGTTAGGTAGTTCTAAGCTTAATAAGGGAGCTCTGTGCATTGTATCTTAAGGCTTACAAGCAGGTCTTTTATTCGAAAGAAGCGAGCATCGTTCTAAGCCCAGGTACATGTCTTTATAGTGATTGGACAGAAGTACTGTCAATATGCTTTTGCTTTGTGTGATTGGTCAAAAAACTTTTCAAGTAAGTTGTAACATTAAGTTCTTTGTCTGCTGCTGGGGACGTGAGCTGCTGGCAGCTTCCCATTGTCATCACCATGTCATGAGACTGATGCTGGAAAAAAACCAGCTTGAGACGCCGTCCCCAGCAGTCCCGCCCCTTTTGTGATTTGTGCATAGACTCCCGGCCAGCAAGAATTGCCCATCTCTCCTATTTGGCAAGATCTCTCTGCAAGGTCTCTGTGCCCTCAAGGGAGTTAGTTCACAGCTCCTCCCAATTTAGTGTCTTTGGCAAACTGTCTTAATATTCCTTCAAGTGCTGTGTCCAGGTTGTTCAAAAGATGTTGAAGAGAACTGGCCCAATGATGATACTGTCTTAGCCACTGAAATAAGTGCTTCATACTTCCTCTTGTGCAGAAATCACAACAAATTTCTTTTCTATCCATGCAGATATCTTTTCTTATGCTCATGCTTTTTATCCCAACAGCAGCTGACACGACATTTACAGGCACAGCAACAGCACACTTTTCCTGCTCTTACTAGACTTAACAATTTTGCAACCGGTCAATCAGTGACCTTTGCAACTAAAGTCAGACCTTCAGCATTTCTCATTAAATGAATGTCTTCAGAAGAAAACTTTGCTGCCTACTCTGTATGACTGAAGAATAGATGATAATGAGTTAGCATCACAATCAGTTAAGTACAGAGCCTATACTTTAGCAGGGAAAAAATTAAAAGAAGAGCTCTTTTATGCAACAACTATCTGAGAAACAAAACAACTAGGATCTTCCACAGGGTTCCCTGCAGTAGAAATGTACTTGTATGAATGCAGAAGATAAAAGATGTGGTTTTGAAAGGCTATGTCCTTGCTAAGCTAAATTGGATCTCATCCTGTAGATGAAAGATCAAGGAGCTCAAAGCGGAGCTAGAGAGACATGTCCAGATAATGAGACAGAGCAAAGCATTTTCCAAGATAATTAAGCATTCTGGTGGACTGGCCAGTTAGGTTAAATCTGCCACACCCATTCACTTCCGGGGACTGAACTGTGGAGTGCTAAACCGTATCTGCTGCTGTGCAAAGTAAAAGAGATCCATCCAAATTGTATGGTTAGTGTGAACACTCTCAATTGTAAAACACTTCATAAGCTATTAATCAGTCTTAGGAACAAAATGAAATAAAGCTGTTATGCCATCTGGGAATGGGAAAACATGTTCAAAATATTTTTTTCTCTATGCTTTCTTCTTTTTTCTTTTTCTTTTTTCTTTTTTTTTTTTTAATCCCACATTATGTGATTGATAATTTCAACCATTCTGGAATGCTTTTAACAGATGAACCCAGCATAGTAGTTTTATTACAGGCTCTTGTCCCTTACATGCTTCAGGACAGGTTTGGAATATACTCCACAGTCAATTAGTGGTTTTTTATCTCTTTTCCCAGAGACAACTTTTAAAGGACTACTTAACCCCTAAAAATCATAATTTCTCTGGTTTCTCCAAGCTTTTTGAGAAAGCTGTTTTGGTTTTGTTTTGGTTTGTTGTTTGTTTTGTTTTATAGCATCATTCCTAATGTCTTCAGACCTACTACAAGAAGAAGTTAAAAATAGATCTTATTTGAAGAGACTGTTAAAGCTAATGAACTGCCAGTCTTGGTATTTGTATCTTTCTAAATCCTTTAAATTCCAAGGTTGCCTTCCTGAATCCTCAGTTACTTAGAAAACATTGTGTTTATAAAACAGACCCAGTTCAATTGCTTCTGCAAACTCACCTTCATTTTATAGGATTGTACTTCAAGAAATCTTGCTTCATTCAAACATTGAAAGTACAGATTTGACATCATCTGTGACCCTTCGATCTGTCTGAACTGTATTTCATTGTGTGAGTTTCTCAGTTGCTTCAAATAAGGACAGAATCTTTTCAATTTGCATAGCATGTTATCTGAAGATCTCCTGTCTGCTTTCTTCACTTGCTTTAATGGGAAGACAAGGGAAATACATTTTGAATGTTATCTTTTAGAGTCTACTTTTACCTACCAGTGTGCTTATATGGACTAGAACCAATGTCAGCTTGAAAGAAGGTATTGTCATGATCTGCTGATACCAAGGGGTTGGTTAACTGGTTGGTTGGTTAACTGATCTCGGAGTGCAACAGACAACCTGGAAAGGGGATTGCAGTATCAATCCAAACAAATGCACCTTTATAGAATGACCACAGCAAATGCCTGAAAGGAATCAGGGAGAGGAAAAGAATAAAAAAGAGGGGGAGAAAGAGAGAGGAGTATAGCTACCAAACATGGAGAGACTAAGTCCTCTTAGTCCAGCCGATAGAGTTTGCCTAGTCACGTTGGGAAGATCTCAAAGTCCTGGTTAACTCAAGGTTCTATTATAGTCCATTGCTGAGGGGGGAAACAGAATCTTGAAATGGCTGAGATACAATCAAGAAGAAGAAGAAGTCTATTGAAATTGCTGAGGGGGAAAAAGGTATTGAAGACGGGTACAGACAGTCCATGTTCTCAGCAGGATAAGTCAGTATCAGCAGTGAGTGGGACCCACTGTTTCAGGACTGCTTTCTGGGGGAAACCAGTCTAGGTCCTGTAGGCACATCTGTAGGCAACACTCAGCAGGCATCCTGCTTCAGTCAGGCCAGCACCCCTGCATCAGAATTACAGGTGTCTCAGTCTCAGTCCTTGGTAGGGGGGCTTCAACCTCGGTGCCTCACGCTGGTAGTGGAGCAGATGAAGGATTTTCCATGGGGGGGCTACCAAGTTGCCCCAGCAAGTTCATCTGGCCAAGAGGTGGGAAAATTCCTGGTCTATTGTCGTAAAGCAGGTGCAAGCATATAGGCCGGGTCGCCCTTTGGCAGGCCCTGCTAGAAGCAGTCACTGAAGACACAGCTGTGAACAATCACTTGGCAGGCCAGAATTCTGCTCAGGGGCCTCAGGATTTTTGGTGTTCATCCATTACTGGCAGGCCAGAATTCCCATCGGTGTCTTTAGGGTCCCAGTGTCTGTCCTGGGAATGGTCGTGAGGCAAATGAGGGGAACTTTAGACTGTCTTTCACACGTATCAGAAAATCTATTTACTGAAATGGCCAAAAAGAATGCATAACATTTACAATTGAGGGGGAAAAAGAAAACCAAACTCAAACCGTTGGAGCAATATCATTCTAGAGAATGCCACGTCTCTATGAAAAATACAAAAAAATTTCTGTTTTCAAACGCACCCACATATCACCATTTTGCATCTTTTTTGTTGTTGTTGTTGTTTGTTTTAAAGCTCTGGCACTTATCTGATTCCTTTTTGAGTTAGTTCAGCTCATTAATCTAGTAAGAAAGCTGCTAAAATTAAACGGAAAAACCCATGGGGAACAGGATGCCACTTCAGCCATGTTGTAGGGAAGCATTAGGTCAGCCTTCTGTCTTGTAGAAATGTGTCTGTCATATAGGAAAATCAATGCGTAACACTATCTTATTTTGAACTTTCTCATTGCTACTGGGTTCCTGAATGATCAAGATGGTTTAAACCAACAACAGGCAGCCCTCTAAGATACTCCCCAAACTATTGCAATGGAATAACTTGATCAGGTGAAGAGCTCGCTATGCAAAAGCTGAATATGATGTCAAGAATGCTTTGTTGTGGATTACCATTGTTTGGGATCATTTATCCCTTACCCTCCCATGTAGGTATAGGAAAAAATTAAGAAACCACAAGGCTTTTACAGCTGTTCTTGTATTTTGGGATCGTAAGGACTTGGGTTGGTAAACAAAACTGTGGTGAGTTTTACTATTGACTTTATCGCTGTTTCACTTTGAATTAACTGCTTTGCATTTCAGCTTACCCATCAGTATAATGAGAAGAAGAATATCTTCCTTCCTGCCCAAAAGATGTTGAATTATGCCTGTGATGTCA